>NC_081799.1:11567843-11884843 GCF_963082965.1 Carassius carassius
TCTCTTAAATGCTTCACCATGGCCATTTACTATTTCCACATTCTGTCTGTCTTGATGAGCTTTATCAGTAACACAAAACAGAACTGCCTGCGGGTTCCCCCATCTAATCCAGAATAATCCACAAAACAAGTTTTGTTTTATATTAAATAGCAAAATATGTTATTATTATTATTATTATTACACATTAATCAAATTAAATATACTAACATTTTATAACAATATAATATGATTTTATGCTTCGATATTTATAAGTTGTTTATCCTAAAGGATAACATTTGTTGCATTTGTTTCAAAATATTGTTGTTGTTGATTTTATAGTTATTACCAATATAATATATAATTATTTTGCAATTTAATATTAACATTTTATAGTATCTAATATTTAGATATAATTTTAATACAAATATGTGTTTTTGCATTTATTTTAGATTTAAATGACAAAATATTCTAGAGCAATAAAATAAAAAGAAAGTTAGTAGGGTCCAAAACAACACCAGACTCCACTGACTTGTATGAACAACAAATATATATTTTATAATAATAGACATTTAAAAAAAATTATGTGTGTGTGTGTGTGTGTGAGTATGTATATATATATATATATATATATATATATATATATATATATATATATATATATATATATATATATATATATATATATATATATACAGTACAGACCAAAAGTTTGGACACACCTTCTCATTCAAAGAGTTTTCTTTATTTTCATGACTATTGATAGATTCACACTGAAGGTATCAAAACTATGAATTAACAAATGTGGAATTATATATGGAATTATATACATAACAAAAAAGTGTGAAACAACTGAAAATATGTCATATTCTAGGTTCTTCAAAGTAGCCACCTTTTGCTTTGATTACTGCTTTGCACACTCTTGGCATTCTCTTGATGAGCTTCAAGAGGTAGTCACCTGAAATGGTCTTCCAACAGTCTTGAAGGAGTTCCCCGAGAGATGCTTAGCACTTGTTGGCCCTTTTGCCTTCTGTCTGTGGTCCAGCTCACCCCTAAACCATCTCGATTGGGTTCGGGTCCGGTGACTGTGGAGGCCAGGTCATCTGGCGCAGCACCCCATCACTCTCCTTCTTGGTCAAATAGCCCTTGATGCCTTCAGTGTGACTCTACAATTTTCATAGTCATGAAAATAAAGAAAACTCTTTGAATGAGAAGGTGTGTCCAAACTTTTGGTATGTACTGTATATATATATATATATATATATATATATAATGTACATTTAGTTACTAATTTTTGATTTATCATTGCATTTAATAACAATATTATATATGATTTCATATATGAATAAGATATTTAATAATATAAAATGTTTAATTTAGTATCATTTTAATATTGAAATGGAATTTATATATTTTTACAATTATCATAATTATTATATAACATTATTTTACTATTAAAAATTCATGTATTTTAATGATTTAATAAAATGTCAATATTTACATTTGTTTTTTGCATTTAAATAATATTCTCGTCTGGATCAATAAAATAAACATTAATGGCAGTCTTTGGAAGATTTCAGGATGTTATATGAAACATAACCAAATCAGACCCCATTCACAATCCATTGCTAACAGGTTTGCAGGTAAAGTCTTCATCAAAACAGGCAGATGTGACGGTCAAACATGGAAAGTAGACTGACACTGTGTGTGCTGGAGGGGATAGCAGATCTGTGGCATGTGGAGTGCAGAACCGCTGCTCTGATGGTTGAGTGCGTGGCTCTGTTTCGCTTTAATGGCAGATGAGACGGAGGAGACGAGTAAGGGGTACATGTTTAAGGGAGGCAGCTGCAGGAACTTTTGAGAAAGTCTGACTGTTTTGGCCTGGAGAATAACTTTTGTTGGGACACTTGATGGTAATTATTACTCCTTAATCACCTCCAGGTTGTTTATATTGCTTAACTGTAACCTTACTACATCTACGTTGTGTTTTTTTGTTTTTTTTCCTCCATGCGTGCCTATTTCTGTGTGCACATGCTCCTGTGAGTGTGTGTGTTTTGTGCGTGTGTGGCGTCAGTGTCAGCCTCACCGTGAATCGTGTCAGAGGCACTCAATAAAAGGCGATTATTCAGTGTGTTGCTGTGCCTCTCTTTGTCTTCCTAACGACTGCCTTTTGACCTTCTCACCCTGCCTGCTGCCTGCCGGCGGGAGGGGAGGGAGCGCGGACCAGCTGCCACCAGTCTTACTGCCCCTCTGGTTGGCAGAGGCCTCAGCTACAGCCCCAGCTCCTCTCAGCACGCTGGGCCCTCAGGGTGGAGCAAGCTGTTGAGCCACCAGTCTCCCTGCTGTCCCACCTGCCCTACACACATTTATACATACACACACACCGTCTTTCAGCATAGCCCGAGGCATTGCTGTCTCCTCCTATGTCTCATCCATCTCCACTCACTTCCAGTCCGTTCATTTCATGTTTTGTCACTTTTTGAAGGTTTAGTTTTAGTCCTATTTTCTTTTAGTAGCAATAGTTGTTTTCCCCTCCAAGCTGTTTTCGTCTGTTTACAGAGTTAACTGTCAGATTTAAGTTACATTAGTGGGTGACATAAACTTGTAGCGCAGTTTATGGACTCTTCGACTGGTTTGAGGGTTTTTATAGGATTTTCTATTAATGTTGTTTGCTGTCTGGAGTATGTGTGAGCTGACATCCAACATGAGGCTTTTGCGGGATTTAAGGGATAGTGGTGCTAGTTATGGACGCTGGAAAACAATGGCAACATTTTACAGTGAGGTTCAGTAAGAGAGCATTAGCATTTGGTACCATGGGCTTGTAGTAATGACCAGCATGTTTTGCAGTATTTATTAATCTAGGCTAATGTTAATTTATTATTGTTTGTATTGTTAATTTCGTATATGTTTGTGAATTTGAACTGATACAAATTGTTAATGCAAAATTAAAAAAATGCATTAACATTATATACACTAATAAATGCTCTAAAGGTATTGTTGACTCAGTTTGTGTGCTTTAAAAAATACTGAAGTTTTGAAGTTGTAAATTAAATATTATTGGATATTTACTAATACTATTTCAGTCTTTACTTTTTCCACTTAATTTATGTTACTTGCCATTTCTTTGAAAATTATCTGGGAAATTTACTAGCATGTTCTGAGTACAATAGGTCTTCCAGAAGTGAAAATTAATTTACTCACCATCATCTTGTTCCAAAAGGGTATGACTTTCTTTTCTTCTGTGGAACACCAAAGAAGATGTTTTGAGGAACTGTTTTTACTTTACTGTCTATGAGTCAATGGGTCCAAAACAGCTTTTGATTTATGGAAAACAACAAAGACCATATAGGACTTAGACAACAAACAAATGCTTTTTAAAATAAAGGCATACAGGTTTGATTATTAGACCATGTATGTATGTTACGTTTATGGTGAACTCCAGTGTATTAAATTCAGGAAATAAAAGAAAAACTGTGATTATTTCCTTGTTACTACCTTAATAGCTTCAACATGTTTCAACCAAATTAAAGATGCACACTTTGTAGTTCGTTTTAGCAATGTCCACTAAATGCTCTTGCAAACCAGTAGCACTCATGATCCAAAGCAATGGACACACACATACACACACAAACACATACACTCAGAGAGGTTCTTTCTGCTCTTTCTTTCTGACATCTCCATGATGGATGGCTTTCAAACACACACTTTATGAGCTGAGCATTCATCTGGATTCACAGCATCCACAACCAGATTTATCTGGGACGTGTATGAATGTGTGTGTTGGGGTGTGTGTGTGTGTGTGTGTACGCGCATGTGTGAACCGAATGTGAAAAAAAAAAACTGGGTAGAGATAGAGAAACAGTGAGGTGCGGAAAAATTGCATAGAGGTTTTTTTTTTCGATTCTGTGGTCTTTTTTGTCTGAAATCCATAATTTATCCTTCATTCAGAATTATTGCGAATTTCAAAAAAAAAAAAGAAAGAAAGAAAGAAAGAAAGAAAGAGCGCTAATTAAATTCAGAATGGTTCCCCTTCTATGCAGGCTATTCAAAATGTCCCACAGGTGAACGAAGAGCCTCAGGTGTCAATCAAAGCTTGTGGGCGGGTCTCCATGTGGCCAGAACAGTTCGTAATGAAGGGGTTCTGCAAGTTGACATAAGTTTGGGAGAGGAATGTCAGGACAGGGGGTTGGAATTTAGTTATTCTCTCGCTCCCTCTCCATCTCCTCCTGTCTCTCTCTCTCCCTCCTCCCCACTTTTCAGAGCGATTAACGCCCGGAGGATAAGACAATAAATCCTGGCCGCGCTGAATGAACGCCATTCATCATATTCATTTTCCTGTCGATACAATTATGAAAAGCCTCTGGCCTTTCTCTCTTTCTCTGGAACTCAATTCTGCTCAGGGAAAACGCAATTAGTGTGAGAGTAGGAGAAGGCTATCTTCAACTCCCTCTCCTCGATTCATCCCTTTCTCCTTCCCTCAGCTCCTTAAACTTTCCCCGTTTCGTTGTTCGAGGGGCGGAGGTTGCGCGGTCCGCTCCGTTCGGAGTTGAAAAGTTGCCCTCTCCGTCCATCTGCTCCATGCGGTCGGTAGCTGGAACGCAGACTGACACCTGCTGGTCAGCGTCTCTGTCGACTCTGAAGCGCAGACCTTATTGATTTATAATTATATTGGTGTTTGTAAAGCACTTTTCGGACCGACTGCACTTTGCTTGCGCGCGCGCGTGTGTTCAAACAAGAGTGCAGGAGTCTTGTAGATGATACATGTGCTTTTATAATACACACTGTATCATACTGTACCTCGCTTGATGTATAGAGTTTGCGCGAGAGGAAAATAAATTTCTATTGCCGCCTTGTATGTGTGTTATTCCAGCGATATAATTTGTTTCAATGTAATGTTTCTATTTGAGTTAGAGACGATGATAGCGCAAACCATAAAGTGGAATACGTGCGGTGCTGTGAATATATCAGGGTATTTTATGAACATGCTAAAATATCATTTACACTCTCTGAGCAGCACTGAGGAATAGATTAGCTGAAATAGAGAGGGGAGATTCTCGAGTCCCATAATGCTTTTCAAAACAATTTTTTTCATCTTTTCTCTATTATTGTTGCACGGAGAGAGCGGGAAATGGACATGGATGTGGGCAGGGGGAAGGAGTGTACAGGTGAATGAGAACAGGAGGGAGAGATAGAGCCACTTTATGAACGCACGAGAGAGAAGAGGAGAGCAATAAGGTGAGTAACCAGCCCTGCGGCCCTATGCTGCCAGACTATTTAAAAGTTATTAACACACATCTTTAAAAGGTAGAGCAAGAGAGAAAGAGGGTCAGGAAGATAGGCGAAATAAACAATTCTGTTAGAAGAGGATCCGCATGGATGGATGGATGGATGGATGGATGGATGGATGACTGAATGGAAAAGAGCAGTGCGTCAGATGAGAGAGAGAGAGACAGACCAGGTGTGGGGCCAGTCGTCCTCTGTGGGTCTCCCCCTGTCTGCCCACCCCCCCCTCCTGGTGCTAATTGATTCTGGCTGCTGTGAGCTGATTAGTGTGAGGACTCATGGGGTCTGAAGGCTTAAGCCAGCTGTCCCAGAGCAGTGTGTACCCCACCACCCACCTGCGGCACTGACGCCCTCTACTGGAGCGGCAGGGTACTACCGCATTCAAAGGAAGGGGCGGGGGCAGGGAGTGGACAGGAGATACAGCATGCCTAATGTAATTTTGATTGCCTTCAGATGCTGGATGCAGAGTAATTAGTTAATAGATAATTAGTAATTATTGTGTACTTGGCAGATTAAGTGCTTGAAGCTGCAATGTGCTGATGTGATGGGTCTCAGTAGTGAAGCAAAATATATGTACATCCTGAAGTCAAAACAGAGCGTACAGTTCGTGCTTATTCACTTCGCAAAAGATTCATTGGGTAAAAAAGTTTTACGGGATTTTTGGGTTGCAATCTGTTGAGGCCTGACCAGGCCCATTTCTAAGGGGAGCTCAAACGAAATCAGTTACACCCTCATTTAAAGCTGTAATAATAGCATTTCATTGCAGATTTGGCAAACTATCCAGTGCATTTGCGCTTTGGAGATCGGTTTCTATTTCAACGTGTTTTTGCAGTGTTGAGCAATGTAGCCAATCAAAGACATATCTGTTGATTTCTTGAACCCAACAGCCAATCACAGGCGTTTAAAGGGGTCATCGAATGCCCATTTTCCACAAGTTGATATTATTCTTTAGGGCCTTAAAGTCTATAACATACTTTGGTTATAATGGTAGTGTAAAATACACCCATTTTACCTTGTAAAAATCAGCTCTGCAGAAATTAAACAGTTTAGCCGTGAAATTTGCTAAATAGCACGTTGTTAGGAACAGCGATTGCAAAGATTCAGAAAAAAAAAAAAGTATACTTCTGCTGTAAGTGAAGCTGGGTCACGAATGATTCGCACAAACATAAACACATTTAGGTAGATCAGGGGAGCATTTCCTTCAACGTAATCTACTGCGTCTTCAGTGGCTCAGATGTCCGGTGTAAATGACGACTGCTATGATCATTATTACATCCAACAACAGAACACCTCAATCGCTATGGAGACATTGTTTTCTACATCTGCTCTGACAGTAAAACAACGTCGGTCAAACTGTTACAGCTCTCTCAGGGTGGGTCTAAGGTAAGACGGCTGTGCCAAATCAACAATCATGGGAGGGGCCTTTGTCCGTGTGACATCACACAGACCAGAAACTGAGAAAGGCCTGATTTGAAAAAGGGGATATTATTTTTAGGGATTAAATAAAAACCACTGGGTGGATTTTTATCATTATAGGGTAGATTGTGTACACACACTGCCAACACATATTTATGTTCAAACAACATATAAAAGTGAATTAAGCATCCGATGACCCCTTTAAGTAAAGATCCACTGTTATAAATCGAGTTTTTGTTCAGGTGTTGTATTTGACACAAATCATCTCATTATAACAAAGTGTTGATGCAATGTAAGTAAGAGATTAGTTGTGCAGTGTAGAGAACTTCGCTGATTATAACATAACTTTGTGAGATCACGATGAACAAAGATGAGTGACAGCTTTAAGTGATTATAAATGGAGTGCTCTTTGCACAAATCAATGGACGGCATAAAACCTTTATTTATATATATATATACAGTACAGACCAAAAGCTTGGAAACATTACTATTTTAAATGTTTTTGAAAGAAGTTTCTTCTGCTCATCAAGCCTGCATTTATTTGATCAAAAAAACTGAAAAAAAATTAATATTGTGATGTATTATTACAATTTAAAATAATTGTTTTTAAATTTATTATACTTTAAATTATCATTTATTTCTGTGATGCAAAGCTGAATTTTTAGGATCATTATCACATGATCCTTTAGAAATCATTCTAATATGATGATTCATTATCAAAATTGGAAACAGTTCTGCTGCTTAATATTTTTTCAGAACATGTGATACTTTTTTAGGATACTTTGATGAATAAAAAGTAAAAAAAAAAAAAAAGAAGAAGCTATGTTTTTAAAATATAAATATTTTGTAATAACAATATACACTACTGGTCAGTAATTTGGGGTCAGTAATTTTTTTTTCTTTCTTTTTAAAAAAAAATCAATACTTTTATTCAGCAAGGATGTGTTAAATTGATAAAAAGTGATAGTAAAGAAAAAATATTATTAGAATATATATTATTAGAATATTTTTTTTTTATTTTGAATAAATGCAGTTCTTTTTAACCTTATATTCATCAAATATATTAGACAGCAGAACCGTTTCCAACACTCATAATAAATCAGAATATTAGAATGATTTCTAAACGATCATGTGATAGACTGGATGTTACATGTGACAATGAAGGCTGGAGTAATGATGCTGAAAATTCAGCTTTGCATCACAGGAATAAATTTTTTTTTAAAAGTATAATCAAATAGAAAACTATTATTTTAAGTTGTAATAATATTTCACAATATAACTGTTTTTTCTGTATTTTTGATCAAATAAATGCAGGCTTGATGAGCAGAAGAAACTTCTTTCAAAAACATTAAAAATAGTAATGTTTCCAAACTTTTGGTCTGTACTGTATATATATATATATATTAAAGTCGGCATGCAATCAAAATGGAAAATTCTTATTTTCAATGGAATACTCTGTTCATTATAAATAATTTATCCATGCACTTCATTATTATTATTTTTATTATTATTTTTTTTTATTCATGTGCCCTCATAATATTTGATCAAAAACCTTGACCTCCCCTCCCCCTCAAAGCGACTCATCTTCTCTTCTGGTCACGAGCTGTGGCACAAGGGCAGAGCTAGTGACATGCGGTGTAAACGCTGGGATAAATGACAGGGGGAAAAGCTGAAGCTGATGCTTCACTTTATAGAAATCAATGCATTGACCAGTGCTGACACAAACAATGGGGGAGTACACTACCATAAAAAATTGAAAGGATATTAGGATATTACCACAAAACTAATTAATGTAAGTCACTTTGGATAAACGCGTCTGCAAAATGACTTAATGTAACCTGATGGAGGATGGGCGCAGTCATTCAGGCAGTCTCTCTCTCTCTCTCTCTCTCACGTGCACACATGAACATTTCTTTATGCTATAGGGTGTTGGTGGTGAATCCAATGGAGAGAAATCCCCCCACAACTAACTGCAAACTGGCATTCAGATCTACTTTCATCTTGTTAGCAACGCCCAATGATCCAATCATTTCCCAAAGGATGAAATCAAGTCCCGCCTCTCATTTCAGATGCTGTTTAACTCGGATAGACGTCACATAGATTAAAAAAAGACAATCACTACTTCTGTTTCATGCCACATTCAAGGTTAGAGCAATCTCACTAATTTAAGAAGCAGCCACAGTGATTTGATTCTGGAGCTGGGCCTGGGCCTGACAGAATCTTAAAGATGCCATAGAATGCAAAAAAAAAACTTTTATAAGGTGTTTGAACACATTTCTGTGGCCGCAGTGTGTGAAAACAACCAGCCTATAATGGTAAAAATCCACCCACTCATTGTTTTATAATGCCAATATATTATAAACAGTCTCTCCACACGAGCAGTTCCAGATTTCTCATTACTATGACATCATACTCAGGGAAAGTCCCGTCCATTTGTAACACTCTCTGCCCTATTAGCATATACACAGCCATGAGTGAGAAGCTGCGGTCCGCCATTACTGTTTTCTTGCTGTAGCTGCTGGAGGTACAATATCAGCACCAAAGAGACATTAAAAGTGTCATGTGTTGGTATACACAAACGAACATAGGAGACTCCAAAGACCGCTGAGGACATGGTGGTTACCAATTTAATTTTCCAAGGAAATGTCCTGGAAAAAAACGGAAAAGTCCTATACATTTGTGCTAACATTTTATGACCTACTGCCTCACAAACGAGGTTCAGTTCAGCGCTGGAGTTGTGCAAAGACTGCTTCTGAAGGAGGGATCAATGCCAACGCTTCTATCGCAAACATCCAGACTCATGTGTCATATTTTGTTTTCCAAAAGAGCTTCTTGGCTCTCTGTAAGGCTAATGTTGCTAAAACTACCATTGTTTCTGCCTATTTCACTGATGCTGCTTTCACGTGCTACCAGAATGATCGTAAATAGGAATGTGGTAGTTAAAAATTGCATTTGAAAGCAATGTGAGGTCAGTAACACGGTCACCATCAGGGAGGAGGGAGCATCAGCCCTTTTTTATTTAAAGGAGACAAACACAAAAACTGCGTATATTGCCTCATACCCTAAAAGTGGCAATTTCAACAAGCTATAAAACATTATCTGTGGGGTATTTTGAGATAAAACTTCACATACTCTGGGGACATCAGAGAACAATTTAAAATATTGTATCAATGCATTATATGGCACCTTTAAGTGTCTTTTGGATAACGACATTTAGTAGGCCTACATCACTAAATTACATTTTTAAAATTCCAATAGAAAGCAGTTATTTTAAATAGTAAAAACATTTCACAACATTACTGCTTTTGCTGTATTTTGGATCAAATAAATGCAGGCTGGGCAGCAGAGAATTCTTACTATATGATAAATCAATATCAGTAAAAATACACTTTAATACTTTAAGATGATATAAAATGACTTTAATATACACTTTAATATTTTAAGATTACTTTTTTATTTTTTGTCCAGACATATGAGGTACATGTTGGTATATTTAGCATAAACCCATTATTTGAGAGAAAAAAAAAAAAAAGGAATGGAAAGAAAAGAGAAGAGAAGAAAGGAAGATAAATTGTAAATGAAGAGCTGAATAAGTGTAAATGTTCTTGTATGAGATCTAAAGAAAGTTAAAATATGTGTTTCCATTCATATTTTCACTTCTCCCAGGTAACTGGCAAGCTACCATAAATTTTCATCTTCAACCGTTTGAAGTGTGGGTGTATACAGATTGAATATTTGTTAATGTTTGCCCGCTGTGATTAAGAGACAAAGTTGTGTGTCGTTGTACCTGTCTTTGTGTGCACATAAGTATGTGTGTGAGTGCGTATGTTTGTGTGTGTTTGGTAATTGGCTGTATATTAAAGATAGTTGTGATCCTGCCCTCTCTAACACAGCAATAAAGCTCACTTAGAGTGTTTTATTAAAAACAGCCAGCGAGAGGGGGGAGACGGAGGGATGGGGCGGCAGAGACGTAACAACACAAAAATATTGGACTTTTTCCTGTATCATTTTTTGTCTTTAAAAAGTCCAAATGACCACTCAAATTGGGTAGTGCATCATTTTCTGTCATGCAGCTGAAAGCGTGGCAGACAGTTCTAATTCATCATTTTGGTGATTTAATAGCTGAGAAATATATTAAAATAATAAAATGTGGGCTGAAATGCCCTGGATTTGCAGTGATAAATAGCCCTCTCTGGCCTGATCGGATTAGTTCCACTAACAGATATATTGCGGTCAGGATTCACGCAGGCACGCACGATTGTTTTCCAATAAAAAGTTGCATATTAAATTCCAACACAGAAAAGGAGGGGAGAGGCCCTTCTATCTACAAACCCTCCAGAAAAAGAAATAGAGGGGAAAACGAGAGAGATGAATGTAGAGAGGGAATAAGGGATTTTAAGTGTTACACCGATACCATCCGGAGATATATTGCCAGAGCCAAACCACCACAGCCGATAAGTAAGCTACTTAAACTTATTTATCTGGACATTTATAGCAAATTCTCACACATACATAATTCCTCATGCTCAGAGAGTCATATTAGCATGCTCACAAGCTCATAAACTTTCATTTAAACTCTCTCTCTCTCGCTCCCTCCCTCTCTCCCTCCTTCCGTCCGTATCCCCGAGGAAAACATTTGGAGTCTCATTGTCCTTCGACTCATCAGGAAGTGCTTGGTTGTAATTAATTAGCTCATTTGTTTATGCAAATGTCTGCAATTAAGTCATATTGTTTGTTAAAGAGATAATTTTCTAAATCAAAAAAAGATGTCCTAGATCTGAGAGCAAATGCTGTTCGTCTAATTAAGCACATTAGTCCAAATTTGTAATTAACAGCGCATAATTAGGTGGGAAGATATCCTGTTTATGAATGACGTCATCAGGGGTTTAAATGCACAGAACGAGAATCTGACAGACAGATGGGCCGGTAGACGGAATCGCAGACGGATGAAAAAAAAGAAAAACAGACAGCAAAGGATAAAAACAGGTGAAAATCAAGACTGTATGCAGGGGACATGTGTGGGAGAAAAACACACAAGCGTGACACACATTAGTGAAGTCAACAATTTTCTAAATTTTCTGTCATCAGTGCTGTGAGCCACAGTCAAATGTGTGTGTATTTATTTATGTGTGTGATTGGGTGTGTATGTGAGAAACACGATGGAGGGAAGGTGTTCGGGGTCAAAGCGGTTGAACATTAAAGGGTTAAATCTCTTTCATTATTACTCCCCAAATCGACCTGGGGGGATGCAAGGAGAACTGATTAGAAAGGAGAGAGGAGGAATGAGAAAGCTAAAGAGAGATGAAGACAGAGGGCAGAGAAAGAGAGAGATCTCAAAACAGTCCGATATAAATCATAACAATCATAACCTCAGGGCATGTCATGATAAAGAAGAGAAGGGAATAGACAGAGCGAAAGAAAGAAAAGTGAGGGACACTATACAAATACAAGCACAATGTAATGCCATAGGAATTGTTGTGATGTTTATGTTAAAATATGAGGGTTTGTACATTATGATTATTGTTAAGGTTGTCTACAGTACATATATTAATTGTGAAGGCCTAAATGTGTGGATGGAAGGAAATGTCTTTTTTTTCATGCAAACAGGATGCAGGACTGGAGCATTCAAGAAGGATGCAAAAGTACCAAAAATATCATAAAAGTATCCCATTTGTATACTCAACATGCTATATGTAAGTCTTTTTAATTCACTTTGCATGAAAAACAAACCACAATTTATGTCATTATTTACAAAAATAAATGATATCCATCTTAAGAGTTCATTAGATACTTTTTTTTAAAATTCATAAATGAATCAATTATTCTAAAAATATGCTTTTTAGAGGTTGTTTACTAGTTCTGTTTATAACCATATTATGCTGAAGAACCCTTGCATGATGAAATGGTTATTTGTGTCAGAGTGTAGGGTTTTTTATTCCCACCTCTTTTTTTTTTAATCTGTAACTGTCAAAAAATTTATTCAGTGCCACTTTATTGATTTTTTGCAGCTCATATATCAACACCCAACTACTCAGACTGTCAACACACTCTCAACAGACACTTGATATTCTTCTTTTAACGTACAAATTGTAAGCAAACGCTCATACACTGAAGGACTACGATAAAGAAACTTTCGTGCAATGGAAAGGTTCCCAATAAAGAACTTTTATTTTTAAGAGGGTATTTGTGGCCAGCTCTGTTCAGTTGAGGATACTTCTCTCTTCTTCTAAACTAAGAAGGCTAGTGACAGATATGCTGAATTTATGATCCATATATTGTTAGAGTTTTCAGTTCTTGAGTATAATAAGAAAAATATTGTAAGTGTGCAATCCCATGACTTTGTACTGGTAGTGTTTAGAACCATTTTTGAGTCTGATCTTTTCATTGAATCATTTCAGATTCCTTTCACAAACACTGACTGAATGATCTGTTAATGAATCGAATTCATTCGGTTCAAGTTCAACTCACTGACTCATTGATTCATTGCATCGTTAACAGCTCACTGGAGGGGAAGATTATCAGTGACTTAAATTTCGGGTATGGCTTCAAGAGACAATTTTTTAAACATGATTTTATGTTGTATACTGTTCGTATATTATTTTTGCTATGTGATGTAGGCTACATGTTTTTGTTCTGTGTATGCGTTATGCACGAGGCCTTGCGTGTGCTTGTTTTTGCCGTTTTTATGTGTCAGGGGGATAAGTCTAAGAGAGGGTTGGAATGAGTAGTCTATCTCTTTAGGGATGGAAAGTGCCTCTGAAGAGATTTTTGCCAGACGAGCCCGTGTCCGAAACAAGCCACAAATGAACAAATAACACACAAGAATGTGGCATTGTGCGTTTGAAGAAAATGACGTACCACAATGAGCGGGAAGCTGTGGAGTAACAACGCGGTTTACTGAGGGTGACGGGACACATAGTGGAAAAAAGCAGAAGATATTGAAAGCTGAGGGGAAAAACCATGACCATGGAGTAAAATGAAACTATATGAGCGACCGAACCGCGATACTTTTGTCCTCATGCGACTAAAGTATGTCCAGAGAGTTTTACACCGCTTCTCCGTTACGGGTGACCAGGGGGAGCACGAAAGACAATGTCATTTCTTTGTAATTGGTTTTTAGTTTTAATTTCTTTGTGTTTAACACAAATAGGATGGTTCTATTAATGTTAAGTAGGCTTGTGTAATAAGTTTCTATGACCTGCAGGAATTCCTAATCATTAATTCAAGCAAAAGCCTAATGACCTTCTAATCTGTAGCATTTATGAAGAACATTAGTCTCTTTCTCTCTCTTTCACTCGATCTCTCGTCCCACCTCTCTCTCTCTCTCTCTTTTGCTAAGAAAGGCTAATTAAAATAGCCATTTGGCAGCCTAGCGTCCTAATTGCTATTCCCATCATTGCTGGTCGATTGGGAGGAGATAGAGAGATAGAGGAAGGGGAGAGAGTGAGGAAAGAAAAGATGAGCGAGAATAAGATTGATAATGAGACAACGAGTCATTAGAAGCATACATTAGCGAATACAGCCCTGGCTAATGTCCCCTCAATCAGTTAGACCTCTCTCATCCTTGCCTGTCTTCTTTTTATCATTCTGTCCCTGCATGTGCTTCCAGCCATCTCCTGTCTCATATCTGGAGAAAAGGATGTCCTCTTCTGGTTGGTGAAGAGAAAATGCTGTGCCGCGCAGCATTTTGGGCAGGTTTGTAATCATCTAACTTTTAGATCATTTTTGCTTTAATGAAACCATGGCATTATGATGTATGGTTTATAAAAAGCATCAGGGTGATGTAAAAGGATATAGGCTATAATCTGATTTTGGATTGAAGAATGATTCCAAGCAATATTTGAACATATCCATTGCGCCATCTGCTGGTGATCTGGCGTATAAATGCGTGTTAAAATGAAACCTGCTGTGTTGGACTCTGACAAGAGCTTTATTTTGAGCATTTGTTATGCATAACATTGTTAATTAACGAATAGTTACAATCAAATTGTTTCATTGATGGAGCCACAAATAATTAGATGTCCTGTAAGCTTTCAACACAGCACTGAGTTGACTAAACAGGCTGACTAAAGATTATACAAATTATTCACATCTTGCAAAAAGTTACATCATGGCAGAATATTGACCAGCAGCTGTTTGTCCTTGGTGATTCACTTCTTTTCTTTCTTTTTGCAAATGCCCTTAAATGCATTGTGTGCGAGAAGGGGGATTACTTCAAGGATTCTAAGGGATCTGCCACTAATCTCCAACATACAGTCTAGTTAGCAGGGAATTGCAAGAGCACAAGAAATGGGGGGAGAGAATTAAAGGCAAAGAAAGAAGGAAAGAAAGAAAAAAGTAAGAGAGAGGAAATATTACCATGTCAGTTGTGCTCATGAGGACCTGGGTTCGTGTCTAACCTGTGTCATGTCCCATTTCTGTTCTCCTCTCTCTCTTTCTCTCTCTCTCTCTCTCTCTCTCTCACTACTTTCCTGTCACCTCTTAACTGTCCTATCAAAGTAACTGAAAAACACCTGATAAAGAATTGGAAGGCAGGGTTGCTTTCATATTATTTATATACTTTAGCATTTATTCATATTTTGAATTAGCTTTTATTTTATATTTTCAATAATATGAATTAAATTTAAGCTTTAGTCTTTTTGTTACACACTTAACTTTTTTAATATTTCTAAATAGCTTTAATTATTTTTTTTAGTTTTATGAACTTTAGTACTTTTATTTCAGTTAAGCTTTTCATCTAGCCTAATATTTCAGTTACCAAAAACAAAATAGTTAACCATAACACTTGGGGTATGATTTTGAAGAAGAAGAAAAAACAATTGAAAGAAAATGTGAAATTTGAGAGAGAAAAAAAAAATCTATTTTTTCAGCAAGATTCTTTGCCTATTCACTAAGTTCTTTTGGTTGCTCTTAATTTTAAAATAGGAATATTGTTTCTGTCTTTCAGAGCATTAATGGTTTCTTTCAGTCTCTCACTGCCTTCCTTTACAGTATCCATACTGTGTAGATACCTCCCAGAGTAAGCAGAAGTATAAGGAGAACCAATGTAGCCACATCTAGACAGTAGGAGTACATGGACATGTTGTAAGCCTCAGCATGCAGATGGCGTGCCCATTTATTGCGCAGGACAAACTCAATCCAGTACACTGCTTCGTCGAGAGGATGCAAAGGCTGGTCTCAATGTAAACTGGAGAGCTTCTGCTTGTTCTGACTATACGTTGGGTTCTCTGAGATCTCTAAGGAACTCTTCTGTGGTGCAAGTAGCTGCATCCAGCATCCATGCCGCCCTCTTGCCTGAAGACGTACAATGTTATCTAGCTGATCAAATAGCAAAGGGAGTCCCAACACTGGAACCCCATGATAGATGGCTTCGTATACCATTGGTGCCCCCATGAGCCACAAAAGCAGAGGTCTTCGGATGGCCCAGGAAGTCATTCTGAGGTATCCATTTAAGCAGTAGGGTGTTATTGCCTAATGATGAAGGTCGCTCGCCAATAAACCTCCAGATTACCTTCTGTGGCATGCGGGCGAAAGCTGTGGCAATGGCCTCCATGACTTCTCGGGGCAATCCTGCAATCAGAGTTCCCAGAGACATCACGACCACCCCATGGTCTATTGAGCTCTGCATGAACTCCTCCAGCTCTGCAGGGAAAGGCTTGGCCGGACGACACTGGAAGCCACTAATGTAGATGAGGTTTGGCATGGAGGGACGTGGGAACTCAAACACGAAGTCTACACGGACAAGCCACAGCTCCGCTGATTGTTGCATGATTGTTGCCAGGAGGGAAGTATTTGAGCAACAAGCTAGAATACATGGGAATCACCAGCCAGCGCTCTAGAATGAAGTTCAACACATAATGTAGAAGATCACAGGTACAAACACATCTGGGCCGTCAGACCTGAGCTGGGAACAGGCACGTATGATATGGGAGAAGTTGCGATGGAGAAGTGGCCTTCTCCGAAAGTCAGGGTCAGTGAGCATCAAGTCATAGTTTGCAGTCTTTATTTGTGTCATCACATCTTTGTTCTCCAGCATGGTGGTGACCATGGCACAGTTTGCAGTGTGAGCCACCTTTATGATGTCAATAAATTCTGACATCTGGGCCAGCACGTCCATCACTGAGCCCTTCCTGCGGGCCTCAAGAATCCTTTGTACTGTGTTCTCAAACAGGTCTAGGTCTATGTATTTCTTTTTTAAGAAATATTAATGATGGTCGCGCGAATCACACTCAGCTCATGTCCATGAGAGTGTAGCTTCTTCACCAGCACATAGGGGGCAGTAATACATGGCACTTAGGTTTTAATCACACTAAGCTGGATTGCTTTTCTGCTTTTTGGATTGCTTTTTTATTTATGTATCTCCAGAGGAGCTCCGGTACATGAAAGCCAGTTTTCACCTTACATTTTTTAGTTGGGACATTACGTCTCGCAGTTGTGACAAATTTTGCAGTTGATTGTAAGTTTATTTTTTAGTATTGCAACTATTTATTTTAAAGCAATAGTTCAAAATTTTAAATTCATCTATCTTGGATGACCTGAGTGTGAATAATGGGTGAATTAGGTGAACTATTCCTTTAAATTACCTTTTTGTTCTTCTTTGAGGTGAAAACAGGCTTCAACACCAGAAATAGTGAACTTTGCTGAAATAATGCAAAATTTATATAATAACCAGTGTCCCTGTGTATTTAAATCAGTACCTTCATGTTCACCCAGTGACTGCCATCAACAGAGAAAACCAGGATCCTCTCATAAGGAAACTGCTTAACATGGCTTAATGCATTAAAACTGTGTTATTAAAAATACCAAACTATATAAACATTATAAATAAATCAACATTGTCTGTACATCGTATGATTTATTAATGTTTATTGAGTTTGGTATTTTGAAAAACACTGTTGTAATGCACTAAGCCACATTAAATGTTTTACTGAGAGGAAAACACTTAACATGTAATTAAAAGCGTTGCGTCCTTATTCTGGACTCATCTGCTTGTCTGTAGATATGCTTTATTAATAAAGTGTTTACTGAGTTTGTTTCTTAAAAACACAGTTTTATTGCATAAGGCACTTTAAGCATTTTATAATGTCTTTGGGTAGGGCCCCTGAAACACCAGGGAGCCCCCTTGCTCTCGAAGGTGATTAGGGAACAAGCACCGAAGGTTAAAAATTAAAAATCATAAGATGGATTCCTTGGATCTTGCTGAGAACATCGATACCAATTAAGCCATAATCCTGAAAACTGCCTACGCCCATACCGATGTTATTTGATAGGCCTCTGTTTTTTTGTTGTCTATCCCATGACACATTGATGGGTAGGGTTATTGTAAATAGTCTCTGTCAACAAGGTGGATTATTTGCACTTAGTGTAAATACAAACTCTCTGCATACTTATGTGATAGTAAAAAAGCAAACCTTAGCAAACACAGTCTCTACTGTAAAAATAAAAATGTCAAATTCAATCCAAAAATCTTTGTTAGCAACATTATTCCATTAGCTTACCAATTTATTTAAAGACTAGAATACTTTGCTTTTACTTTCAGGTCAAAACCAGTTAATGTACCTTCACTCTGATGTCGTTTCCAATAATGCCTAAACCGGTTCCTCTTTTCTTTTTTTATTTACAGCTGAGGACAATGAATGTACATGAATATAGAACAAAAAGTATGTACAAAACTGACAATTAAAAAAACAAAAAACTGACATGGTTACAGTTCATTTTAAAATGTACTTATTAGTAACTTCTCAATTATTCACAATTTAATCACTAAACCTTTCATTCAAAGATAATTTCCTTGAAGAATTTTTAATTCAAAAGAATATGGAATTGAAAAAAATATATAAAAAGAACTTGTATTTTAATTTTAATAGAAAGAAGAAAAGAATGCAGCCTGCAACTCTGTGTACATTCTAAAAACAAAATAATTTAACAATTATAATAACAAAAATAAAATAATTTATTTCATTCTCCTTATGATATATATGATTACCAATATACACAAATGGAATAAATGTAGTAGACAAGCATTTATATAAAAAAAAGCATTACAAATTTAAAAACAATTGTTCTCTGCCTATTTTAACATGTTGCATCATATCTTAAAAAGATAGACAGGGTGTAAATATACATTTGTTGAAAAAAAAAAAAGAAAAAAAAAAATAGAGAAGTAAATAAATGGCTTGCTTACTCTTTCTAGCCTCCTGTTTCTGTGATACGAAAGTAAAAGAGGGCGTATTTATACTTGTTTGATTTCAAAGAAAACAAAGCAAGGTATGATTAATCAGGCACAAAAAAAACAAAAAAAAAAAACAAGAACAATTATTTGTCTGATGAATGTCTACATGAATGGATGTGATAGAATCTCTCCACTTCTTTTTGAATTCTATCAAATTAAAAATTTACCATAATGTACTTCAATGACAAATTATATTAAAAGATGGTGCCTAAAGCATAACAGTGTAGTGGTAACAGAGTGCTGTTAGCCACTGGTAACTGTTTGTGACATGCTCTTAGAAACCTCAGTGACTTTGTGATCACCTCTGTCAAAGTGAAATGAATTCGAGAAGCTCTAGGGGGTGAGTGTTTTTTTTTTCTTTAGGCCAAACGGCCTTATACTTTTCTCCTGTTTATTGGATAGTTAAGGAGATAGGGCATGTTATTGTATATTTTGTTTTCTTTATTTGTGAAGTTAGTTCTTGTGGGAAAGTTAGTTTCCTTTTTGTTTGTTATTTTGGCATTAGCTCACCCCTGAAGATTTCTCTTCAACTATTTTTTTCCCTTTTTGTTGTGTTCTTCTGTGCATATTGGCCAGTAGGTGGCGGTAGAGGTTTGTAATATGTGAGACTGAGAACAGGAGAGTCTGAGGTATGGCATCAGCTGCTATCTATGCTGTTCTATTTGCTATTCCTATTGTTCATTAAATAAGTTCTTATTTGAGAAAGCCTTTCATTCCTTCTTACTAAGGACATAATAAATTGGCGACGAGGTACTTTTTTTTGGAGATGGCAGCTGTTTCTACTTTTTCCACGCCATTTTTGCCATGTCCTGGTGAACCAACTATTCCTTTTGACACGTGGCTACGGATGTTTCAGAATTATTTGCTTGTTGTTGGTGCTTTTGGAGATGCATGGCCAGTTGAGCGCAAACGAGCACTACTGCTACATTGTCTGGGGACTGAAGGACAAAGATTATTCTATTCCTTGCCGAATCAAGGTGATACGATGGAAGATGCGATTGCGGCCTTAAAAGCGCATTTTACCCCTCGACGGAACATAGTGGCTGAGCGCCATGCTTTCAGGAAACGTGTTCAGGCACCAGGAGAAACTATAATTCAGTACGTAGCTGCTCTACGGGATTTAGCAGTTACTTGTGACTTTGCAGCTACTTTGGACGACATGTTGCGTGATCAGCTCGTGGAGAATGTGTCCAGTCATCGGATTCGTGAGAGACTGCTTTTAGAATCTGAATTGACTCTGGAAAAAGCCATTACTATAGCCACCCAAACAGAAGCTGCTGGTGAACAAGCCAAATTATTATCGAATACTCGTTCAGTTCCTGTGCAAGTGATACATGCAAAGCCTCCACCTGCAGCTGGACGTTTCCGTCGTAGACCACCTTTAAAACCACCGTCTACAATGCGTTCTTCAAAGCCTTCGTCAACTACTGCACCTGCTTCGTCCTCTCGTGAATGCTATCATTGTGGATCTAAGAAACACCTCGCGAATGATCGTAGTTGTCCTGCTGCATCGGCACAGTGTAATAACTGTCAAAAGATGGGACATTATTCGCGGGTGTGTCGTTCAGGACCAGCTTGCTCAGTGCGTGAAATTGACTGAAGTTCAGTTTGTGTTTGTGAAGTTCAGATCCTTTATATGCATGACTCACTAACTGATAAAATTCGGTGCACTGCTCTCATTGCGACCGCAACTACGTCTGTGCCTATCGAGCTTACCGTGGATTCTGGGTCATCTGTTTCTATATTGCCTAAAATTGTGTATGATACACACTTCCAGAAAGATGCTCTGCTGCCTCCTTCATTGAAACTGGTGACGTATTCTCGTGCTCCGATTCCTGTGCTTGGCTGCTTACCTGCCACTGTCTCTATGGATGACATCACCTGCTCCACATCATTCTTTGTGGTGGAATCTGGCACAGCTCTGCTTGGGATGGATCTTATTAATGGCTTACATCTTCGTTTTGAAGGCAATTCAATTTTGCCAGCGCAGTCATCAACACCTGTGCTGCGATTGTCTGCGTTGACGCCTTCAGCTGCTTTGGGATGTGCAAAAGGCTTTGTGGACAGAGTAAAGACTTCTCCAGCTGTGGCTCCTGTGCGCCAGAAACTCCGCCGCTTACCGTTGTCTGTTAGAGCCGCAGTCAGTGAGGAAATTCATCGCCTTCTCGAGTCTGACATTATAGAGAGAGAGGACGCTTCGCCGTGGGTCTCCCCGATAGTAGTAGTACAGAAAAAGTCGGGTGCCATTCGAATGTGCGTGGATCTGCGAGAACCCAACAAGGCTGTAGTTATGGATAGCTACCCACTACCACATATTGAGGAACTTCTGTCTTTGTTAAGGGGAGCGACTGTATTTTCCACTATCGATTTGGAGAGTGCTTATTTTCAGTTGCCCTTACATGAGGAGAGCCGCGATCTGACCGCCTTCATTACTCACGAAGGACTTTTCAGATTTTGTCGCGTACCGTACGGACTTGCTTCAGCACCTTCTGCTTTTCAGAGAATGTTGGTAACAGTTTTGCAGGGACTTCCGAATGTTGCCAATTACCTTGATGATATCATTCTCTGGGGACGTACGCAAACTGAACATGATCACACGCTCAAAGCCGTTGTTCAGCGCTTACAGGATGCTGGACTGAAGCTGAATCAATCGAAATGTCAGTTCAACAAAACCAGTCTGCGCTTCCTGGGCCATCTGGTGAATGCGCAAGGAATTCAACCTGATGAGGATCACCTTTCTGCCATTCTTCATGCACCCGCTCCAAAAGATGCACCTCAACTCCGCTCTTTCATCGGGCTACTATCATGGTACAATAAGTTTATTCCCAACTTTGCCACGGTAGTTGAACCTCTGCGTGCATGCATCAGACAGGGCTCAGATTTCGTCTGGTCGGAGGAAGCTCAGCAATGCTTTGATGCTGTAAAAAAGTTGCTCATTGACAGTCCTGCACTTTCATTGTTCGACCCCAATTTGCCTACGGTGGTATCTACAGATGCCTCTGATTATGGTCTGGGCGCTGTTCTCGCTCAAGTTCATGAGAATAAGACTGAGCGCGTCGTCGCTTTTGCATCCCGGACATTGTCGCCTGCTGAACGCAAGTACTCAACCATTGAAAAGGAAGCACTTGCGTGTGTCTGGGCAGTTGAAAAGTGGCGAACCTACTTGTGGGGTCGTAAATTCCTCCTGCGGACGGACCACCAGGCATTAACTGTGCTCCTCTCATCCAAAGGTACTGATCGCGCCGGAATGCGCATTGCGCGCTGGGCAGCACGGTTACTGTGCTTTAACTATGATGTGATTTACCGGCCTGGGGCTCAAAATTGCACTGCCGACTGTCTTTCTCGTCTGCCTTTGCCTGCTTCGGATGAAGACTGCATGGACGCTGAACCTGAGTTTGTGGCGTTTATGTCTCCTGTAATGTCAGCTCTGTCACCAGCAGAGTTTGCTTCTGCCTCCGCGACGTGCTCTGAACTGAGTGCATTACGCACACAAATAGCTCGCGGTTGGCCTTCCTCGTCAACTTCTGTGGATAATATTCTACGTCCATACTTCAAACTACGTGACGAATTGAGTGTGCAGCACGATTATGTGTTCAGAGGATCACGTCTGGTTGTGCCTGTTGCGCTAAGGCACACGATAGTGAAGTTAGCTCATGAAGGCCACCAGGGAATTGTGCGCACAAAACAACGTCTTCGTGAACTGTACTGGTGGCCAGGCATAGATTGTCTGGTTAAAGAGCACATACAGACCTGTCAAATGTGTCTGTCCTCTGACAAAACTGCCAACACTTCTGCTGCACCGCTGCAGCCAGTGCCTTTTCCGTCTGTACCGTGGGACAAGGTAGCTGTAGATGTGGTGGGTCCATTTGAAACCGCTGTGTGGGACTGTCGTTATGCGCTGACATTGGTTGATTATCACAGTAAGTGGCCTGAAGTCGCTTTCACCGCTTCCATCACTACTCAAAATGTTATCGCCTTCTTGTCATCTGTGTTTAGTAGATACGGCAATCCATGTTCTATCGTGTCTGATAATGGAACCCAATTCACGTCAGTGGAATTTGCTACATTCCTAAAAGAGAGAAACATTCAACACATACATACTTCTGTCTACCACCCTTCCGCGAATGGAGCTGTGGAACGCTTTCATCGCGTGCTGAAAGGCTGCATTCAGTCTGCTGTTCTGGGAACGAAGCCGTGGAAATCTACAGTCACGGAATTTCTTCAAGTGTATCGTGCTACACCGCATTCTGCCACAGGACTATCCCCGTTTGAGTTGCTTCATGGCAGAAGGATGCGAACGCGTCTTAATGTTCTTCCTTCTCTCACCACACGTCAGGATGCTCCTGCGCTTCTTCAGCGAGTTTCTTTGAAACAACGCATACACTGACTCCAGACGTGTGGCTCGCACTCCTGATTTCAAAGTGGGAGATTGGGTGCGTGTGCGCATTCCAACTCACGTTCCGAAAGTGCATCCAAGATTTACCAACCCACGTCAAATTGTGCGTAAACTGGGTGCGTGTACTTACCTGTTATCAGACGGGAAGAACTGGCATGCTTCTCACCTGGCTCGTTCTGTTGCACCTGTTTCGGAGACTACCGATATGGATGCTGTGGACTTGTCATTTCAGTTTCGTCCTCCTCCTCCTCCGGCGCCTCAAGCTCCTCAGGCTCCTCAAGCTGCTGAAGCTCTTCAAAGGGGTTCTACCCGTGTGAGACGACCTCCTCGTTGGCTGGAAGACTGTGTTACTTAGTCACTTGCATTGCGAGAATATAAAGGATGAGTAATTCATTAAGTCACCTTGTTGTTTATTTTAATATGAATACTACATTCTTGTGATTATCGTGAAACTTATTTTGTTCTTTAGTCTGATTGAGATAAGTAGTTATGTTACATAACCAAGTGAATGCTTTGGTAATTTTGTAACTTTGTTATTGTGTTCCTTTTGCTCTTAAAAATCTGGGTAGACAGTTTGCTTTAAGTGATGGGGGAATATGTTGTGTTCTTCTGTGCATATTGGCCAGTAGGTGGCGGTAGAGGTTTGTAATATGTGAGACTGAGAACAGGAGAGTCTGAGGTATGGCATCAGCTGCTATCTATGCTGTTCTATTTGCTATTCCTATTGTTCATTAAATAAGTTCTTATTTGAGAAAGCCTTTCATTCCTTCTTACTAAGGACATAATACTTTTCCTCTTCGATTTTTCTAATTTACTCAGGATACTTTGTCAAATCTGAATTGCAATATTCTGAAAACAATCAAGAGAGCAAGAAAAGTCTAATAAAAAGACTTAACTGAGAAGCAGTGTTGTGTTGTTTGTTACTTCCCTGACCTAGACCAGGGACCGTAACAATAATAATAATCTGATAACAATAAATTATTTTTAATTAACATTTAATGAGCATTGTATGTCAACTCTGAACAAAGAGAGATTAGCTTCCGTCTTGAACATAACTCTTCTATTTGGCTAAATAATTTTATTATAAAACATTTCTTAAGCCAAAGTCTGCCAGCGTACCATAATATGCTAAATGAACTGTTCTATGAAGTTATTAAATTTTGATCTGGAAACATAAACACATTTTAATTGTAATGTATTTTGTCTGTATACTCCATACAACCACTTCAGTTACAATTAAATGCTAAAGTGAATACCTTATGATATTATATACATGTGGCAGAACTGTGGTGAACTTCTACATATCAACTGTCTTAATTGGTGCCATCTGGACTGCAGGACCAGCTCCTACCGGTGCGGCACCAATCACTGTTGGGTGCTGCATAACGACAGCTTGTGGATTAACTGCCATTGGAACCGGTTGCATCATGGGATTTCTTTGCACTACTTTGATGACTTTTTTTTGCGTTCTTTAATTTCTCTACTCATCTGACACCAAGAACACCAGATACAACAGCAAGACACCATGATGTCCTCACACAGACTGCCCTGTAGCAACACATACAAACAAATGATTGTTTTGCGGCCCTCTTTCTTGTATCGGTAGAGGGACAGAAATAAAAACTCACCCCGATTTGATACTTGTAGCGAACTGCCACCCTCATTGCCAGACCCACAGGTGGAACGCATACTCCAATTTCAAACGCAGCCATTAGAGCTGGGCCGAATATGTCAAGCAGAGGCAGACAGGTGCTCTCCCCAAATTCTCCAGTGGTGGTGCAGGTAAAGCAAGGAAAGCACCAGTATGCATAGCAGCCTGAGGACCAAAAATGCACATAATGTGATATTATTTGCATGTAATTTTGTAAATATGGAAAGGCCTTTAAATATACTTACAAGAACTCAAGTCCTCGCAACAGTCACATCTTCCTGAATTCCACGCTTCTGTCCCAGCCTTGCCAAGAGGCTGCTGAACAACTACAGTCGCCATAATGATTTGATCTTACTGATACGCAAATATGACAGAAATGTTAAAGTTTCACTGATCCTGGTGATTTGTTATCCGATATATGAAATTCTAAAGTCAGGCAAATTCATTTCTAGCTATAATTCAAAAGCATGCATGCATTGCAGTCACACGTTGCAACATTGTTTAGAATGAAACTGTTGTTCTAACGACCTTGTTTGTGAAGTTCAGTGTTGGACAACATTTCAGGAAATACTGTTGATGGAGCATGTTTTACGAAGTTGAAGTAAATCAACTAAGATCCAGAAATCTTTAGTTGCTTGCAATGTGTTCAAAACGGTTTCCACTAGCTAACCAAAATATTTTATGCACTTACATTTTTAATTGTTAAAAAACAATACAAAATAATAATAATACCCTTAGCCTGATGTATAGTTGCAATGATGCCTACAAACTGACTACGCTGCATAAAAAAAGGTTAGGCTCGTGAGGACAGTGTATGTACTGCAAAGATAATAACCACAAATTATATAACTGTAATCTATTTATCTTCAAATTTCCAAATGAATTCATTGTAATTCATTATTCTTTGTAATACCCAGAATAATCTTTAATTGATTATTTTTATTCCAAAGAATCTTACACTCCAGCATTAAAAATGCTGCATAAATTATTATTTTTTTTAATTGTAACCCTACAATCAAAAAATTGAAAATAATTTGTTTGTAATTATTCCATATTTTATGTACTATGTTGTCTGTGTTCTTAAACTAAAACTTCTTTCATATTCATTACACTTACAGACGATTTACTGTTTGTTGTGATGGTTATCGTATTTCACCCATATTTCATGTTTAGAGTGCATACGATAATAGCAACAGCATGACATCATTTTGTGTTCAAGTTTGCAAATTAATTTACAAATAGAGCATTAAGCATCCGAGCAGTAGGCAAACATTTCAAAAATGTTTTCGAATGTTTTGAAAAAAAAATCAGGAAGTTTCTAAAAACAAACAAAACTTTCTCACAGTTTTTGCAACCCTTGTCAAATTTTAAAAAGACAGAATGTAACTTACACATTTGGTTTAACTGCTGAAAAAAAGAGAGAAGCAATAATAAATGGCTTACTTACTCTTCTAGTGCAACTGCTCCAGCCTTTTGTCAAAAGGAAGTAAAAGCAAACTTATGTTCTACATTTACTTTCATTTACTTCAATTACAAATAATATTAAATGATAGGGCCCCATGTGAAACAAAATAAAACAAAGTAAAAATAAATAAATAAAAACAATCCAAGATCAATGAATAAAATGTTAATTAACATACAAAAATGTACATGTAAACTGGAGGCAGCTGAGTTTGTCAACTGACATATGGATTTGTGAGATACCAGATAACATGAAAAGCCTTTAACTGTAATATCAACAGAAAGAGCACAACATGTAATAAAATTATATATACAGGTGCTGGTAATATAATTAGAATATCATCAAAAAGTTGTTTTATTTCACTAATTCCATTCAAAAAGCGAAACTTGTATATTATATCCATTCATTACACACAGACTGATATATTTCAAATGTTATTTCTTTTAATTTTGATGATTATAACTGAATTTTGATGATTATAACTGACAACTAAGGAGAATCCCAAATTAAGTATCTCAGAAAATTAGAATATTGAAGGTTCGATATTGAAGACACCTGGTGCCACACTCTAATCAGTTAATTAACTCAAAACACCTGCAAAGCCTTTAAATGGTCTCTCAGTCAAGTTCTTTAGGCTACACAACCATGGGTAAGACTTGTTGACTTGACAGTTGTCCAAAAGACGACCACTGACACCTTGCACAAGGAGAGCAAGACACAAAAGGTCATTGCAAAAGAGGCTGGCTGTTCACAGAGCTCTGTGTATAGTACACGCCAATCCAGAGCATCCCAAACATGCTCAATGGGTAACATGTCTAGTGAGTATCCTGGCCATAAAAGAACTGGGATGTTTCCAGGAATTGTGTACAGATCCTTACAACATGGGGCCGTGCATAATCAGGCTGCAACATGAGGTGATGGTCTTGGATGAATGATACAACAGTGGGCCTCAGGATCTCATCATGGTATCTCTGTGCATTCAAAATGCCATCAATAAAATGCACCTGTGTTCATTGTCCATAACATACGACTGCCCATACCATAACCCCACTGCCACCACGGGCCACTGGATCCACAATGTTGACATCAGCAAACCGCTCACCCACACGATGCCATACACACTGTCTGCTGTCTGCCCTGTACGGTGAAAACCGGGATTCATCCATGAAGAAAACACCTCTCCAAAGTGTCAAACGCCATCGAATGTGAGCATTTGCCCACTCAAGTCGGTGACGATGACGAACTGCAATCAGGTCGGGACCCCAATGAGGATGACAAGCATGCAGATTCCCTGAGACGGTTTCTGACAGTTTGTGCAGTAATGATTTGGTTATGCAAACCAATTGTTGCAGCAGCTGTCCAGGTGGCTGGTCTCAGACGATCTTGGAGGTGAAGATGCTGGATGTGGAGGTCCTGGGCTGGTGTAGTTACACGTCTGCGGTTGTAAGGCCGGTTGGATGTCCTGCTAAATTCTCTAAAATGTCTTTGGAGATGGCTTATGGTAGCGAAATTAACATTTAATTCACGGTCAACAGCTCTGGTGGACATTCCTGCAGTCAGCATGCCAATTGCACGCTGACAAAAAAAATTGCAACATTTGTGGCATTGTCCTGTGTGATAAAACTGCACGTTTTAGAGTGGCCTTTTATTGTGGCAAGTCTAAGGCACACCTGTGCAATAATCATGCTGTCTTTCTAATTAGCATCTTGATATGCCTCATCTCTGAGGTGGATGGATTATCTCGGCAAAGGAGAAGTGCTCACTAACACAGATTTAGACAGATTTGTGAACAATATTTGAGAGAAATAGGCCTTTTGTGTACATTAAAAAAGTCTTAGATCTTTGAGTTCAGCTCATGAAAAATGGCTCAGTCAGAGGATCAGTTCTCCTCTGGCCTAAACGAAGAAACATGGTGTGGGTCATAGACTGCATCACATCAGAAGAGTTGTAGGCTATTCAGCAGATTGAAACATGGATGTATAGCTGCAGTTTAGCCAGCAGTAGATGAAGTGACCTAGATTAGTTTAGCCATTTGGCTCGTTGATGTTGTGAATGAAGATGAATGCTGACAAGGTGAGAATTCTGATAAGTAGAGCTGATAAAAATGAGAAATACTCACAATAAAAGTGCATGATATCTATGTGGGCAGAGAGGGGGGAAATGCCCCCCAAAATAATAGATAAAATCAATATACATTTTTGTTGTAACTATATACTACGTTGACAAGTGGTATTCAAGCTTAGACTGGTGATGAACCTGAGAGAAAACCAGTTTTACAGTAAGTGGTCTTATTTTCTGCAGTAAGAAACAAAGTATTTTAAAGATTATTGTTTTGTAGAAAATAACAGTTATATGACATGAGAATAGTAAGGCATGAAGATAGGGAGCAAAAACAAAAAAAAATTCAAAACTAGTATGTGGGGTAAAAAGCCCCCAGAGAGCAATGGTCAACTACTGTATTTACTCTGTTCTGAACATCAGATCCTTTGTTTTTCCATCAGTTGTATTCTAACTAGTTGGTTGAATGAAAATATGTGATCTTCATATTAAAAAAATACCTCAAGTTAGCATCAGGTAGCTAGTTAGCTAGCCAGTTAGCATCAGCTAACAATATTTTTCAAGGCTATTATAATTATTTTTATTTTTAAATTAAAACTGCCTGCACTCTTATTTTGCAGTTAATGTGTGAAGCAAAACGTACTCGGTTACTAACGTAACCTGGGTTCTCTCTAAAGAGGGAACGAGTACTGCGTCTTAGCTAAGACGCTACGGAAAAAAGTCTCTTTTCACGATACACTGAAGCCAAAAATTATCCTTAATTTTGAATTATTGTAAAGCGCATTTGCAGCAGCACACAGCCATAGGCGAGACGGCTCGCTCGCTCATTGGCTGCTCTGCGGCAACTGCATAAGCCTATCGAGCGCAGGCTGATGCAACATCAGACTAACGAGGGCCTCCATGCCACTTCCCGCCGAAACGGGTGTGGCCTAGCCCTATAAAGGGAGCTCGAAAAGGCTGACTCACCTGATTTATTTCATCGCCAGAGCGAACCAGAGTGAATCGTATGCACGGCAGAGAATGCAGTACTCGTTCCCTCTTCTAGAGAGAACCGAGGTTACGTTAGTAACCAAGTACGTTCTCTTACGATAGTTCTCTCGTACTGCGTCTTAGCTAAGACGCTACGGGAACCCAATGTAAAGCGCCGTGCGTGCAGAGATCACACACCAATAAACCTGGAAGCGACGCCCAGGATTTACAGTGCACAATCACCCGAGGGACTCACAGAGAGTCCTAGAACAGGAGGGGGGAGACCCTCCATCCCATATCTAGCAGCGTCCGTAGACGCGGCAATATGACATCACATAATCAAGGCAAGGCCTGACCAATGTGGTCATGTGGGTCTTACGCAATACTGCCCATATAACAGTCGGCAGCGCATAGCGCTTGCGATCTCAGAGTTCCAATCAGGACCCTGATCCAACTATACCGACAACAGCTTTGCTTGCAGGGCGGGAACCTCTAGGTTATAGAACCTGATAAATGTAGACGGCGAGGCCCATCCTGCCACCATACATATATCCTGAAAGGAGATCCCACTAGACCACGCCCACGACGAGGCGACGCCTCTTGTGGAGTGTGCTCTGACGCCCAGTGGGCACTGAAGGCCCCTGGAAGCGTAAGCTAACGCTATAGCGTCAACAATCCATCTGGATAGGCTCTGTCTCGAAACAGCCATTCCCTTGGAACGTCCACTGAACGAGACAAACAGCTGCTCAGTCTGTCTAAAGACAGCAGAGCGAGACACATATGTTCTTAAAACCCTAACGGGGCAAAGACTCGAGTCTCCATCCTCTTCTGACACCGACAAGGCAGACAGGGAAATAACCTGAGCCTGAAACGGTGTGTTGAGGGATTTCGGCACATAACCGTGCCTAGGTTTGAGTATGACCCTTGAGTCATTAGGCCCAAACTCCAAGCACGTCGGGCTCACCAAGAGCGTGTGCAGATGCCCACACGCTTCACTGAAGCGAGAGCCAACAAGAACACTGTCTTGAATGACAGATATTTGAGGCTAATCGTTTGGATAGGCTCGAAAGGGGAACCTTTCATGGCCTTCAAAACCGTCCAGAGGTCCCATACAGGGACTGACGGCGGTCTGGGAGGATTCAGCCTCCTAGCTCCTCTAAGGAAGCGGATGACCAAATCGTTCCTTCCTATTGACTGACCGAGCGTTGTCTCAGAAAACGCTGCGATAGCCGCCACGTAAACTTTGAGCGTGGAGGGGGCTCTGCCCTTATCCAACAGCTCCTGTAGGAAGGAGAGAACCTCCGTCACCTCACAACTAAGGGGTGAACGTCCCCGAGCTGTGCACCAGCTGGAGAATACTGACCACTTCGAGGCATATAGCCGTCGAGTCGACGGAGCTCTAGCCTGAGTGATAGTATTTAGCACTCCCACTGAGAGATCAGCGGGTAACCGTTGAGCGCCCACACATGGAGGGACCACCACTCCGGTTGAGGGTGCCAAATCGAGCCCCTGGCCTGCGAGAGGCGGTCCCTCCTCAACGGCACTGGCCACGGGGCAGTGTCTGCTAACTGCATCAAATCTGGAAACCATGGTTGGTTCTTCCAAAGTGGTGCTACAAGCAGTACTGAGCATCTCGTTTCCCTCACCTGCTCTATCACATGAGGAAGGAGGGAGACGGGGGGAAAAGCATAGAGCGGGCAGCGCGGCCAGCTTTGTGACAGCGCGCTTTCGTTCTTGGAAAAAGAACGCGGGGCAGTGAGCGTTTTCGTGGGACGCGAAGAGGTCCACTTCCGCCATGCCAAATCTATCCCACAGCAGCTGGACTGTCTGTGGGTGTAGAGACCATTCGCCCGTGGGAATGTTGTTTCTGGACAGTCTGTCTGGACCCAGATTCTGTAGCCCAGGCACATGAACTGCTCTCAGCGAGCGCAAGTTGCGCTGAGCCCAAACCAGGAGGCTTTCCGCCAACCTGTACAGGTTTCGGGACCTGAGACCGCCCTGGCGATTTATGTAGGACACCACAGACATGTTGTCCGAACGGACTAAGACGTGGTGGCCCTTGATTCGGGGACAAAAGCGCGTCAGCCCGTTCTCTACTGCCAGCATTTCCAGACAGCTGATATGTTGGAGCTTTTCCCGTTCTGACCACAGGCCAAAGAACGGTCTGCCCCCGAGCAGCGCTCCCCATCCCGAAGTGGAGGCGTCCGTCGACACCATTTTCACTTTCGAGGAAGTCCCCAGGCTTACACCTGATTGGTACCAGTTGTTCGCTGTCCAGGGTTTCAAGGCTGTAACACAGCTCTGATTGACCTTGAGACACAACTGACCGGATATCCACGCTCTGCGCGGTACTCGCGCTTTCAGCCAGAACTGCAAGGGGCGCATGCGGAGCAGGCCCAACTGAAGAACTGGTGATGCTGAGGCCATGAGACCTAGCATCTTCTGAAATTCTCTGAGCGAGAAGGAGAGAGAGCTCGCTGCGCGCTGAATGCCCAACGCGCGCTGTGGCGACAGCTGCGCCGTCATGGAGCGTGAGTCCAGAGCTATACCCAAAAACAGTATCGTCTGACTGGGGTTCAGCGAACTCTTCGTCCAGTTGACACTGAGGCCAAGTAAAATGGCCCTGTGTTCCACGAGCTCTGATCGTGATTGAGCCAGAATCAGCCAGTCGTCCAAATAGTTCAGCACTCGCATGCCTCTGAGTCTGAGAGGAGCGAGCGCTGCGTCCATGCACTTCGTAAACGTACAAGGAGCCATAGACAAGCCGAACGGCAGGACTGTATACTGGTATGTCTGGCCCTCGAAGGCGAATCTCAAATATCGCCTGTGACGTGACGCTATCTGTATTTGAAAATACGCGTCCTTCAGATCTATCGACATGAACCAGTCTCCTCTGCGAATATGCGCGAGGAGTCTCCTGGTTGTAAGCATTTTGAAACTGCGTTTTGCCAATGCTTTGTTCAGCTGTCTTAGATCCAGTATGGGTCTGAAACCTCCGTCTTTCTTGGGCACTAGAAAGTATCTGCTGTACAGCCCCCCTTCGCTTTGAGCTTGAGATACAGGCTCCACAGCCCCTTTGCTCAACAGTTTTGATATTTCGGCTCGAAGTAGGTGTGCTACTTCTGTTTTGACCGTAGTTTCGACGCGTGCTAAAAAGCGCGGAGGGCTTCGAAAAAACTGTAGCGAGTAGCCTCTCTTTATAATGTCTAGCACCCAATCCGAAACCCCTGGAAGCGCTGACCATGCGTCTGCATGAATGGCTAAGGGTTGGATGTGAAGCGCGCTCTGTTGGCTGGGCAACGGCAACGCTTTGATGTGCTGCAACATGGGCGTTAAGCCTGTGACATTTGAGGCGGGGAGCGCGCTGATCACAGCGGGCAGATCGCTCGTCCTCGACCCCTCCACGACCCCTCCACGGTGCTTAACCGAGTGAGGGAGGGCTGAGCGGGTCCCGTGGGACTCGTGCTGTTTGTGAGTAATTGTGGGCTGTAAGCGTGCACATTTACTGCTTTTGAATCGCTGTCTGCCTGGGCAGAACGAACGTGCACGGGTTTCGTTTTTACAGAAACCACATGACGTGTGTGACATAGTGTTTGTGGGCACTGAGGAGTGGGCACGTTTACTATATAGTGCGCGCGATCGACCTGAGTCTCTTTTATGGGCGCGAGCCCTGTGTGAAGGGTTGTGCTTATATGTGGAGATGGGCACTGAGCAGTGGGCATCGTCACTACATTTATAGCACCATCGGCCGTGTCCGGGACACCAGAAATTACACCTTTTTCGGGAAATATCTGGGTAGCCGTGATAACGGTTTTTGTGTGCAGGCAAGCGGGCAACTGTACAGGCTTGCGCATTGCAAAAGACGCTGAGACAGTCACAATCCATGGAACTGAGACAGAATCCATGGACTCGTACACCGGAGCTTTCCTAGGAGTGCTAGGATGGCTTCGGGGCTTCCGGCCTCACCGTAATCCTCTGCCGTGGTCCCCGCGGCGCCTTTTCGAGCTCCCTTTATAGGGCTAGGCCACACCCGTTTCGGCGGGAAGTGGCATGGAGGGCGCGAAGCGCCCTCATTGGTCTGATGTTGCATCAGCCTGCGCTCGATAGGCTTATGCAGTTGCCGCAGAGCAGTCAATGAGCGAGCGAGCCGTCTCGCCTATGGCTGTGTGCTGCTGCAAATGCGCTTTACAATAATTCAAAATTAAGGATAATTTTTTGCTTCAGTGTATCGTTAAAAGAGACTTTTCCCGTAGCATCTTAGCTAAGACGCAGTACGAGAGAACTCTCGTAAGAGAACAAAAATGTACCAATTTGTTACCCGCCTCTCACAGTGAATTTCAAAGTAAGATTTACACTTGAACTATTCTTGTTAAGAAAACAGTTGGCTACTTCTTATGAAACGATACCAGATTCCAGTTTGACTGTTTATACTGGCACCTCACAAAAACACAGTCATCAGACCTACAGTTTATGGAAAGCCATTTTAACATTTAATCTATAAGCCATAGTATTACTATCAAATTTCATGCTACTTGTATACGTAAGCATCGATCGTTCAATGAAAGAGTCTTTACAGTCGTGGGATTAAGGTTTGATTGGTTTGCCTCAGCATTTAGCATCAACTGATGATTTAATTAAAAATATAAAGTGCAAAAATGGCATTATAATAAATGTTTCTTCAGTACTCTTTTGGTTAAATACAACTGTGACAATTTTAACATCATAATGTCTTGTGTTTATAACGAAATATGTGTTTTATGTGTAACATATGGCAAGCCGAGGTAACATTTAATCTATAAGCCGTACTAGTATCTTTTTTCATGTTACTAGTACTTTTTTTAGATTCTAGTATCTTTTCCATTAAGTTCTAGTACTTATTCATTAGGTACTAGTGTTTATTCTTTAGGTAGTAGTGTCTTTTGTAAAGTTACTAGTACTTATTAATTAGATACTAGTACTTATTCCAATAGTGACTAGTATTTAATTAAACTCTTCTTGTTAACAAAAAATAGAACTAGTACTTATTTTTTAGTGAATAGTAACTTTTTAGACCAGAGATATCCTGGACTTAATAGATCCTAGTACTTTTTAAATTTGCATTTCTGCCCAGTATGGTAATTGTATGTTGAATATAATGAGCAAGTAACATATAGGAGAGAGATTAAACAGTAAACTGAAACAAGGAGATGGATGTACTTTTTAAGAAAACCAAATAGAAAATAAACAATTATTTGTACACAAGCACATAGAAAACGTATTTTTGTCAGTTTTTTAATTGTAATTTCATAAATATAGTAGCCTAATGTGTTTGTTGGTCTTTGAGTGACCTCTGCTGGCAGGATGGAGGTAAGACACCAATTTTATTAGCTGTTATTTTCCTATTTTTCCTCCAGTAAAAACAATAAATATCTAATGAATGATAACTAGTTTTTAATAAATAAGTACTAGTATCTAATAAATAAGTACTAGTACCCAATGGATAAGTACTAGTATCTAATAATAAGTACTAGTATCTAATGAATAAGTACTAGTGTCTATTTAATAAGTATTAGTATCTAATGAATGAGTACTAGTATCTAAAAAATACATACTAGTCAAAACTGAATAGATGATATCTCAATGACGGATTCCCATAGAAGTCAATAGAAGCCAACATGTGTTATAGTTGCAAAAAAAACCTCAAAAGATATCCTATTAGAAATATCATATTAATAATGAAAGGTAAAAAAAAAATAAAAAAAACCCTGCTAATTATGTCCTGATTTATTTGTCATACATATATATATAATAAAATTTATATCCACTACTACTAATAATAATAATGTAATGAGAGTCATAGGAAGCAATTTCAAAGAAAGTCAACAAAGTTACAAGTAAACAGGAAAATATAGACTGCAGGAATTTTACTATATGTGTCTATGCAACGTGCAAACACACCTCCAGAGACAGGAACAGGAAAGTTTCTAAGAAAACGATCAATAATTTGTGTAAGAACACACAAAAAAAGATTTTGAGTCTTAAAATAAAGGCAGTCATATAAAAGCAAACATGCTGGGAAGCAATACACATTTCTTGCTTTAAGCTTAAAGTAAAACTCAAAAAAAGTTATAGTCACATACTGAAATATATTCATTTCTGTGTTGTTTTATTTAGCTTTATAAGACATTAGCTTAGTGGTATGTTTTTACCAATTATGTTGAGAACATTCACTGCGGTCACAAAAACACTAACATGGCAAACACTAATTTCACTGATCACACTAGTCATGATATTGATGATGCTGATTAGAAACCGAGTAATAACAATAGAGATACACAACAATATAGACGTTACATTTAGCAGTTCAAACAAACAAACAAATTTAAATGTCATTGCGTTTCATCACAAATTACACCAAGCATTTACAGAAATCATCATTATTACAATAAACATATAACAATTTAAATGCAATATAACAATTAGTCAGTTCATTGAAATATATTCAGTTAATGAGATATATTAATAATATATATCTGCCGTTCAGTATGTCAGATTTTTACCCAACCGCATAACTGCTTCAAAACACATTACAAATTCCTGGCACCAACAAGAGTGACCTGTAGATCTCGTGCGTTCATCTCTCGTGACATCTGACACCAAACACAAGCTCTGCAGAATGTGGCCACCAAGCAGTCATTACACATGTCTCCCTGCAAATCAACACAATAATATATTAGCTATACACATCAGCCTACTCATAGTCACATTTAAAACATGTATGACATTGCCACAATTAAAATAGCAATGTGAATTATTGTTAATATTATTATTATTATTTTATTGTTCCACATTCTTTCTTGTTACACAGTAGCATACATGTGACAACTACTAAAGTAAATAATATTTTTAATTAATGATTCTTACCTCAATGCCATAACGCTGGCGCATAGAGACCCTTATGGACATGGTTATGGGTGGGACGATGCCACAGACATCCAACAGGGGGAGACATAAGCACTCACCGTATTTCTTTGCTTTTATGCATGTGAAACACGAGAAACACCAGTAAGCAAAGCAACCTGTTCACAGAGAGGGACGTAATAATAATATTAATATAATGCTTTTCAGGGATTTATGACAAATTTACACTCTTAAGTGCTGCAGTAGTCTGGATGTTAAAGATGTGAGCACTGAGCAGGTAAGTCAAAGCATAGGTCATAAGTTCAAATCATCCAGGGGTGAAGTGCAGGACGCTTCAGGGGGAGCTGTCTCTGGTTCTGATCTATGACAGCACTGAGTAGCAAATACCACTCAAAATTTCTTTTGAGTTTCACTGAAGAAATAAGTCATACAGGTTTGGAATGGAATGAGGATGAGTCAATTTTTTTTTCTTCCTCACTTGTATTTTTCATTTTATACAAACTTTACTTACATTCAGGAACGTCATTGCAACAGTCACAGATACCAGACCCCCACTGATCTGAATCTCTGGAGACCATAACAGGCTGGGGCTGCATGACTACCATTGACTTCGACATGTTTACACCTACACAACAGAGAATATGATTTCAGCATCACAAACATTCAAATGATTTCTTATATTCATGCACTAGCATATATGGGCTACTACTGCTTAATATTGATATATATTTCAAAAGGTTTGAAATAGACCTATTTTGTGACATTTTAAATGTCTTTGTCACGTTCTGTCAATTTAATGTGTCCATGCTGCTTAAAAAGGTTTCCCAAATGTTACCCCAAACTGTTTTTACTGTATTTTTTTTATCAAATAAATGCAACCTTGTTGAGCATGAGAGACTTCTTTCAAAAATTATTCCAAAGTTTTGACTGGAAGCATATACATTGAAAAAATTAAAAATGATGATGTGTAATAAATATCATAATTATTAATTAATAATTTTTAATAAGATGATTTCTTCATATAAAAGATTGCATGCAGCTTAAAGTGTTTACAGATTTATATGGCATACAGAACTCACATGTGTCACAGTAAAAACTATTGAAGTCCAAAAGGTTAAATAATAATCTTAAACATACAGGTAAGTATAATGAAAATATCTTCTGATCCTGATATCTGTGTAGGAAATCTTCACTCACCTCTGTCTTGACGGATCCAATGTAATGCAAAGTACCTGCCGTTTCTAAATCTGTGATCACAAAATTGCCTTTACTGAGTGCAAGACCACGCCAAATGAAAAAAAAGAACATCACATTGGCTCTTAAGGAAACCTCCTTAACCTGTTAGACCTGTTCATGGCAGCATCTTTTAAGCATTACACTTTAAAACAAAAGCACACAACATGGTAGAAAACTAGATTGCATTCCTCCATGCTTGAGTAATCCAGACATGCTTATAGTATGCAAATTTTGGTATTCATGAAACTGTTGACATGAATGCCTGCACTCTCAGATTAAAGGTGCCATAGCTGTCACTTGGGCGGTAACTTTTCAAAAGAATATTATTACCTACCTTATTATTACTACCTTAAAGGTACATATTAGTACCCAAAGCATTCATATTAGTACTTAGAAACATATTAGTAATTAATTTGAATACATTAAAACACAATCCCCACTGACAGCTTTTATATGAAAGCAATCATTCAAATCCGCATAATAAAAACAAGTTCAGGAGAACAAACCAGAAATATATACAGAAAGTTTGAAAATATTTTCAAATGATTGTTAAATTCAAAAGCAGTAATTGGGAGAATATAGCCATCCTTAACAGAAACAAAATCTTTATTAGATAGCTACATCTTTAACAGTTTTTGTCAGATGAAAGCTGTGTTAGATCTTTTATTAGAAGGACTTCTGAACATTCCCTGCTGAGGTAAAGAAATCCTGTTAGCAGTAGCATCCATTAAACATTTCCCATTAGTGCCTCTCACTCATGAAAAATGCAATATATTAAGGACAGGACCCAGTAACATACTGAAACTCATATCTTGACATCATGCAGAATTATTAAAATGATGATGGGAGTCATTGCACAACTTGAGGCTTTTGTTTTCTGTGTTTTAACAGTTGCCACAGAATCAAAGGAAATATCTGAAGCATTTTGCAGGTTATGTAGGTTCACATGGACATTTGCTAAGGTGTGTCAACTAATAAGTCCCATCTTTCTTCCTAATCAGTTTGGATTCGATCCTCTTCCTATGGTCTTTTTCATTCTGACTCATATGACGCAGCATCTTTAGTTGTTTCACTTTATATATTTTCTGAAAGCATGATTTCAAGATGCACAGGATGAGCTGTGTCCCCTTCAGTAATCTCCGAGACATACTGTGATTGAAGAGCAGAGTTACAGCTTTTTCTATGGACTTATTAGTTTGGTTCAAGGATTAAATTGTAAGATTGAGTACAGCATACAATAGTCTTCACATAAGCCAGAGTAGGATGGGGATATCCTTGAGTCACAAAATCCTCGTCCTTTCTTTGTTGAAATGTTTGACAGAGACAACACGCCTAGTATGAAAGTTCTATTGGAATTCCTATTAAAATTAGGAATCCAACAAAGGATCCTAATGTGTTTTTCCCCTCATACAATTCCAACATTAAACACAGAACAAGTAGGTCTTTCAAACTAGTTCTAAATACAATCAAATGTCCCCAAAGTATATTTTGTATTGTAAATATACTGTGCATATATATGTAGCATGTACTTACAGAAAATTAGGCATACAAGCAACTAACCAAACCCTAACCATAATAGTACACCACGTGCATAATTATTAGGCACGTTGATAGTCCCCCCCAAAAGCACAATTTACCATTTCCAAACCTCACCAATCTTAATAACGACCATTGATTTAGTATTTAATCTTTTTTATGAGTGATATATTATTGTCCATGAGGGCTGGAAGTGTGCAGAATTATTTGGCATGTTTTCATTTACGGATTTAAAAAAAAAAAAAAAAAAAAAAGTGGAGAAAATAAGACATTAACTGCAAAAGTATTAAGAAATAATGTGAATAATTAGGTGTAAAAGCATAAGGGGACCAGCGCTACAATTTTCCAGAACTGCAACCTGGAGTTTCCAGAATTATAAGGTGTCAGATTCTCAGAGACCTTATTTGGGTTAAATTAAAAAAAAAAAAAAAAAAAGGAATATTATACATGATGAAGAAGACGACCGCTTACTCAAGATTCAAATGCGAAGTATTGCGAAATTCATAAAGACTGAAGTTTTCCACAAAGCCATTTTGGAAATTAGTATTTATTTCTGAATGGTTTAATATGCTTGAAGCCAAAAACAGAAGCGTTTTAGATGTTTTTACAAATTATGTGGAGAATATTCACTCATCATAAATCTACAACATCACATCTAGTTTAACGGATCGCACTGGTCATGCGATTAGTGATGCGCATTAAAAACTGAAGTGACATTAAAGATACAACAATAAACATACCCGTAGAAGAACTTAAACATCCTTGTGTTACCACAAATTCCATTAAGAATTTGACTGAAAATTGTCATAAGCATCTTAATGCTATAAAAAGGACCGTTTAAATATCAGCCAGTGTGTCAGGACTATTTACACAACAGCATAACTGCTTCAAAACACATTACAAATTCCTGGCACCAACAAGAGTGACCTGTAGATCTCGTGCTTTCATCTCTCGTGACATCTGACACCAAACACAAGCTCTGCAGAATGTGGCCACTAAGCAGTCATTACACATGTCTCCCTGCAAATCAACAAAATATATTGGCTATTATACATCAGCTTATAGCAGTATGAAACCCATTTTGTAGTTAAATTTGACAGATTGCTACAGTTAAAATAAAAGTATGTGAATTGAACGGTTCACACAAGTTTGAATATGACATGAAAACCACTGTGCTTGAAGGAATAAACAGGAGTAAATTCACTTTCGGCTCAAAACCGTTGAGAAATAGCAACTAGCCCTAGTCACCCCTAAAGAGTGCTGTAAATTCTGTTTTTGGTTGATGCTTACCTTAATGCCATAACGCTGGCGCATTGAGACCCTTATGGACATGGTTATGGGAGGGGCTAAAACACCGAAATCCAGCAGGGGGAGACATAAACATTCACCGTATTTCTTTGCTTTTATGCACGTGAAACAGCAGAAACACCAAAAAGCCAAGCAGCCTGTTCATAGAGAGGGACACAATCATAATAAATGTGTTTTACATGGCTTCATAACACTTAAATGCTTTGGAAGTATAGTAGTCTGGATGTTAAAAGTTGAGCTGGTAAGTCAAAGCATAGGGTGTAAGTTAAAACCCAGCCAGGGGTTAAATGGATTCAGTAATTGTCTCTTTAACTTTAAGATGGTTCGGAGCGATAACAGAACGGAGTAGGAAATCCTACTCAACAGATCTTACTCCAGAGCAGTGGTCCCCTAGTGGGTCGCAAATTACTGTTAAAAGAAATATTGTTCATATGTAAAAATGTCACTTCATATATAGAATTAAATAAGAAAAAATAAACTATGCTTCCACTATTCGAGCTCACTGATTTATTATTATATTTTTGCTGCATATGCTACAGAACAACAGCAGTTGTGCAAAGCGGTGCCAGCCAGAGTTATTTTCGGTTCATTACCAGTTCATTCAATAAAGACAGTTAACAATCTAGCTTCTGAGTACTAAGTTATTAACCCAACAATAGCGGGGTCAGTTCATTTTTTTCAAACATACGTGTCTGGTTGTGTGGGCCAAGAGTTGAAAATGGTTGGGAACCACTGCTCCAGAGGGTTAGTAAATGGTGACAATTTAATTCCACTTCTTTTCATTTTATACCAAACTTTACTTACATTCAGGCACGTCATCACAACAGTCACAGATACCAGACCCCCACTGACCAGAATCACGAAAGAGCGGAGCAGGCTGTGGCTGCATGACTACCATTTCATGCAACATACTTAAACCTTTATATATACATAAAAAAAAAATAAAAAAGTACAACAGGCAGAAGAATTTGATGATTGTCAAGAACATGCTAATTAGGGGTCTCTTTGATGACTTCTTATGGGTTTCAAAATTAGAATATGGTGATGGGGTTTTTGTAACATTTCAAAGTGAAATATTCTAGATTACATGTATAAAAAAAAAAAAAAAACTTTAATTTTTATTAGAGCTTACAGCTCATGAAAGCCAAAAATCCTGTATCTCAAAACTTGAATATTTCCGATGATTAATAAGTTTTGATGGATGAGCAGGTGGAAGCATAAAGTAAACACAGCCTTGTTAAGCACAAGAGGCTTCCTTAATTCAAAATTTTTAACTGGCAGCCTATGATATAATAAACAGTTGATAAGTTTTTCCTTTTTTAAAAGCAGTTTTCATAAGACATTACATTTTGAAACATAAGCATTTACATCTTTATACGGCATTCAAAACTCAAGTATCACAGTAAAAACTACTTAGTTTTAATACAAAAGATTAAACAATAATTTTACAAATACAGATAAGAATACTGAAAAATAAACTTCTGATCCTGCATAACTCTGTAGGGAATCTGCACTTACCACTGTGTTGACAGATCCAAGGTAATACAAAGTATCTGTTGTTTCTAAACCTGTGATCACAATTAACACCACTCAGAACATATGGTCCCATCCACAAGACTGTTAAAGTAACACTGAAGCAGATTTAAAGTTAATTAGATAATTACCTGATGTATTAAGCGGTGATTGAGCATTAGTGATGAACACCTGCTGTTAACAAACAATCGCTGAAGAGAAAAGAACTACAACTGACTTCCAACCGCCGCCTTAGATTAAATCAACTGAAATAAAATACATTAAATCTCTCAATATCTCTGATTAAACAACTCCACAAACAGCTTTACCAGTTTCACACCAAACTCTAACCAGTTTGAGTTTTTTTTGTCATGTGTCTAAAAAAGTCCTTACTGAGAATCAACAGAGGTTTAGATGTTGATGTTTATTGAAAATAATAAAGTTTGAAGTCACCCTTGTGGAAATAACCGTTTGCTGTAGTTGGGCTCTTGACCCTTTACTACTTTAACATTAGTTTTTCTTTGAATGCAGGTTATATTGGGCAATTATTGATAAAGTCAAAATTATCAAATAATAGTTTGATTCACTGATGTCATCAGTGGTGATGTGTAACTTATTTTCTACTATTGATCACAGCTGTGTTTTAATGCAGTGATATGAATAAACTTAAAAACACTTAGCACACCAGTTTTAAATATCTGTACTGTTCAGACAGACATCAAAAATCTAAACAATGATGACGACCATTAGACTGATTCATGTTGGATTGCATTTTGGGTGCACCGATCAAAACTCATGGCTCCCAGGATGCATTGCGACATAAATAAATTATGCAGCTGCATTGTCTTAGTATTTTCTTTTATTCTTCCTATTTGCTTGATTACTTTTTGTTGTGACTTTTTATGAACTTGTTTTGTGACTTTCAAAAATCATATAAAATTATGAGAATATTGTTTTGTCACCATTGTCTACGAGTTCCAGAATTGAAACCCTGTTTGTGCACCATGCTTATAAAATTTATCACATTGTCACAGTTCTTTTTATACTCATTTCATAGGATTACAATAATGCAAAAATTATAGAAGTTTTACAGGTTTAGCTCAGTAACTTAATCAGTAACTCAGACTGCACATAATTTTAACATTAACAAGTTTCTTGCCATAACAAGTGTGTTTCATACAAACAATTGCAGCTAGAGAAAAACTAACATTTAAAAAGTCATGGGTCAAGAGGCAAATAAAGTAAACTATTTCACCAAAATGGTAAATAAAAAAATATATGTCATACATAATTCTCTTTAACAACTTATGTATGAGATAAGCTAGGAATAAAGTTAAGACTGTTTAGTTATAAATTAAGCTGGTGATGCTGTTTGTGTAGTTGTTCAATCATCCTCTGCTGAGATCTTGAGAGATTTAATGTCTTCTTTTATTTGACCGAGCTGATTTTATCTAAGGCTGTTGCTGGAAGTTTCTTCAGTGATTCAACAGCAGGTGTTCATCCCTAATGCTCAAACAGCACTTAATTATCTCATTAACTTTAACTCCGCTTAGTGTTACTTTAACACTCTTGTTGAGTGGGACCATATATGATCTGAGCAGTGTTAATTTAATACTTAGGATGTGACGGCAGTCATAGTGTGCCAGAAACACTCACCACACACCAGCTTATTGGTGAAAAGGAGACAAAGTGAGGAAGCCAATCAGCAGATATGGGGATTGTTAAGAGGCCATGATGGTCAGAGGCCAATGGGCGAATTTGGCCAGGATGCCGAGTTCACACCTCTACTCTTTTCAAAAGACATCCTGAGATTTTTACTGACCACAGAGAGTCAGGACCTCGGTTTAACATCTCATCAGAAGGACGGTTGACAGTATAATGTACCTGTCGCTACAGTGGGGTGCTAGGACCCACATAGACCACAGGGTGAGGACCCCATGCTGGCCCCACTAGCACCTCTTCCAGCAGCAACAGGAGGTCTCCCATCCAGGTACTGACCAGGCTCAGCCCTGCTTAGCTTCCTGTCTTTGGCTCCAGGGTGATATGGCTGCTGGCCACTTTTGCACCTTTTTAAGATTCTAGAATCATTGGAAACCTCACAATAAAACTGCCTCAGAGAGCAAGTTATAAATATTCAGATTCCAAAGGATCTCTAAAAGTATTTTCAATGTTCAAAATATTAAATTCAAAACCTGTCACTGGAAGAAAATAGCTGAGCTACTGAACAAAATCAGAAGACTTCCTCACTGAGATTCATGTTCCGTTTTTGACAGATGAAAGCTGTTAATTATTTTTCTCCTGAACATTCTCTGCTAAGGTAAAGAAATCCTGTTAGCAGTAGCATCCATCAAACATTTCCCATAAGTGCCTTTCACTCATGAAAAATGTGATATATTAAGGACAGACCCAGTAACCAACCCATTCTCACTCCAAAGGCGTCAAAAACCGAAGCGTGGTCAAGCGCCTCTAGCGTCACTTATACAAACATAGCTGGTTTGGTGATTTATTGTATTGATTATTAATATACCATAGTAAAACTACAGTTACTGTGGTAAAAACATGGTAAATGTACCGTTTACTGTGTTTAAACTTCAAATTTCATTTATTACTATTGTAAGTGTCGTGATTACCATGATTTTCCTACAAATACAACTTGCATCATTGAACCTGAAATTAATATAATTTCAAGTCGGGAAGTCGTGGCCTAATGGTTAGAGAGTCGGACTCCCAATCGAAAGGTTGTGAGTTCGAGTCCCGGGCCGGCAGGAATTGTGGGTGGGGGGAGTGCATGTACAGTTCTCTCTCCACCTCCAATACCACGACTTAGGTGCCCTTGAGCAAGGCACCGAACCCCCAACTGCTCCCCGGGCGCCGCAGCATAAATGGCTGCCCACTGCTCCGGGTGTGTGTTCACAGTGTGTGTGTGTGTGTGTTCACTGCTCTGTGTGTGTGTGCACTTCGGATGGGTTAAATACAGAGCACAAATTCTGAGTATGGGTCACCATACTTGGCTGAATGTCACTTCACAATAAAACGGATCGAAGGTCTATGGCACGTCACGTGACCGATAGAGTTTAATCACACCATTAGCAGCTGTGTTCATTTAGTTAAACACAATGAAAATCAAAGACAGCCGCGGATGACCGATATAATACAGCGATTAAACATATGGCGCTAATCTAATTAATAAAGAAGACAGAATACATTTTATAAAAGGCATTAAAAGAGCGTATTTACGATTACTCACCCAACCTGTGCCACTTGTAAACTGGTGGCAAGTATCGCGATGTGTGCTGCTGAATGAGACTTCTTGAACGTGATTTCATAGCGATAAACATCTCATGTCCTCTCGTCGAAATTCTGACGCCAAAAGTTTCCCACTGAAAGCAATGAAGGTCGTAAAAGTGACGCTTGGAGTGAGAATGGGTTGCAGTAACATACTGAAACTCATATCTTGACATCATGCAGAATTATTAAAATGATGATGAGAGTCATTGCACAACTTGGGGCTTTTATTATCGCTATTTAAAAGTTGCCAAAGAATCAAAAGAAATATCTGAAGCATTTTGCAGGTTATGTTAATTCACATGGACGTTTGCCAAGGTGTGTCAACTAATAAGTCCCATCTTTCTTCCTAATCAGTTTGGATTCTATCCTCTTCCTATTGTCTTTTTCATTCTGACTCATATGACGGAGCATCTTTAGTTGTTTCACTTTATATATTTACTGAAAGCATGATTTCAAGATGCACAGGATGAGCTGTGTCCCCTTCAGTAATCTTTGAGACCGACTGTGATTGAAGAGCAGAATTACAGCTTTCTCTATTTCTCGATTTATTAGTTTGGTTCCAGGAATAAATTGTAAACTTGATTACAGCTGGGCAGCATACAAGAGTCTTGACATGTATTTATTTATTTAACAGGGACAGTGCTCCTTTATCAACAGCAAAATACTGTAAATAAGCCAGAGTTAGCCCCAATGGCTAATTTTCATCTCTTGCCCCTTGCCAGATAGGCAACCCAGATTTAAAAAGGCAACCTAAAAATCTAAAATAGGCTACAGTAAATTATCACATATAAACATACAATGTACAATTACATACAATAACACTAAGGGTACAATGGCGGTATCAAATATATATATATATAAGATATTTATATCATTCACTAGATATAGATTTTATAGATAGATGGATAGATATGCCTACTATACCAACATAATACTATAACTACCCCAAATTTATCTAAAGTTTTATTTATTTTTACATGTTTCATAACTCATTTAAAATCTGACATTTCATTCTTAAATGATTCTTATTAACTCCAGTTGCATAATTCAATAGAAATCCTGTAGACATTTCTTTAAGAAATTTGCGGGATTAACAGGAATTAGGAGAGCCGTGTTTAGTCGCAAAAACACCAAAGTCATTCAAGCAGCGCGAGTGAGTGACTAATGTGATACTCAGCAGCAAGAGGTGCTTTACGCCATCCGGTCCACTGCATCCTTTGACTGGAAGACACGGAACACGAGTACGGTCATTAAAGAGGGATAGGGATGCTGGTCAAGAGCAGTTGAATTCTGCTCTTTTCAACCTGGTCACGAAGTGGAATGAAACACGAGCTCACAGAAGAGACAACGACAAACTGCTAACATTGAGCAAACTGAACCACCGGCGAACACACACTGAAAATAACGGTTATATCCTCGCTACGTCCCTTTCGTCGTCCGCTACACTTCTGAATGTTGTACTGTTGCGGTGGAAGGGAGAAGGGGGAGAAGGAGCACACGGGCGCGGAGGAGGCGTTGATGAACAGCGGGGAAGCGGACACCGTCACCGCAGGAAACCGGGAAGAAACTCCAGCTGCAGGGATGTTTGACGCAACGGATATGCCCGAGCTCCTGCCGCCCTCGGGGCAACTTCAACCGAGTCCTCGTGATATATATCGTCCTCGTGACTCGGTGTGTCAGATGCAGCATATGCGGGCTGAGTTCAAAAGAGACTTCTTGAGCCCCGAATCCCCTCAACGGAGGTTAGGCCAGAGGGCCCCCAAACTCCGACAAATTGGACGGTCAAAGAGAGGTCAGTAATATATATATATATATCATATGTGTGTGTGTGTGTGTGTGTATATATATATATATATATATATATATATATATATATATATATATATATATATATATATGTATGTATATATTAGGGGTTTAACGGTACGCAAAAATCACAGTTCGGTACGTACCTCACTTTTAAAGTCACAGTTCGGTTCATTTTCTGTAGGCCTACAGTAAGGGAAATAAATGCAAAAATTAAACTGCAGGTTGTTTATTACTATACACTTTTTTTTTTTAAAATACTTTTTAATAAAATATATATAAATTAAAAAAAAAAGAATAAGAAATAAAATACTGCTGCAAAGTTCTCCACTAAATAAAATACTCTCAGTCTCAAACCAATATCATATAATAAAATATAATGAAAAATATAAATAAATAACTATGATTACAGTGCAGCATTAACAATCCCAGCTTGCAGGCCTGCTTCACCAGAACCATGCCTGATGCGGCTCTGACGCGGCTCTGACGCAGCGCTGGCACGCTGCTGCTGCTGTAGGTGACATAGAGGGAGACCGCCGACAGACCAGGATCTTGTCTTCACGACAACAATATCTATACTTCATGTTGAGCATAAATATAACGCCTACTGATAAAGGAAACCGTCAACAGTATTGACGACAAAATAGACTATGTTTGACAGGTGCAATATTTGAAAATTGATCATTATTAATTTATTTTTTAAATTACATTTATATCTGAATTTATGTCAACCTAAAGACTTTCAAACATCAAAGTGTCATGAATTAATATGTATTTGTGTACAAAGTGACATATAAACATATTTTCCTATTATATTTTGCCTGGAAACGCTTCCAACACGCTTGCCTGTCGCGTGAAAAATAGGCGTCGGTTCTATTTCTAGCATGCACGTGTTTGCAAGCTCTAACCTGTTAACATAAAAGCCACGCATCCAATGTGTCACCGTCCTTAGAATCAGCTGCAGGGCGGGATTTGCGCTGAACCTGAACCAGGCGGGAAGGAAGTCGACCGGAAGTTGAAGTCGGCCGCGTGCCGCCATCTTGTAGCAGAACTTCACTTGCGTTAGCATCCCATGGACTCCCATTCATTTTTTCGTCACTTTGACAGCGAATAACTTTACATCTGAGGCGTTTAAAGACTCCATTTGTCCATTATTTATTTCTAAAGATACACAACAATGTATAAAGGGCTCCATTACCTTCTATGTTCCATTATGGCCCCGTAGAAACAGTTTTTGTAAAAATAGGCTAACGATTGCGTCATAACCACTCGACTCTCTGTCGCACAGTAGAGAAATTACCGTACAGACAGGAGGAGAAGCTCGCAGGCAATCGGGGAGACGTCAAGAGAGAAGCCCATAGATACAAGCCCTGGCGTTACATTTTAAAATACTATACAAAATAATTAATCAGAATACTTACTCCTGCTCACTCACGCCAAAGAACTCCCCACTCAAGCTCGCCGTCTCTGCAAGATTAACGATAGCAGTTTGCACGCGCAGCTACTAGAAAATTTAAATCTGTCAGACAGGTTGCTGACGTCATCAAGCTTAGTTTGAGTCTGCACATCAGAAACAGAAGTGCTAAAAATGGGCTTCACTTGTCTCAATTGAGTTCCAATGGGGTCGCTGTGTCCATGTGTTTTACTGTCTATGGCCTGAACGCGGAGACTTCTGCCACTTAATATGTTCGTTTGGAAACACGAAAATGTACTTATGTTCCGTGCACAAAATATTGCATTCCGTCATTCGGTACACACGTGCACCGTACCGAAAGCCCTGTACAGAAACGGTCCAGTACGAATACACGTACCATTACACCCCTAGTGTGTATATATATATATATATATATATATGTATATATGTGTGTGTGTGTAATTTTGTATGGTAAATAACTGATTAGTGATTATGGTAAATAACTGAGCCTGCTTTTTATGTTGTCCTAGACAACAAAGGGCCCCCATGGACTTATTTCTGACAAAGCTTCTTGTTTTCAATATATCAATAAACTACAATCTGTAAAAATAAATAAATAAACCCTTGGACAGATTGAATGGTAATTTTGTTTTGTTTATTTGGATAATCTAATTTTTCATCCCATTTTTTTAAAGTATATTTCATATATATATTTAGATTAAAAACATTGTAGATTTAAAAAAATTAAGCTTAAATAAAATGTATTGTGCCATTTAAAACTGAATTATGAAACAAACTGGGATATATTTTTTATATTTTTTTTCATATATATTCATATATTTTTTTCATAAAATTGTCTATGTAAACTCAGCTGCCTATCTTGGCCAGGACACTCCTGTAAAAGAGATTTTAATCTCAGTGAGTCCTCTTTCCTGGTTAAATAAATAAATATATTTATCATTTAACACTTTTTAACACTTTTATCCAAAGCGACTTACAAATGAGAACATTAGAAGCAATCAAAACCAACAAAAGGGAAATAAAATGTAAGTGCAAGTCTCGGTTAGCTTAACGCAGTACACATAGCAAGTTTTTATACAATAAAAAGAATAGGGAATGCTGGTGTTAGAGGGTCATTTTTATAATAATAATAATAATAAAAACAAGATGATAGAATAGAAAAAGAATAGAGAATGCTAGTGTTAGAGGCTCAATTATATACACATATATATATATATATATATATATATATATATATATATATATATGAAAACTAATTGTAAGAAATTAAATAGAATATAGAAGAGTACAAGTGTTAAGTGTTTTTATTTTTTTCTTAGAATTAGAATAAAGAGTGGGACATGAAGAAAGTGTTTTAGCTGTTTTTGAAGATGGTTAAGGTCTTAGTTGCTTGGATTGAGTTGAGCAGGTCATTCCAGGTTAATATAAAAGTCTGTGAAAGTGACTTTGTGCCTCTTTGGGATGGCACTGTAATGCACCATTCACTTACAGAATGCAAGCTTCTAGAGGACACACAAGTCTGAAGTAGTGAATTTAAGTAAAGGGGTGCAGAGCCATCAATGGTTTTGTAGGCAAACATCACATCAATGCCTTAAATTTTATGCGAGCAGCTATTGATAGCCAGTGCAAATTGATGAACAGAGGTGTGACGTGTTCTTCTCGTTAAAAACTAATCTTGCAGCCGCATCCTGGATTAGTTGTAGAGGTTTGATAGAATTGGTTGGAAGACCTGCCAAAGAGAACTGCAATAGTCCAGTCTGGATAAAACAAGAGCTTGCACAAGGAGTTGTTTAGTATGTTCTGAAAGAAAGGGGCTTATCTTACTAACACTGTATAAAGAAAAACTGCAAGACTGGGCAGTTTTAGCAATGTGGTCTGAGAAATTTAGCTGATCATCAATCACAACTCCAAGGTTTCTGGCTGCCTTTGAAGGAGTTATGGTTGATGCACCTATGGCTAGATATTGTGAATAAGAAGAAATTTTGATGAAGTGATGGGTTTGTTGAAAACACAAGCAGTTCTGTTTTGGCCAAGTTGAGAGGTGATAGTGATAGTCCTTCATCTAGCAAGAAATATCTGTTAGACATGCTAAGACTTGAGCAGCTATTGTCAGATCATCATTGATATAAAAAGCCATGTTTCTGAACATTAACACCTAGTGATGCCATGTAGACAGAGAAGAGAAGTGGTCCAAGAACTGAGCCCTGAGGCACCCCAGTAGCTAGATGTTGTGACTTATACATCTCACCCCTCCAAGATAATTTGAAGGACTTATTTTAGAGGTTAGACTTAAACCACTAGTATATGGTTCCTGAGATGCCCTTTGTCAATAGGGTTGATAGGAAGATCTAGTGATTAACTATTAAAAAAGCAGCAGACAGATCCATCAAGATAGGCTGAATATAAAAGATTTGGAAGCCGCTTTTGCCAGTCTTAGAAAAGGGCAGTCTCGGATGAATTTCCACTTCTGAAGCCAGACTGGTTGTCTAGGAGGTATTTCTGTGGGAGAAAGGTTGAGACTTGGTTGAACACTAATATAGGTCTGTAGTTATTTAGGATATGGATATTAACATTTAAAGGAAAACGGCACCACTTTTCCATATTCTCAGTGCGTGCACTCAATTGCTGTAGCACGTGGCACCACTATGCTAGCGTTTAGCTTAGCACCATTCATTCCGTAGAATCCAAACAAGGATGACTCCTGAAAACTACCCCTCCCCCTCTCCCTCTAACTTCCGTCAACACAACCAACGTGAGGAATTTTCAGGAGTGATCAGAATCAGATCAGAATCAGAATGAGCTTTATTGCCAGGTATGTTTTCACATACGAGGAATTTGTTTTCGTGACAGAAGCTCCGCAGTACAACAGAATGACAGCGACAGAACATAAAACACATAATAAAAGAATATAAAAATACAAATAAGTAGATAAGGAATGACAACATACAAATTGACAATTGTATGCAGGTATATTACAAAAATGCAGTTATGTATGTACATGTATATTATGTGCAAAATTTAAGTGTATACTTAGTATGTGTGTTAGATAAATTAAGTGTATGTGTATATAAATATAAAGTGTAGTGTGTTCAGTGTGTATCAGCTGTTCATAAGATGGATTGCCTGAGGGAAGAAACTGTTCCTGTGTCTTGTCGTTCTGGTGCTCAGTGCTCTGTAGCGTCGACCAGATGGCAACAGTTCAAAGAGGGAGTGTGCTGGATGTGAGGGGTCCAGAGTGATTTTAACAGCCCTTTTGCTCACTCTGGATAAGTACAGTTCTTGAATAGATGGGAGAGTTGAACCGATGATTCGCTCAGCAGTCCGGACTACCCTCTGTAGTCTTCTGAGGTCAGATTTAGAAGCTGAGCTGAACCAGACAGTTACTGAAGTGCAGAGGATGGATTCGATGATGGTGGAGTAGAACTGTTTCAGCAGCTCCTGTGGCAGGTTAAACTTCCTCAGCTGGCGAAGGAAGTACAACCTCTGCTGGGCCTTTTTCACAATGGAGTCAATGTGAATGTCCCACTTCAGGTCCTGAGAGATAGTGGTGCCCAGGAACCTGAATGACTCCACTGCAGTCACAGTGCTGTTCATGATGGTGAGTGGGGGGAGTGCAGGGGGGTTTCTCCTGAAGTCCACAATCATCTCCACTGTTTTGAGCGTGTTAAGCTCCAGGTTGTTGAGAGTGCACCAGACAGCCAGCTCTTTAACCTCCTGCCTGTAAGCAGACTCGTCACCGTCCTGAATGAGGCCGATGAGTGTGGTGTCATCTGCAAACTTCAGGAGCTTGACAGAGGGGTCCTTAAATGTGCAATCATTAGTGTACAGGGAGAAGAGCAGTGGGGAGAGAACACAGCCCTGGGGAGCTCCGGTGCTGATTGTACAGGTGCTGGATGTGTATTTTCCCAGCCTCACTAGCTGCTGCCTGTCTGTCAAGAAGCTGTTGATCCACTGACAGACGGAGGTGGGCACGGAGAGCTGAGTTAGCTTGGGCAGGAGGAGGTTTGGCATGATCGTGTTAAAAGCCGAGCTGAAGTCCACAAACAGGATCCTCACATAGGTTACCGGTCTGTCTAGGTGTTGCAGAACATAATGCAGTCCAATGTTTACTGCATCGTCCTCAGACCTGTTTGCTCTGTAGGCAAACTGAAGAGGATCCAGCAAGGGTCCAGTGATGTCCTTCAGGTGGGCCAGCACCAGTTTTTCAAATGACTTCATGACTACGGATGTTAAAGCCACAGGCCTGTAGTCATTTAGTCCTGTAATTTTGGGTTTCTTTGGGATGGGGATGATGGTGGAGCGTTTGAAGCATGAAGGGACTTCGCACAGCTCCAGCGATCTGTTGAAGATCTTTGTGAAGATGGGGGCCAGCTGGTCAGCACAGGATTTCAGACAGGCTGGTGTAACACAATCTGGCCCTGGGGCTTTTTTCCTTTTCTGCTTCCGGAAGACCTGGCGCACCGCATCCTCGCTGATCTGTATTGCAGGTGTGGGGGAGAGGGGGATGCAGGAGGTGTGAAGGGTGAGAGTGCTTGATTGGAGAGGTGTTCAGGATGGGTTGCAGGAGCTGTTAATGGTGTGAACGGTTGTGTGGAGAGGTGTTCAGGGCAGGTGATGGGTGTTCTTTCAAACCTGCAGTAAAACTCGTTCAGATCGTCTGCCAGTCATTGATTCTCCACAGTGCTGGGGGGGGGGGGGGGGGTGTCTTCTAATTGGTGATCTTCTTTAGACTTTTCCACACTGATGCTGAGTCGTTCGAAGTGAACTGAGTCCTTATTTTTTCAGAATAATTCCTCTTTGCCACTCTGATCTCCTTTTCCAGTGTGTATTTAGCCTGTTTATACAAGACATTGTCCCCCTTCCTGTAAGCATCTTCTTTGGCCAGACGGAGCTGTCTGAGTTCTGCAGTGAACTACGGTTTGTCATTGTTGTAATTTAGTTGAGTCTTGGTAGGGATACACATATCCTCACAGAAACTGATATATGATGTTACGGTCTCTGTGAGTTCATCCAGATCGGTGGAAGCAGCTTCAAAAACACTCCAATCAGTGAGGTCAAAACAAGATTGTAAATCCTGCTCTGCTTCATTAGTCCATCTTTTTACAGTCCTTAATACAGGTTTAGCTGATTTTAGTTTCTGCCTGTAGGTCGGTATAAGATGAACCAGAAGGTGATCAGAACGTCCCAAAGCTGCTCGTGGAACAAAGTGATATGCATCCTTTATTGTTGTGTAACAGTGATCCAATATATTACTGTCTCTGGTGGGACAGGTAACATGCTGTCTGTATTTTGGCAGTTCACGGGAGAGATTGGCTTTATTAAAGTCCCTGGGAATGATTAAAACAGAGTCCGGGTGTTGTTCTGTCTCTGTGATCTGCTCTGCGAGTATCTGTAAGTAATATCTGATGATATTACTGCACTGAGATCGAAGTGCTACAAAGTGCTCTTCTGCCATACATTATACATTATCATTATTTATCCACTTAGAAAATCGCCACATTCTATTTTGGGTCACCAAACTCACTCGTGTGACTACTCATGTAGGCTAACTGTCTTTAAAAACTTGGAAGTGTTTGGTTGCTTCCAAATTCATCCCTGTTGGCATCCTAAGGAATGAATGGTGCTAAGCTAAATGCTAGCATAGTGGCACCGTGTGCTACAGCGATTGACTGCATGCACTGAGAAGGGAGAGGTATGTATCAACTTGTCATCAAGTTGAGGGAAGAACATAGTGGAATATGGAAAAACAAAATAATATGGAAAAAGCTTTTAATGCTCATTTAATTAGCCTTGTGCTCAAGATTATGGTATTAAAAGGTGTTTATTGGAAAGACAATTTAATGCTGATATTTCTGCAAGCATACAATGTTTAATAATCAGCTCATACAAAATCATGCTGGGTTGACCGTTTCATATTTCACTTGTGCTAAAGGCCATGTAACCAAGATGTTTAAGCAGAGCTCTTGATATTTCTATAAATACCCAGTTTTCAAAAATAATTTGTACAAATGTATAGATGAAGATTCAAGAATATCCCTTACTAGAAAACCTAAAAAATATAAGATAGAAAGGAGACACTTAATTTGTAACATTTCTTTTTTTTTAATGGAGTTTCAGTAACAGTTTATAACATTACTGGAGCTTCTGATGATGTATGATGATTTATGGAATAACATATTTAACAGAATATTTACATATTAAGTAAGGTTATACCTTTTTCATTAATGTAGTTCTATAAGGCTTTAATTAAACTGTGCACAGTGTAACTGAACACCAAAGCATGACCCAAATTTCCATCTCTGTTTAAAGCAAGATATGTGAACTTTATTTTATAGTGGTCATAGAGGATGAAGATCTGGACGACATCATGAACAACAACAACAGTGGACCTCTACCTGTCCCTCTCAGCAATGAGCCATCCTGAGCCTCTCTAGTAATATTCTAGACCAGCTATTCGTGAAATACACCCTTCTGCCACAGGACAGTCGGGACACTTTCAGCAGGAGAAAAGGCAGACACCTTTCCCAGTATCAGATTCACACGAGATCTGTATGCGTTTCAGCTGTAGTTTAGTAGTCGCATGGCAGCAGCTGTCAGCCTACAACAGGCCACACAGGTGATTTGTTGTGTAGTAGCTTCTTAGACCAGAGCTCTGTGTGTAACACTCGTGCCTCCCAGAGGAAGAAATGTGTATATGTAGGCCTCTAACATATTTCTGACCAAAGGCAAAGACCAGCCACTGTAGATCACTCTGTCCTGGCTTGTGCTGTTATATATATTTTGTCTTTCAACTTATTCATTTAGACATTTGGTAAGAAGAATAGCACAATGTTCTTGTGTTTCACTTTGTCTCTCTAAACTCTGGAAATGTATGTTGCTTCTTAGAGCCATGGTTGTATCCAATTGTGTCATCTTAAAAGGGTTTTCCTCTGGTTTTTCTGACTTTTTATTAACAGAAACTAGAAGTATATAAAGGTTAAAACAATACATTTCTTGATTGCAGTGATTCCAGAACTAAACTTCTTTGATCACTTTTATTTATTCAATTACTTTTTTTTTTAACCTTAAGGCATCTTATGCCCTGAAGCTGGGTATTACATTTTTAAAGAATTTGCATCTCTAGCTGGTTTACATGCTTTTATGCCTTAAGAAACATTGCACGTTGCATTAGTAATCACTGTGAAAAACTATGCACTTGCTTGATTATTGCTGATACATTACATTTCATTTGATGAAGTATGTAACAAGCTTTTATTTAGTTGGCTGAATGATTATGTTGCATGTATGAATAATTTATATTGTTTTATTGTTGCTTGAATTTTGTAGCTATTTAAGCACTGGAGAAGTTTGACAAATTACTAATGTAAAGCTGAGCTGCGTTGCTCTGTGTCAAACTGTTCCATCTTTGTCCACTGGATGGCCACATAACCTAAAAAAATTAAAAGTTCTCCTTTAAGGCTCTAGCAATTGTCATTTGTCAAATTTATTGCATTTGCAACTTTTTATAGGCATTAGTCTATAATCAAACCTCCTCAGAATCTACAGGTTTAATATCTGGAAAAGCCTGGATTAGAAGGTGGGTTGTTTAAGGAATGTCCATAAAACATGTTCTATCTAGGTTCACCTCGCCCAATCAAAATTTTAACTTCTTGGCGCCACAATTATCAAAACATCTGCAATGTTACATACTTTTTGAACTCTTGTATAAAGAATAAGACAATCAGACTTTTATTTCAACTTTATTTCAAGCTTCTATTTTCAAGCTTGGTCTGAATTAGCAGCACCCATCAGGTTTAGCCACTTTGACCAACGAGATACACATTAGCAGGAAATGATCTCTGATTGGCAGTATAAAGAGCAACAACTACCACAGGTTGAGCATTGTTGTAAAGTACCTTGCATTTTGTCAAAAATAATAAAGTGAAACGTAAATCCTCTTTGTAAACATGTTTCATGTCATTTATTATAACCAATGATAACATTTTAAATACAAATGGCTGTAATTGTTACCCATGCATATGCTACCACTTGGTGACCTATTTTCTTTTCACACATATTATCCCATTACAGGATTATTTACATTTAAGTTTGCAGTGTTAGCCAGAATAATCAAACTATGCTGAAACAGAAGTCAGAAGACCATGTGACTCAAAAGGCAAATCACTAATATGGGTAAACTCCCACAGATTTCATTAGGCACATATAAAGAACGTGACAAAGACCAAGTCTTGTTTTAAAAAATTTATTTACATAATTTTTTATAATGCAAACTGAACAGTCAAACGTTTCAAAAAGTTAAATATTTGCATAAGCTGGTTACAAATATAATACGACTATCCTAAATAGACTTGAGGGCAACCCACCTCAAGTGGTCTAAGCACGAAGACCAAAGAAAGAAAGAAAAACAGCCATAGAGGAACAGTTTTTGCATGTCACATGCTCATGTACATGTTGTGGATAAAAAGAGACATGTAATTCGTGAAGGTCTTGGACATCTGTGATAAGACTCGGCAAATATCTACAACCTTTTCTCCTGACCAATAAATGGTGTGTATAAAAGCAAGAAAAGAATGCCAAAATATTTTGTAACATTATCCTAATAACAGGAAGGACACTGAGGAGCTTAAGCAAAAAAAAGAAAAAGAAAAGTTTAACTTTGCGTAAATAAGAGCCATTCCTTTGATTTACACCCCTCCCCCAAAAAAGAAAACAGGCTTCACTGAGAAGTTTAGTGCTTTAGTTTCTTTATCTTTAGCCTCACCACAAAAAAAAAAGTCAAGCTTTTGTTTATCCACCTAGTTTCAGTCTAGCTCTGTAAGTATGCCAGCAATTTCAATCTAATTCCATCAACATACCACTCGATAACATTATAGTTCTCTTTGAGTAGTTCAGTACTTTACTACTTCCTTTCAAAAAATTGTCTTTCAATAGCAATGAGTGAAACTTCCCTCAGATGATTTGTATAAAGTGAAGTATTGTTTGAAAAGAGAAGGTCTGGTATGTCACCGGCCTAAAATTATGCAGCAAAGTGAACCAGAAATTAGTATGTTGGCCTTGGCTCTTAAAAAAAAATTTAAGAAATTGAAGTTGTTCTTTTCATGCACCTCAGTGTCAGGCAACATAGCATAAAGTGAAGCACAACGCAAAAAAGGCAGATGAGGTCAGGACATGGCTTTACAATAGAGATGACGTGTTAATGAGCGGTATGAGTGATGATTTTTCCCTGAGCATGCCTCTCTCTTTAATGTTCACTAAACATGGCAGTCTTATAAAAGGAGGAACATACTGGGAAAGATCCCCCTCTTTCCAAACTCACATCAGTAACAGGACTTATAATAGGAAAAAACAGACTTGGTGCTTATCAAGAGAACGAAAACATAAGTGACCTCTTTTTCTGAAGTGGGCTGCTGTATCGGAGCACGAGTAAAATTTTCCCAAGGACACTGATCTTAGCTGTCTGTTCTATTTTAAGTCAATAACAATACAAGAAATTAAAATCTAAAAAGATCGGAGATCAGCTGACTAGGGAAACTTCTACAGATGCTCTGTGATTCATTATGAACTTCCTCAGCTTGTGAACTGCCGCCATGGCTTAAACGTACTCCTTGCTGCTGCTGGGGGGTCTGGAGGACTTGGGGTACTTGGGAGATGGTTTACTCTTTGGGCAGGAGGCAGCCAACATGCCTCCACCCATTATGTCCAGGAACGCACCTGCCCAGGCAATGAAAATGGCTGCACCGAACTCATACCTATAGAAATAGAATATTATAATATGAGCATTGGCTTTCCTTTCTGGAGGAACTATAAAATAAGGTAAAGCACATGGATAAAGGACTAAACATAATTTGCTTGTGGTTTGCACCCACATTTGAACTTACTTCGTGTTGACTGGTGTGAAGGGGTTATAGAAGTCCCGGACGATTTGATTTGTAAACCAGCCGCAGGCGACAATGCTACAGAGGGCTGAGGAATGGAAGAGAAGAGATAAATTAGTTACTTATGAAAAAAAGATTCCAAACATGTTTTTTGACCATTTTTGTCTACAAAGAGGAGGAAGTGAACATTTAAGTCAGCCAACAGATTCTGGAGCAATAACAAAGCACTGATTCCTAACCTGCCAAGAATTCCTTTAACCTTGGCATTTAAAACCTTATCTAGATTTTTTTGTGTGTGCTGATGAAAAAGTACTGCATTACAAAACTAGCATTAATATAAGTGAACGTACCTCCAACAATGAGGACTATACCGCCTGTCATGGCAATGCGGGACTTTTTGACCTTGTCATCACCAGCACAGTTAGTGCACTTCATGCCCATGCTGGCCACACCCAGTCCTGCTACTGTGAGAAGGATCCCGACGATCATCAGGGCACGAGTTGCCTGGAGAGAACCTGAAAGAGGGGGAGGGTAGAGAATGAGTGAGATACAAAGAGAAAAGGTAAATAATTCAGTCTCGATGCAGTACATTTGTAATTTGTTCAATTATATAAAAACTTGAAATAAATGTTATTTAATAGGCTAAAGGTATGATTATTCCCTTCATTGTTTATGATGGTTAAACTCAACTCAGCACAAAACAGGCAAGTGCTTTAATAGTGAATCAGAGATTATAGGTAGACTAAAGGGTTTTGAAATGGCCTAATTCTCTACAGGCGTTTGTTTTTTTCCTCTGACTCACAAAAAGGCCCTTCCCCCAGCCACACCTGCAGTCAGGTGCTACTGAGACCGGTTCCAACCGGAAGCCTCCTTTGAGAGCGCAGTGAGATTGTACACATATGTGGGCAGCGATTTGCCCTTTAGCTTTAGAGAAGGAACAGGTTTAACCAGTTATTGGGAGCTTGGGTATGACTGCAACAATCGGCTCTCTTTTTCTTTATGGGTATGGTTTGGCTTTCCAAAGTATTAAAACACTTTTAGTATCAAGATGAATTAAGGAAGAAATCACTTTACTAGGTGTGTATCACCTGAAATGAAGTGTACATTAAAATCTTACAGGATAAACAAAATGGCTGCCTAGGGCTGTTACATCACCTTGCTTTTTTGTTTCCTGTTATATCTCATGGTTTATCCATAACAGTAGTGCTACAGCAAAATATTAAATAGTCTATATCAAAGTTTTGTGCATAAACTCACTGATAAGAGTCTGTTTTACACAAGCTAAATCAAATGACTGATATGGTAATTGGTTATATGACTTTAGTGTGTATAAACATACAGCCATAAACACTGAAGTGAGCCTTTTCCATCAATCTTTGGTGTGAATAGTAAAGATGGGATGAAATGATGGGATGAAATGAGGGGAATAAACATCAAATAAAGAGCAAACGCCTGTACTATTATTCTAAAAAGGCACTATTTGAGTTCAAAAAGCTTCATTGTCTGCGTTTAGGTGCTTTCACAAAGGACTCTTTTTTCCCCCTTGCGTTTAATAAACTGTTGCAAAATACACAAGTCATTCAAAGACAATGCCTGACTCCCCCACCTGACACAGGAGCACAGTTTCCGCGAGGGGAGGAAGGGTGGGAGTCACGCCCGTGTAATCATTACTTCGAGTAAAAGCCTAACCCAGCTGTATCACCCAACACTAAACTAGCATTGGCCCAGTCAGAAAGTTCACCCAAATGTTAAAACGGTTCACATTTTGAGATAATAATCATGTTTAATCTCCTATTTAGGCAACTCTGGCTTTAAAATGTCCTCATACTTTGTTTACACATTCCCGAAGGACGGCTGCCCTTTCCTTTGACCCAAAACATAACCGAAGTAAAAACAAAAAGCATTATCTATCGATCAACTCTGTAGGAATGTGAGAGGCTATTCATACTCATTTTATGTAACCACTGCCAGTATGAGTTAGCGTGCATTTATTTATTTTAGGTAACTTGTGGAACAACAGGTGATTGTCCTTATTATTGTAACTCTAGAGGAGTTGCCGCAAAATGGCTCTAGGGCGTGGTAACGTCCTGGCTTTCATGTAGCTACGGATAAGACAAGCATCACTACAACAGTCCGAAGTAATTTGCACCTTATATTTGATAATTAAAACATAAAATGAATGGTTTTAATATGATTTTCATGTTATCAACCAATACTGTTTTAAGTTTTCATTTCATAATTGATAACTAACGTAGCTATGACAGGACAAAAATAAATTATGTCAGTAGCTTGGCAGCATTTGGAGCCAAAATACTCGTATAATTATCATCAGAGTGTGAAGAAGTGATCATATATGCCAGTACGTTCAACAGTGCGCGCATGCGCGCTTACAGGTTTCGTGAGTTTTAAACCACAACTAATATAAACAAACAGACCGGTGCAAATTAAAGTACTTTTTAAAGACATTCAGCAGTGTTATTAATAATATATGCTAAAGTTACCCCTTGTTAGAAAGAAAAGAAAAAAGAAACGCTGTTTGTAGGCTGTTACTTACTATCGAGTTGTAGGATGGAGTCGTACACCTTGCACTGCATTTGTCCGGTGCTCTGGAAAGCGCACGACATCCAAAGACCTTGATACATCGCTATCGCTGTGATAATATTATCTCCAACGTAGGCAGACATCTTCCATTGGGGTAAGATTGTGCCAATGATGAGCCCAATCAACCCCAGAAGCGATAGAGTAAATCCCAGAAGCTGCAGTCCTTTATTTGCCATCTTCTCGCAATGAACTTAAAAGATAAACGATATCTGAAAGCAGCAGTTCAGGTCTAATGCTTTTCCAAATGAGCTCTGTTTTCGTAATCCTCCGACGTCTTAAATGATCAAAAATGTTATAAACGTATTTTTAAAACGTATTTAATTTTTTTTTTTTTTTAAATGTTAGGAAAAATCCAGTAAAGCGCCGTTGCCGATTCCCCAACTCAGACACCTGTCGTGTGAAGCCGCACCTTGAATAGCTGCTGATTTGAGCTTTTAGAGCGTCGTCCTCTTTATGGGTGGAGACCTCCTGAGTTTCGTCTTCAGTTCACTCCGGTGTGTTGTTGTGAGGTCTGGGGGTATCGTGACGACATCTTATCGTAGTATGAGTAACGTCACTTGTTATCACAAATAGCAGATTTATCATACTTTCATTTATAATCTGTATCGCATTTTACATGTATCGGAACTAGAAAATTGATATGCTATGCTACTGCCTAAACACTTCTCCATATAAATTAAAAGAACCAAAGACTTAAACTACTTCAGTCTGTGTGCGTTGAGTTAATTTAATACTCGAGTTTCACAATTTGAGTTGAATTACTGAAACAAATGAACTTTATCACGACATTCTAATTTATTGAGAAGCACTTGTACACACACTGAAAGATGATGCAACGTTATTTAACCTATATTTTGATATTTTATGAAAAGCATACCACTTGTGTTTAATTATGCTTTTATATAAAATCTACATATTGCTATATATATATATATATATATATATTCAGAATTATAACTACATGGTCACAGTTTACATTTATGTATTCAAGCTCATAACTATATAATCTGATTTACTTCTGACAAAGAAATGTATTAGACTAAATAATTTTTTTCATGACAGAGATTTGCAGGTCTGAATATACAGTATAGACTTACACACTTAGCTCACATGTAACCAAAGCTATTGACAGTTAATAGTGTTAAATTGTGTTTAGTGTGTTTAAGAAGTAAGTGTTAAAAGTGCTGACACTACTTTTAAGGAATGATACTTTGCTCACATGGTTTTGTATTTGGGTTTCAGTGTTTTGATCAAATGCTTGTGTTGTTGAGTCAGTGACAGTGTTACAACCTCCATTTTAAAGGGATCATACGATGCTTTTTTTAAAGATCATTATTTTGTGTATTTGGTGTAACGGAATATGTTGACATGCTTTAATGTTCAAAAAACACATTATTTTTCAAATACTGTACATTATTGTAGGTCCTCTATGCCCCACCTCTCTAAAATGTGTCATTTTCTACAAAGTCCCTCCTTCTGACAAGCACAGTCCGCACTGATTGGCCAACTGACATAGATCATTGTGATTGGCTGAACACCACAAGCAATCGACGGAAATAGAACCATAGTTACAAGCTTCTTCTTTCAAAATAAATGTAAAGACAGTTAATAATGTCCTTAGTTTTACCATCAGTTCAAGCCATACTTGCCAACCTTGAGACCTCAGAATTAGGGAGATATTAAAAAGGACCGGGGGGGGGGGGGGTTGTATGTCGTCATATATATCACATACACAAACGATGTGTCGTCATATATAATATCACATACACAAACGCAAAGAAAAATGTAATTCATTTATTTGACAAATTCAATTCCTTAAGGCCTCTCCTCAGGAGGTTAGACCCTAATTTGTTAGCTACTGTAAATGAAGAGATATGAAATAGCTAGATCTTATCAATAAACATTTATTAATTCATAGCCTAATGCAACAATTACATAAGTAAACTCTCAAAATATTATAATTATGACATTTCATTTTTAAATTTTCATGTAACAATCTAAAGCTTAATAAATAGCTGTTCTTGCCTTTCATTTCAGACGTCTGCTTCTAGGGGCCGTTCACATATCGCATCTTTTTCGCGCTCAAGGTCGTTATTTCAACCGTAGGTGCGCGGCCGCGGTGAGCACGCTCATAATGGAAGCAACATGGTGCGCTACTTTTTCCAGGCGGGTTTTTCCTTCTCATCTCCAGAAATATATCTAGTAGTAAAGCTAATGCGAGCCGAGGTGAGGCTAGAAATCAATTAATCCTTTGCTGATACTTCTTCGTCGTCATCATGGAGAGCGCAGTTTGGTTGCATAGCAACGACAGACGCCATGGAAGCGCAAGCGTTTGGTCTAAAACGGCGCCCAGTGATGGATGGTGTAGCAATATTGTTGTCCGGGTGGAAATCGGGAGAAATTCGGGAGAAAGGTTTGGTCCGGGAGATTTTCGGGAGTGGCTTTGAAATTCGGGAGTCTCCCGGAAAATTAGGGAGGGTTGGCATGTATGGTTCAAGCCTGAAAGGGGAAAAGAGTCGCGTGACAGACAGCGATGAAGCTCGTATATGTTTGCAGTACACAAGCCACAGACGGTTAAGACAGCTGACTCCACTGTGTGACCATCTCTCTATCTCTCTTTCTCACACACACACATGAGAAACTCAAAACTCCGCATTTGAACATTCAATAGCAGATACTTAAACAAATAAAAATACTTATGTTGTAAGTAATGTTAAAGATTGCTAAATGAATCTACTTTCGGAAGGCCAAATAAAGTGCTTTTGCTTTCGTCTAGATACACACAGCATCTCCCTGACATCAGCTTCAACACTAACTGTGGTTACTGAAACCACGCCTTCTTTCTTTGCTTGAACATTCGGGTGGCATTATGCAAATATTTCCATATAGTGAAGTAGAAATGTGGTGGCATGTTTTAGTGAGCCCTTTTAGGGGGGCGTGGCAGAGTCTTAACTTTAATAAAGAATATCTCTTTGGATTTGAGACTTTAGTCTTTGCAGCTTTACAGATCTTCTTTATGCACCAAGAGCTTGTAACACTCCAAAGAGAAATGAAAAATATAAATCACATCATATCACCACTTTGAGAGAAGTGCCTGACACAGCAATAAACTCATGACCAGAGGTGGGTAGAGTACCCAAAAACTGTACTCAGGTAAAAGTAAAAGTACTTACAGAAATGTTTACTCAAGTAAAAGTAATAGTACTGGTCTGAATAGTTACTTGAGTAAGAGTAAAAAAGTATCGTATAAAAAATCTACTCTAGTAGTTAGTTACTAGTTACTTTGGGTCATATATACTGAGCCTATTTTTATTTAGATATATAGATAAAAGGTATGTAATGTACGTGTGTGTGTATAAATATATAGGTAGCACTTTATTTTACAGTCCTGTTCCTCATGTACATACTATGTACTTATTATAGTAATTACAATAACTATGTAGTAACTAGGTACTAACCCTGAACCTACCCCTAAACCTAACCCCACCCCATGTAGTTACCTTGTATTACCAGAACTTTCTTGGATAAATACACTGTTAGTACACTATAAGTACATGTAAGCACACGTACTGTATGTTTCATCAGCCTTTACTCAAGTCTTCAATGTCACATAATCTTTCATAAATCATTCCAATATGTTGATTTACTATCAATGATGTTCTTTTTATCATAATCCTAAACATGTCACAGGTTCCAAAAAAATATTAAGCAGCAAAACTGTTTCCAGCACTGGTAATAAATCAATATATTAGAATTATATTTTGAAGGATCATAACTCTGAAAAATGGAGTAACAGCTGATGAAAATTCGGATTTGCATCACAAAATAAATTATATTTTAAAGTATGTATTATATATGTATAAATAACCTCTGACACAGAGAAGATAAGAAACTCCTCACATGACCGTTAAGTTACAGAACATCTATCTGTTTACTTAGGTAACAGATATAGGTGTCATGCCATAACATATTTTTAATACGACTGACTTTATATTAAATGTGAATTTAACATTGAAAGTCAATGTGATATAAAAACTGGTACTAATATGTCATTGTTCATAAAGAGAGCAAATAACAAAGATCAGTTTCACTGACAGTCTAGAGTTCAATCACTCTCAGAAACTCCCATTAAAATCACTGAAACTGTTAACACTGTGAAATCAATATCTTATTTACAGATTCGTACACACATCTGCACTTTGTTGTTTCTGACGAGAGAATTTGCCAGAAAGAGGTATTCAGTCAGTGAGCGAGTGAAGGAAGAACCGGAATTTTAGCGATGACTCATCTGGACGCCTCTGATTGGCCATTGCATTCAAAAGCTCAACAGAATCGTGTGTGATTGGTTATAATGAGCAGTGCTGTAAAAACGCGTCTGTCTCTGGCTCAGCGCTAGCAAGCGAACACAGATCTGAATTTAGCAGCTGATGATATGACTCGCTGAACGTTCTCACGCCGGTGTGATTGTATTAATATTAATAAAATATTAATCGGCTATTTTTGTCTTTTGGAAGCTTCATTCAACTTGGTTCCCTTCTGTTATAAGTCACTCATACAACAAACTAATGTCACAGGTATCGTGTTCTCCCTTACGAGAATTAACCATGGTTTTACTACATTTGAAACCAAAAAACCATGGTTACTATAGTTAAACCATGGTAACCACAAATTAACCATGGTTTTGCTATATTAACCATAGTTTAACCATGGTATTTGTAGTAAATCTGTGGTTATACAAATGGTAGTCAACACGCCAAAAAACCATGGTTTACTACAGTTTTACTATAATAAAACCATGGTTATTTTTCATAAGGGCTGTAATGTAGCCCAAGTTATTACCTGTTGAACAGTAGACCGCACACGCGGTGTTCATCTAATAAATATCTTCATCGTTAGCAAACAGCCTTTGCAGATTTGCTTTCAATTCAGTGCAGTTCCATAGCCACGTTTTCAACGCGGCTGATGTGAAACGTTACAACTCTGAGTGAACCGCTTCAGACACTCAGCGCGTGCGGCAGGGAACTGAACGAATCATTCAAACTGATTCATGAACCAATTCACTCGTTTGTAAACTGGTTTGATCAAGCCCTGAACAGAGTTGACTCAAAAAAAAATGAATCATTCGCGAATGAGCATCGCTCATTGCCCAGAGAAAAGTAGACGGCGCGTTTGGAATAAACTGAAGCATTTATAACATTTATTGCATTAAGATAAAGTAACGAGAGGAGCGTCGCCCACAGTAACGAAGTAAAAGTACAGATTTTTTTCGAAAAAATTTACTCAAGTAAGAGTAAAAGTAGCCATCTTTAAATATACTGCAAAAAGTATGTTACCCAAAAAATTTACTCAAGTAAATGTAACGAAGTAAATGTAACTCGTTACCACCCACCTCTGCTCATGACTATTAGCCACAGAAGGTTAGTTAGTAAACTCACAGGCCACATGTCAGAACCTTTACAGGAAATGTTCATGCTGTTTTAAACTGTCATTTGAGTGAATGTTTTGGCCGGCACCCTGAGGGTTCCTCTGTATAGCCTACCAGTTTAAAAACCTGCAGCCAACCCAACACACTTTTCAAGTTTTTCATCCGTTTCATATTCAGAGTATTTCTGCGTGTTCTGACACATCTGTTTTAGAACCTATTAGTAAATATAAATGCATCTGAATTGTAAAAAGCCGAAGTGTTTTCTTAGGAAAGACTCTTTAGTTCCATTGTACTGTATCGTTTCCAGGGAAGTGATTCCACTTAAGGACTGTTTTTCTTTGCTGTTAGTCTAGCCACATTACACAAACATAGAGAAAGAGAAAAGGGAGTTTCTTTATGAATCATACGAGCTATCCGTCACAAGTTTCAGCCATAAAAAATTCCTGATATAATTCATAAACAAATGAGCATGTACAAATGGATATAGGTACACTTCCTTGTTTATGAGTGCGAAACTGTTTACTAAAGCATTATTTGCCATCGTTTTCACAGGGTGGAGGGTTCTAATGTACCAGTACTGGTCAGACAGGTTCTCCCACAAACCACAGATCACCAGCCCTGAGCACTTCCTGAAATCTAATGCAAACATATTCATACATACAAAGAAATATCTACTTTATATTCCTCCACACACATAAACCAATATGCACATCCACATATCGCGTCTCTTCTCATACTCTTATGGTCCAGTGAGACATTTCACACAATCCACCGGTCACTGTCTCAGAGAGCGTGAGAAACTCGGAAGTTTATTTCTGATGTTGTGTGCAAATGCAAAATTCCTATAAATATCTTGGCCATGGCTGTACAAGAATAATTTTTTTTTCTCACTGTGCTTTTTCCTGAGCAGAGACTTGAATGTCACCTCTGTGCTTGGGTTGTGGGGGAGAGGGATCTGGGGGAGGTCTTATTTGACACACCCCTATAATTGTTTAGAGTCCCAAGTCAAGTAATTCGAACTGTCAACTGATAGTGACTCATAGCCGAGAGGAAATGGGACGAGTATCAGTGGAAAGCATAGTAATTCTGACAACTGCTGCTTAGTTTACATGGTAATATTATCATGCATTGCTATATATAGTTTAATTAGCTCTGGGGTGTTTGCAAACATATATTTCTTGAATCATTATTATCACTTTTATCTTAACCACAGTTTCTATGTAGATGGGTTTCGTGGAAACTCTCTCTCTAACGCTCTCTGTCATTCAGTTTTTACTTACTACGCCCCCTAGTGGAAAACCCCCGCAAGTGTTCAGGTCAGCCACTAGAGGGAGTCGTGGCCTTTCAGTGTAGCTCAGTCCAGAGAGCTCTGACATTTGTTTTGTTCCTTCCTTTATTGGTGTAATGGATGCTGAACATCACCAAAATGTCTCAGCAGACTCTTTCTGTTTCTCTCTTTGTTCTTCCTTCTTGGGGTCTGATAAAAATAATGTCCATTTACATCCTAATGAGAACAAGAAGGTGTGATGGGGAGAATAAGGGAATAGAGGAGAGAGGAGAATGTGTGGGAATGAGATAAAAGTGAAATCAATGATGATGTTACCAGGGCCTCACAGGGAAGGATAATGGAGGACATTAGGAAAAATACTGAGTGTGTTTTTGTAAGAGGCTATACAGTCCATAAATCTGAGACCAGTATAGCAAAAATGCTACTATTTGCATAATTTAATAGATTTTCTTGTAATTACAAATTGTATTATGACTATAAAAGTTTTTTGTTGTCTCTCCTTTGCTTTATTTGACAGCAGCACTATTAATTTTAGAATGATCCTACACTGTAAAAAAAAATATTTTTTAGAAGTCTTTCTACTTAACAATTTAATTTTTAATGCAGCATGTTACATGCCATTTCTTTGTAAATATTTGTGAGCTTTACTAGCAATTTATGAGTGAGAATTGTTTTTACGATGTAAAAAAAAAAAAAAAAAAAAAAGATAATTTTCTGCCAAAACATTATTCATTAATTTTACAGACATTTCTATTAACCCTACAACACAAGCCAGTGCAGTGCAAAATTCAAAATATAAAACACAGAACACCTGTAAAAAATCAATATGTAAAAAAAAAATCCCTTCATACTCTAGGCCATATTTGTATGATTTTTTATTTTCCAAGTGTACACCTTTGGTGTATTATTTAAGCATATTAAGTTTATTCTGTGTATTTATGCATTTTAACTGAAGTAATTTCTTTCTTTGTTTTGAAGTTGAAGTTGCAATTTCTGTGATCACCTCTCATAAGATAACAAAATAAAGTATCCACCTAATGTTAAGTGTTAAAATAAATATATAAAAGTAACACATCACACTCTTTTTAAAATAAAGTTCCAAAAAGGCAATCAAATGGGTACCCCAAAAATCATTCACTGAACAATTCTTAAAAGAACAATCTTTTTTTGTGTGTGAAGAACCTTTTCCACTTGTAAAGTGTGTGCTATAGAAATGTTCTATGGATGTTACAGGTTCTTTATGTAACCATCAATGCCAATAAAGAACATTATTTCTTTTTTAGGTAATCAGTGCAAATAGTATCAGAACCAAGGCTGCAGACTCGGGTATCATTTGCGTTGTCGACGCAGCGTCTCTTACATCCACTAGAGAGCAGTATAGAACAAGTCTTGAACTCTTGCAATCTCATTCGCCAAAGACCTTGACGATCAGTTTAAGTACTGTAGGTACAATCTGGAGAGGGTCTGGAGATGTGTTCAGGAGGCTTCGGGGCAAAGCTGAAGGCCTGAGGGAAGAGTTTAAATAGTGTGAGTGATGTCAGGTTTGAATGCACACAAACATACAGAGCAAGCAGCTTTAAGAAGATGCCATGTTGGATCAAAATCATTATCTGAGAGATCATAGAGGCTTATAAGGGAACACAGTTGTGTCTGAGAGCATATATTTGCTCGCCAGTGTGCAAGTAGAGACTTGTTTCTGTATGCATTATACCAGCAGCTTGTGTGTGAGTGTAGGGTGAGATCAGAAAGGGAAGCCCTGGTCTAAACGCTGAGCCCAGATGGCAAATGTAACGAGGAGCAGATAGCAGAGGTGCATTCTCTGACCCTGCCACCCTTGCCTTCCTCTTCCTTCCTCCCCAGGGACACATCCATGAATAATGCATGGATCAATTGTTACTTCTAACATTTAGCTCTATTTTAGCAAGATTGCAGCAGGTTGCCTTAGCAAGCTGTGTTTATGTGGTCACTTGAAAGTCTTACCATTAGAATTTAGCCATGGGAAGAAAAAAAAGGCTACTGAGCATTTATCACCCTTGACAGATTTGTGCATTACTGTTGTGGTTTACCTTTATCAAGAGTTGCGGAGGTTTGCTGCAGGTGAGGGTCTGATACAACCATGACTCATAGCTTCTCTGATGCTTTCAGATTCAGCCTGGGGACTCAAAACCAAGTTCTGGTGCGTGTTTGTCAGTGGCTGTGTAAAATTCAGTCAAATCAAACGTGCTTGTGATGTAAAATAGGTTACTGCTGCCACTATAAAAAGCATATGAATAATTATTTTGATTTTGCTGTGATTATGATTTTATTTCCTTGTCAAAAAGGGTTCACAAAATTCTCTCGCTCGTTTGTCTTTGTTTTGATGTTACAAACGCCATTTCTAAGCACATTATGTATATTACTTCATTATGTATAAGCGAAGTTGTTTGTTTTTCGTTGTTCAGGGACTCGTTACAGCTCGAATAGCTCTATGCATGTCAGCGGTAGACAACTTCAAAGTCAAGGAGCGTCACTCACTAAATATTTTTTTTAACACATTGTGTATTTATGAGCTCAAAAACACGCTCATTTACCGGAGGATTCACAACAGGTCTGTACGCAAATAGTTTTGTACTTAACCTGTTCCTTGAACGCGTGCTGGTAGATAGTGATTTGCATAATACGCGCACAATCCATGCACACAAAAGGGATTTCGTACTACCTCACCTGTCTCTTCCGCTCGCTCCCGCTCTCTTTCGCGCGCGCATTCTCAAATAAGAGCATGCGCAGAAAGTGTTTCGAACAGTTCTTAATCTATAAACCGGTTTCGTATCGGCCTGGCCTACATCGTTTAATCACGGCATTTTTATCGTTATTAATTTAAGATAAACATTTAGTTACTTCGTATCTAATGATATTATTTATTTAATTTTGTAAATAAATATGTGGCTTCGGTTGGTTTTAAATGTTATCGTAAATGTTAAAAATGTTCAAACTTACCGATTAATGATGTTTAAAACATGCCACGTAAATGGTTTAGAAAAGCTGACATGACAAAAACATCTTTAATGTAGAATTTGTAAAAAATGTGCCTGTGACCACGAGAAAACAAGTAAAATCTTCTAGTGTTTTATAAAACAACAGTATTTTCCAACAGTATTTTTGTCTCTCCCTTCATCCTGCAGAGAAATGATCACAACGCAACCATCTTTTTTGATTTATCCCATACTTTTGATGTCTTCTCCCTTCCCTTGTTTAATCCACATGGTGTCATTATCTCCAATAAGCAATCTGCCTTCAAAATATTTCTGAATATTCTCGCAGCAGGAATCCTGATCTAGAATTAGTTTCTAGGATTACTTTTAGTTAACCGGCGGAGGGATCTGAATTATGTTTTGCCCTCCCACACTGAAATTCAAACCCTGTTCTGCATGTAATTTTCTCATATTAATCCATCAACTGCCAGCTAATCCTCAAATATATAGAAGAAACTTGTTTTAAGAGTTTGTAGGGTCTGTAAAGGCGTTAAAGACAATTATCTCGGCTTGCTTGAAGGGGCTGGAAGATGATCTACGATTTTATAACCAGTCTGTATGCGCGAGTGAGAGTGTGCTGTGGTTTATATTCCACCCTGCGGTATTAATTCTGTTCCTCATCTGATTAGCGAGACTTCCTGTAATGCAGTGACATGATGCAGATGTTCATAGGTTGCCTGTGAGAGGATTAGTCGAGGCCTGGTGACATAAAAGGGAGAAGTTGAATAAATACTGCACACAGTGAGAGTCTCTTGTGTGTGGATGTGTTGTCCATGTGCAGTGTGCCAATGCTAAGTGGAGGGAGCAGAGGTTGTCTGTCACCTGTCACCTGACTGCTCACCTTTGAGTACCTGCAGCTGTCTGCGCTCTCTGTTTCCTACATGCTTCTGATATTATGCATGGTCATTTTCTAAAACCAGGAACAGCGGACATCTAAAAACACATATTATATACAACACAGTCCATCACACATCTTACAATAATACAAATATAACTGTTTATTCAGTAATATGTAGTAATAAGACACACCCCCTTACTCCTCCTAACCCAGAGATGTATAATTGCTCTAGAAACGTACACGGGATGGCAAGTTAGAGGCCAGGAGAAGGTGCTAAGGAGATCCTGTGCTCTGTAAAGGGGAGTCATTGTCTAGTATTTCCGAAGTGGGATGCATGCAGTAGAGTCCCAGTACTCTCCCAGGTGTGTCGGCTTTCAGAGCAGCACGTCTGCCATGCTGGTTAGGGGTGCAGGGGACAGCCAAATGATCCAGGCTGTTGGTCTATGGTCAGCCTTTGGTGAGTCTCCACTCAGGCCTCCATGCTGAGGTGTGTGTAGCTCCGCCTCCAGTGGCTGCAGCCAATCGGCCTGTTCCTGCATTCACTGTGAGATCAGGGGCGGGGCTTAAGCAGGAAGCCACATTCTGTTTGGCAGTTATTGCCACACTCAGGCAAGCCCTGGCTAGTGGAAGACTTTGCTTTTTCGGAAGACAAGAGGATAGGGAAGTAAAGGACTGGCTTTTTTTCTTTTCATTTCATTTGGAAGACCTGTTCAGAAAAAGGTGCGTTGGCTTTTAGTTCGAGTATTTTTTTTGTTCTTTTTTGCTTAAAAGTCACAAATCATGTGTTTAAATATGGGTGAGGAGGTCTTAAAAGTCCAATTAATCCATTAACAAGAAAAAAAGCATAAAAAACAAGTTTGCACAAGGGAAAATATAGCAGTAAAAGAAAACAATCAAACAAATACAAGGTTTCAGGTTCATAAATATTTTCCACTAAATATAAAAGCAAATTACAAGGAAGTACCCACCAGTTCTTTAAAATGACTTTTTTTTTTTTTACTGTGGGTAAAATGGCCTTCGGTTGCAATTAATATTACAATTTAATAAAAACAAATACAAAAAGGAACTCAAATCTGTACATGTCCAAAGTCCTTATGGCTCACAGCAGTTTTGGCAAGACCAGGCAGTCCATCTCCACAAAAGCACCCATTTACAGTACTGTCATCACTGCTTGATTGCATTTAATATTACTTTTTAATCATTCTTTGATTTATATACACATATTGTTCTCTTTTACTTCTCTGAGATAGATAGTATGAAATCTCTTTTCATCACAAAAATACAGCATGAAAATTTCATAAGTGTTCCCTTGATCATCTCGCTCTTTTTGCATGCTTGAATTGAGGGCAAATGAAACAGAGGGTGGACTCAGTGTGTCCTTGAGAACTTGCCCTGATTTAAAAGAGAGAGCGAGAGTCAGGAGAGATATAATACTAGCAAATTCACAGCAAAACCAGGTCTGGACAGAAGCAAGAGAGGGGGAGCGAGCGAGCAAGGCCCATTTGACAATACCAAAATTGGGTTTGCGATCTGGATGTCACTTTATCTCCATGTTGTCCTTTCCTCTGCCGCTTTCTCTCTCACTGGATAAAGTCCCACAAAAAATAAAGAAATAAAAAAATCATCTCAGTTCATCGTCTGCTAATGTCCTCGAGTTCCTCAGTTGAACAGGGAAATTATTGCTCACAGTGCTGGGCTATTGCTCTCCAGTTTGGCTTTTATTGAGTCAATCGATCGTTACTTCTCTCTCTCTCTCTCTCTCTCTCTCTCTCTCTCTCCCTCTCTCTCTCTCTCTCTCTCTCTCACTCACTCACTCACTCACTCGTACACATACACACACAGAGCTGGAGGGAAGGTTAATAGCCACTGGACACACAGGAGAGGGTTTGTGGAGATTGCTCAGGCAATGGAGCATGACTTTGGAGCACACATGAGGGGACATATTTGCGCAACATTTGTCCTTGTGTTCTTAGCGTCAGGTAGATACACAACACATAACGCGTTCTCCTCCCCCTATCCTCATAGAGACTCTGTTCCTCAACTTCCACTCAATCGGCAAGAATTTGTGTCGGATCTCGCTTTCATCATTAGCACCAAAGCACACGTTCTCCTCCAATAATCCAACTTAATGATCTTCTGGTTTTGCTCCTCATAATCGAATGTCGTCTTCCTCTCCACCAGCTAACTTCAATCACAGAGCTGCCCTCAGGATTTTCACATACTCTCGCAGCCAGCAAATTGTCTTCATCCCAAATCTCGTCACGCATAACCAAACTTTCTCCAGCCTTTCTCATGCTACACATTACAGGAATGTTCCAGATTCAATACAAGTTAAGCGCAATGAACAGCACTTGTGGCATTATGTTGATTAACACAAAAATGTATTTTCAATTGTCCCCCCTTTTCTCTAAAGAAAAAAAAAGTAGAAGAAGCAAAAATCTGGGTTACAGTGAAGCACTTACAATGAAACTGAAGAGGGCAAATTCATAAATCTCAATATCTTCTTTCTTTAATAAAACAGCCACAAGATATAAAAATTTGCATGTTAACATGATTTTAGTGTAAAAAAAATATGTTTACTAAATTTTGGTATAAAAGTGTATTCAATTTTACTTGAAAACAAAACAGTTAAAACCATAAAAATGATTAAAAAGGGTAATTTAAATTGCTTTAATGCTATATAAATGCACAAGTTTAAACGGAACAATAAATGTACATCTTTTATTAAATGAAAAGCTTTGAATATCTACTTGAAAATTGTCTAAAAATCAATTAATATTAATTTCAAGTGCATCACTGTAACCTGTAAAATATCTATACATTTTTTGTTTTTTTTCTGAAGAAAATTAGGAAAAGATTTAAATACATTTTTAGTTTAATCAACATTATGCCACATCTGCTGTTCATTCAATTCAATTGAACTGGAATATTCCTTTAATATTCAACTTGCTAATAACTTTCATTGAGACACATACAAGTACCTTGCTTCAACATGCTAAACACTTTCTGCAACTTGCACAAACCCTCACTAACATCCACTATACATTCTTCCTACTTCCTGATGCATTTTCCAAAATATTTAATGTTCTTTGATTTAATTATTAGTCAAATATTGATTCATTTTATGTATGTATTTATTTCTTTTTTTCTTTTTCTTGCTGGTCAGATGTTAGGGCACAGCTCAAGGAGATTACGTCTATGTGAACACAAATAAGAATTAACAAATGACCTTTCTCAGACAGAACAGCAGCAAAACCAACAAAAGACATGCAAGCCATACCTTCTACAGCCTCAGCAACTGCTATTGGCCCACAAATGCATGTCATCATCAAAGAGGAGGTTGCTTCCCTTCTGTAGGACAAAAGGTCACCATTTGGAAACTGGTTGACCAATGCACTTGCAAACGCACACATTGCAAACAACTTACGGAGTGTGGTGTGTGTAAACTGATAAGATGCCTGTGGAATTACAAAGAGATCCTGGATGTCACAGCACATCCGCTTGGTTATGTGTCAATTATGAAACCTGGAGAGGGTCATCAGTCAACATCTCCAGGCAGATTAAAATGCCCAGACTCTACCGAGCCATTACAATAATCAACTGTGGTGTGTGAGCCAATTTACACATGTGTGTCCAGACTGCCACACACACAAATAAATAATGGAAGCAGATGTTCATTTCACATCGTTCTGTCTCTTTCACACTCTAATACTCACGTCTAAACGCACACAAACATTGCGTCATTGATCAGCTTGCCGCAATTTAAATTTGCATATTAAAATCTCTTGTCCGAGCTGCTTGAACAAGCTGAACGTTCCCGGGAAAAGGAGTAAATAATTCAAGCAATCATGGCTTGACTCCATGTAATCCCCTCTAAGAATTCCATCAAAGAGCTATCAAACAACTGCCCCGAATAATCTTCACTCGTTTGCCAATGATACAGAAGCCACTTCAAGCCAACTGGCCATTAAACATGAATAGAGTTTCACACAAGAGAATTTCTTTTTTTTTTTTGGATCTTACAGTCTGCAGTTGTAGCCATAATGAAACCAAAAACAGATGTGTTTTGAGTTGTGGATTCAATCTAAATTCATAATCATCCTCATTGGGTTGTTTTTGAGAATATCAGACAGTGGAAAGAAGTAGAACTACAGATTTATGTTTGATTTCAAAAGCTGCCCAATCACATATTATGCACAACACCACTGGCTTCCCTGGCAGCGGCCCAGCAGAAATCAATCGACACTGCTGACCAATAGAACTGGATCCTCCTTGAATGGTCCAATAAAAACTAATTTTACTATGCTCCTTCGTATAGTTCTGACTGGCACAGAGCAGCATTTGGCAAAGTGATGGCAGGAAAAAAAATGAACCAGCTAGGGTCTCATCTGCTGAAATCATTATGATGATATTGTATAATAACCTCTCTCTGCTTCGCTTTTGTTCTTGCACTAAAATTCTTTGTTCAAACAAAAAGAAACCGTAGGGAAAGAAAAGCCAATTGAATTCTTCAGTTAGGATGAATATTGTTTGCATTTTTCGTCTGACACTGTGAGAGAACTCAAGTAGGGCACATGGGTGCATGGAAAAATGTTTTTGCAGAGGATTATGGGATCATACGGGGGGAGGGGGGGTCAGGTGTCATGCTGGGTCAGTGGAAATATATGTGAGCTGGTTCGATGGAGAGAGGCAGGGATTCTCCACTTGTCTGTCTGATCTTGCCCCATTCAAAACCCCACAACTGACAGCCGCTCACACAGCTCTTCCTGCCCTCATTACATGAAGGAAAATGGAGTTCTCAGTGTCTATGTAGTCCCTCACCCTCCCTGCGTGCGCCCCCTGTGCTATGAAGCATCAGCTCTGGGGGCTTCTTTCCTGCCATTCTGGTGAGACGGGGAGTCTGAAGTCTTTACGGTTTTGCGTGGAGGACTCTGCTCCGCTACAAGCTCATGCAGTGAAGGTTCATTGTACATGGCCACTAAAGGGAACAAGAAGAGTAAAGACACACTGAGGTTATTTAAAGCAACAACAGAGTAACTAAAGTTATAGTCTCTGGAATAGTCCAAAAAAAAAATGAAAGAATCTGTCATTGGAAAAACCCTTGTTTGGACCACTAATTTGAATATTGGGAGGGCCATTAGCTGGTACAAACTTATTATTATCTAGTATAAGATGGCCAAATTTGGATATAAGCTCATCTATGACATCTGGTACAAGCTGAATACTGGTTTAAGATCAGCTTATCTACTAATCTAAGGTTTTTGTTTGTTTGTTTGTTTTTTTTGTAACCGAAGTTTAACAATTTTGACCAGTCTTAAAGAAAACAAATAGCTGACCAATTTTCAAGACTAGTCTAAACATTTTATGCCACCAGCCTCTGGCCTGAGATAGGGCTAGCTGGTCTAAACTAGGGCGGCTGGTTATTGGCTGGTCGTTAGCTTGTTTAGACTGCTTATTATCTGCTCTAAGATTGGATGGTTACTAGCTGGTCTATGCTAGTGCAAGCTGGTTATAAGTTGGTCCAAGATGCCTAGTCTAAGTTTGGCATTATTGGGTCTACAGCTAGTGCAAGCTAAATATTAATCATTTGTCAGTGCAAGCTGGTTATTAGCTACTCTTTGTTGGCCAGCCACCAACTTCCAAAAACAATCTTGACCACCTGGTTTGCTAATCGACCAATCAAACTGGTCTATTGTCACCTGTTTGGACCAATTACTTACAAGCTTTAACCAGCTAGAAACTAAAACACAGTTACCCCTTCAAGTTAGATTTTCCATCTTGGAATTAGTCTCTGGTAAGCTATATTCTGCATTGGAATTATGGCTGCACAATTAATTAAAATTAAATCGCAAAGGCGATAAATCGCTATTTTGTCATGCATATATTTCATTAAAGCACAGTTCTGTGATCAGTAGTGAATCTCCATCCGAATGCCAGAGGGCGCTCTCGTGCTGAAACTTCAAATACATTGTGTAGTAAATGCTTCTCCATCTGAAAGCACGTGATGAGGCTTTACTACTGATCACAGAACCATCTCTACTGACAAGATGCGTATGACAGTCACATTTGATTAATCATGCAGCCGTAATCTGAAAGTTTAAACCTGATCTGACCTTCGATGACTTTAGGTAGGAAGTGTGCGGCTGCTTTGGTCTTCTTCACACGGTTGCCCTTCATTACTTGGCCATCCCGGTTGATGCCAATGTACCACGAGCGTCCAGACTGGCTTTGGCGGTACAGCATGGAGGAGTACGTCACATAGTAGTTCTCAAACACACTCTCTTTGAATTTGCACTCGGGGTTGAAATTCTCCTGCCAAAGAATGAAAAAACACAAATATGCTAATAAGTACAGGCATCTGTAATGCATGCACATTCATGTATGAGAAAACGAAAGATGACAAAGTTAGCATGTTTCTAACAGAAATACCATTACACCGTACTTTTGATTGGTTGGTCTGCATCTGTAGAGGGTAAGCGGAAATCCCATCATGGTGCTTCCTTGAAAGCAGTGTTCTCCAGAGAGCAGGAGGTAGATTATTCTACTCAAAAACTGCATTCATTTGCATGACTGATGAACTTAACACTGTCCCCAAAGGTACTCCGAGAGTAGAGAAGCAGCGAGCTCCACTCAACATATGTACCAGCATGCAAATGTAAATGCACACACTTGAAAGCAGAAGCCACAAATCTATAGATACTCAAAATGTCATGACCTGCGATGAAGAAAAACACATTCCGTTTTCAACCTAAAACTTTCATTTAGCCCGTTCTGAACAGAACCTCGCCGTTCCCATTCATCTCCCTTTTACTTAGAGCCCTTTCCACCAATCCAAGCCACTAAAGCCAGGTGACTGTAACCAGGAGTGACATGTATACATCTCTCTTAGTCTTCGTCAGGGTCCTTGCCCTGTCAGAGAGCAGACCCAATCAGCAGGATGGATTTACTGAGGGTAGTCAAGTAGAAACGGCTGACTGAAGACTTTTGGCAAACCACCGGAGATTGAGAGATTCGGACTGAGTGAGGAAAGGAGAAACAGAGATGATTCTGGGGTCTGAAGGTGGATGAAAGGGTTACGGGGGTTTTTCTTTCCCAATCTTAAGCAGCTCAGCTCAACTTGAGTGAAAACCAGCGCATGCGTCCAAATTTCTGCCTGTCTGCTTTTAGAGTCTATGCAATGCTCAGGATTTTTTCTTAGATTTGTCTTCATCAGCACTCACGTTCTTTTTCTTTCACTTATTTTATCTAACCCTCCTTCCCTTCCTCTTGGCCTGTGCATCAAACTAAGCAGCTTTTTCCTCACGTATTTGATGTCCTTAAAATCTCACAGACGGAGGAGATCAATAGATGATCAGCCTCATGGAATACTAATAACAATCTAATCACGTGAATCGTGTTACCACGGCCACAGGGAAGGACATTGTCACATCCAACCTCACATTTTCAAGTTCAGTCTTCAAATATTAAGTCCCAAAGTTGACCTTTGTCCTGTTTTACAACATACATTACATTATAGCTTGTGGTGGTACCGTCTTAAGACATTAAGAACTTGATCTCCTGGGGTTGACCTGAGGACAACCTTTTTGATGCCAAGGACCCCTAAATATGTTAGGAAAAAATGTGTGAAAAAAAAACAAACAAACAAAAAAACAAATTAAGTGTGATATTATAAAGACAAGATCACTGTTTCCAAATTTAAAATACATTTGAATTAAATTTAGATTTATATTTATATATTTTCAAACAAATTGTCATTATTAATATTCTCTAAAATATCTCCTATTTATTAAGCTATCTGAGATTAACAATTTACACACTATTTTATTATATATAAAATAATAAATATAAATGTATACAAATGGGAATAATTTAAATATAGTAAATTTAAACAGTTTCTATGTTTTCAATCAGAACATAACACACCATTAAGATCTTAATTGTGTCAGTATAACATTTAAATTTAAAATTTGTATACATTTATATTATTAAAAATGTCAGATATAAAATACACTTATAACATACTTTTAAATAAACATAAATAATTATATTTATGTGATTATAAGAAAAACTAATATGTATGAATACACACATGTGTGTGTGTATTGCTTGTATAATCGCAGTACAGAGCCATGCCCCCTGATGGCATATACACACACAGACGACCAGAGACAACATTACTGCAATACATCATGTGCCATTCACCGGTGAGAAAACTTAATAGTACAATTAGTAAAAGTACTACAATACCAGGAAGGAAGATCAGGTTGTTGATGTTTGCCTGCCATTCTCGCTCTGTCTGCACAGCGTGCGTGAACACATTGATGATGTATCCTGTCTGCACGAACAGGGTGTGCAGGGTGCTCGGAACGAGCATTTCTTGGTCCTACGCCTTCCACAGAATATATAAATACATAAATACATTTAGACCATGTTACTTAATGATTGCTATCGGAATGTGAAAAGACTTTCAACCAGCATAACAAAAAATGTTTCTGAAGACAATCACCTATTGCACCTTTAAGCGCATACATTAACTTAGATTATTATTATTATTATTATTACTTCCTGCTAATTGTTTTACGGACCCCTAGCACCCCTTTGTGGTCTCCTTTGAGGTTCTGGGCCCCAGTCTGAAAACCCCTGACCCAGATGGCCAGCTCCTATCTGTGCTTGGGAGAATAAGCATTGAGTAGCCATGATTACAGGCTTAAATGAAAAGCTAATCCTTTCGCTCTGACTCATGAAGTTAGACTGCCTCCTTCAGCTTGAGTGTCTTGGTGGAATGGGTTGGAATGACATGTGGAGAAAGAGGTAATATCTGGCCTGCGTGCAGAGAATCCTGACAAAGATGCCAAGTCGCCAACATCTTTATCATGCAAAGCAGCACTCTGACCTTCCCCTCGCTCCACCCCCTCTCCTCCCCTTCTCTTCCTTCTCGCTGCCTTCCTCCATTTTTTTTACTTTCGCATGCAAGGGTCTGATTGCATCTATTCACCTGGTCATAAAGTAATGCCCATTCATGAGCCTCTGTCTAAAAAAGGAAAAATAGCCTTGCTAAATCTTTAAACATCCTCCATTTCAAAATCACTTTGTTCAATACATAAACACAGACAGGTGACCTTTAAAGTCTGCATGAAATCAAACCTGACCCTATTTATTTTTATTTTTATTTTTTTACAACTAATGTTAGATAGTTAGGTAAAGGGGTGCATTACAATCAAGCCCCGTCCTCATTTTTTTCTTTTTTTCTTTCTTTCATATTTAGTTTTCTGCTTCATTTGGAAACACATTACAATACAAGACTATGTCTTCCAGTTCATGCAGACTTTAACAATGAGACGTTTGTCAGGATTTTAACTTTTTCTAAGTGTTAACAGTCATATGTGTGACTTTCTGAACTACTTCTAGATGTATAAATTCATTGTTTTAATTAGTATTTGTGCTTTTTTAATTTTGATGATTAGAGCTTAAAGCTCATGAAAGTCAAAAATCCAGTATCTGAAAATATTAGAATATTTACATTTGAATTTCATTAATGACCATCCCTACAGTATAAGTCAAAAAAGGTCATTACTGAAAGGGGTGGCTGTTCACAGAGTGCTGTATCAAAGCATATTAAAAGTCACCACGCTTAGACGTCTTCAGGAAAAGGGCTACTTCTGAAAAAGAAACAACGTCAGAAACATACCTGGACTAAAGAGAAAAAGAACTGGACTGTTGCTCAGTGCTCCAAAGTCCTTTTTTTCAGATAAAAGTAAATTTAGCATTTCATTTGGAAATCAAGGTCTGCAGTCTGGAGGAAGACCGGAGAGGCACAGAATCCAAAATCCTGGGTGAAGTTTCTGAAGTCAGTGATGATTTGGGGTGCCGTGGCATCTGCTGATGTTGGCCCATTATGTTTTATTAAGTCCAAAGTCAATGCAGCCATCTACCAGGAGATTTTGGGGCACCTTATGCTTCCATCTGCTGACAAGCTTTATGGAGATGCTGATTTCCTTTTCCAGCAGGACTCTAGCACCTGTCCACAGAGCCAAACCCCCTTCCAAGTGCTTTGCTGACCATGATATTACTGTGCTTGATTAGGCAGCCAACATGCCTGACCTGAACACCATATGGAATCTATGGAATGTAATTAACATTTAATCATTACATGTAATGAATCTGTTTGAAATAAGTTACAAAAAAGAGATACCTTTTTTTCTTCTATATAATATTATTTGAGATAAACCTGTACAGCATATGTGTGCGTGCTACACTATCATAAATAAATAAATAAATAAATAAAAAATAATAATAATAATAGTTTAAGCAGCAAAATACATGGTTTGTATAAATTAATGATTATAGTTCATTGAAATTTCACCTTAGTAGTTTTAAAACAAAAAATACTGAATTTATAAATATTGTTTTATTGAATTAAACCTACAAGCTACATGCTATAGTATACATACCTATACTATGGTGTGACTATTTAATCATATAGTGACATGCAAAATATTATTTTTAATTTAACGTCACAACATTCAGTTTCATGTAGTTAGGTGAGTCTATGGTAATGGCAACAATATGTTTGAATTTATATATTTACACACACACATCAATTTAATTAATGTACAATATGTTATCCATTTCTTAAAACAATGTATATTTAGCTACATCAGTACTACAGTACTACAGCTGCAGTACTACACAGAGACTTGGAAATGTGCTGTATAATGTTGCTTGAATTTTTTAAGCTTCCAATCATATTATTATGATTTTTTCCCCCTCAATTTTATTCAAGTGTGAACTACACATATTAGCAAACGTGCAGACTTAACAAAACATATACCCAGATACTCCGCAGCCACCACAAGATGTTCTGCAAGTTTCTTCTCACAGCCTTTGGTTCAGAGAGCATGAAATTGACATACGGAGGGTGTGGGATCCTACTGCTGTGCTGTTTCTGTTAATGACCTTGTTACTCCCACGTGGCAAATGCAAAAATGCTTGATGTGAGGGCAGTTTACAGTGCCCGCTCAAGTGCTGCAAAAAGCAGTCTTAAGGCTGTCAGACCTTTAATGCCCATCACAATAACTTTAACAGATGAAAAATTTAACAGTCACGTTAAACTGCCAACGACAAGCAAAGCACAATAACATGAGGTTTCAGTCTTGCAACACAGATGTTTTGAAATTTTCTTGACATTTTGGGACCAACGTGACCTCTATGTCCTTTACGTTCTCAGCAGGAAGTTGGGAAGGAAATGTAACACAACGCTGGAGACACAGTTGAATAATTGATATCAATTATGCTATTTCAAAGACACATGTATTATTCAGTGAAACTGTATTAGTCCCAAATCCATGACTACAGCTATAGGCGTTATACTGAGACTGGAAGTAGACAAGAAATATGCCCTTCATCTCAAGAACATGGGAAACACGCAAAACAAGCATCTTGGCCACAAAGGAACACTGGGATAGCAAAGTTATGACTCAAGCTGTAAATGAGTGCTGTACTTCCTGTGAGTGGAGGAGGCCTATGGCACTGGCGGAGAACGGAAAATGAAAGAGAGTAACTGGATAGCTAGCAGCTAAGGAATTAAATGTATGCTTGGAAAAATGTTGTATTTGCAAAATATAATATAAGTCTTATTTACTCTGAATACATGACTACTTTTATTGGCTGTCAATAGAGCACTGCAGTGATGATGTATTTTTGTAGGCCAACTCACCCTGGTTCCCTTAACAAAAACCCAATAGTTGCTGACCGAAAGTGGCCCCAGTGGTGCCATAATCTCTGTCTGTATATGTCATTTGGGGCCAGTCTCGCCCATGATCATATCTAAACATAAAGCTCCTTACTGGGGATTACGTTTCATGCGTTAGAGTGTATTTTTGTGTTTGTGGCCCAATATGTTTATGCCTCAGTTAATCCTTGCACTTGAGTGCATATGTGTACAGTTCATACGTGTAATGTGTGTTGCTACTTATACGTACATGTTTGGGAAGACGCATTCACTGATGTAAGTTTGTGTGTTCAGCAGATGTTCAGTGGCATACAACATTACATAAGTCTATAAAGCATGCAGGGCGGCATTAGGAAACATCAATGGATGGATGAACGAAAGCAGGCGAGGACATAATCCATTTACGCTCTGCCTATGGTGACGTTTACTGATGGTCGTGCAGCTGGTGAGGGTGGGCGGAGCTATTCCAGATCGCTGATGGCATTTATCTTTGTTTTGAGTGACGAATGGAGGGTCCCTGTCAATAAGATTCATGTTATGGAATGTTAGATGGTATCTCCTGCTTTAATGAATGATCTGGAACAGGGCTGACAGAATTACTAATAAGCATGTAGCAAAGTAATGGGATCTGTATGTAAATTGTGAATCTAGTAAACGTACATTTACAATATCAATGTGCTGGCAGCATTTATTCTAAACTTTCAACTTTAGAGATGTACAAATCTTTACCAGTCTTTTGAGGTTCAAACATTAATGGAGTTGGTTGTTTAAATTGTATTTACAATAAATGAGTTTAATCATTTAACACCATCATATTGATTAGTTAACCCATTTACCTAATTTGACTTGATGTTTTCATTCTGTTGTGTGTGTAAAGATCGATCAGAACTGTTGTGAAACCAATGACACATATGAATCTGTAATGTGTGAAATGCATAGAATAGCATACTATTCTTACATTTTCTTGGAGTTTTTAGAGAAGCTCCGTCCCTTTTTTAACACTACACTCATCTCTTCTGTCTTCCATATGCATTTCTACAGCGTGGCGGTAAGGTTGTATGAATTTATGAACAAACTGCTTTTTTCTTCAAATCTTTCCGGTCGGCTGACATTTGCTATGACATCCATCTGCTATAAACATTAGAATGCATGATAATTTTCGTTAACTCTACAATAAGTAAATCCATTTCCTCAGCTAATTACTCTTCAACAGCGGTGCTATAATGGAAGTTCAAAGATAAACTTCTAAAGATGGCTGCAGGCTTGTTTCTCTGATGCATAAGGTCTATATGTGTATTTTCTGTATGCGTAGATTGCTGGGATGAACTAGATTTTCCAAAATGTGTGATATAAATCAGAACACAGAATGAGATACTGTGTCCCACTGTGCAGTGCACTCAACTTGACCTTTTCATTTCCAGTGTGATGAATATACTGTTGGTTAAATCAACTGTTAGTAATTCATTATTTGATCAGACTGGCAATGATAACACTATAAACATTTTTACAGAAAAAAAGTATTAACAATACAAAAATATAAATTTTAATACAGGACATGCAATGTAGTGTAGCATACTACAGTTTGAAATGACTGTCAGAATAATGCCTATTATTTACTTTTTAAGGATGCATTAAATTGATTGAAAGTGACAGTAAAGACACGTTGCAAAATCTTTCATAATAATAAATGTCTCTCGAGCACCAAATCAGTATATAAGAATGATTTCTGAAGGATCATGTGGCACTGAAGACTAGAGTATTGAGGATGAAAATTCTAAATTCAGCTATACTTCATTCATTTTAAGACGTACAATTACATACAATTTAAAACTGTAATTACATTTGAAACATTTTGATCAAATAACTTCAGCCTTGTATGCCATAAGAGCATAAAAAACATTATATATATATATATATATATATATATATATATATATATATATATATATATATATATATATATATATATATATATATATATATATATATTTAAAATCTTTCCAACCCCAAACTTTTATTTATATTATAAAATATATTATATCATATCATATCATATCATATCATATCATATCATATCATATCATATCATATCATATCATATATTTTTTTGTAAGAAAATAAACAATTTTTGTGTGAGCTCCTCTCCTTTTTAAACAAAATTTTATTTACAGTGGGATAAATATTTATTTTATCCCCTGCTGATTTTGTAAGTTTGCCCACTTACAAAAAATATTGGGTCTGTAATTTTTATGGTAAGTTTATTGTAACATATAGAGACAGAATACCAACCAAAAAAATCCAGAAAAAAAACACTATATAAAGTCTAGAAATTGATTTTGCATTTCAGTGAGTGAAATAAATATTTGATCTCAAAGCAAAACATGACTTAATACTTGGTACAGAAACCCCTTTTGGCAAGCACAGTGGTAAGATGTTTTTTTTTTTTTTTTTTTTAGTTTTTTAGTCACCAGGTTTGCACATATTTTAGGAAGGATTTTGGTCCACTCCTCTTTACAGATTCTCTCGAAATCCGGTCATTTAGCAACGGAAAGTTTCAGGTCCCTCCACAGGATTGAGGTCTGGAGACTGGCTAGGCCACTCCATGACCTTAATGTGCTTCTTCTTGAGTCACTCCTTTGTTTCTTTGGCTATATGTTTTGGGTCATTGAGATCCTGGAAGACCCATCCATGACCCATCTTCAGTGTCCTGGCTGAGGGAAGGAGGTTCTTGTCCAAGATTTTATAGTACATGGCCCTGTCCATTTACCCCTCAGTGCGGTGAAGTCGTCCTGTGCCCTTAGCAGAAAAACAGCCCCAAAGCATAATGTTTCCACCTCCGTGTTTGACAGTAGGGATGGTGTTCTTGGGGACAAAGTCAGCATTTCTCTCCCTTCAAACACGGCGAGTCGAGTAAATGCCAAAGAGCTCAATTTTGTTCTCATCTGACCACATCACTTTCTCCCAAGCCTTCTCTGAATCATTTAGATGTTCATTGGCAAACTTTAAATGGGCCTGTAGATGAGCCTTCTTGAGTAGTGGGACCCTTTTTAGGATTTTAGTCCATTGTGGCATAGTGTGTTACCAATGCTTTTCTTGGTGACTGTGGTCCTAACTTCCTTAAGGTCATTAACAAGCTCTTTCAGAATTGTTCTGGGTTGATTCCTCAGCTTTCTCATGATAATCCTTACCCCATGAGGCGAGATCTTGCATGGAGCTCCAGACTTGTATTTCTTCCATTTCCGAATAATTGCACCAACAGTTGTCTCCTTCTTGCTGATGGCATTGTAGCCCATTCTAGCCTTGTGCATATTATATATAACATACAATCTTGTCTCTGACATCCTTTGACAGCCCTTTGGTCTTGCCCATGGTGGTGGGAGATGTTGGAATGGAAAATACAGATTGTGTGGACAGGTGTCTTTTATACACCTAACGAGCTGACATTAGGAAAAACTTCTTAAAGTGACAGGAATAATCTGTGTTCCACATAACCACATAAGGCACATAACCAGTCCGTGGGAGCCAGAATACTTGCTGGTTGGTAGGGGATCAAATACTTATTTTACTCACTGAAATGCAAATCAATCTTTATCCTTTATATAATGTGGTATTCTGTGTCTATCCATTCAAATTAATCTACTATAAAAAATGATAGACTCTTAATTTCTTTGTTAGTGGGTTAACTTACAAAATCAACCAGGGAACAAATAAATATTTTCCCCACTGTACATGATATTTTACATATTAGTGTCTATCAACATGTTAAAAAATCTGTAGAAATACTAATAAGATTACCTTGGGCAAAGACAGAGAGGCCACAGAATAACAAGATTCTCAACTGAAGGGTACTATAGGGTTCATAAGGGGGCTTATGGGAAATGGAGGCAGCTTAAAATGCCGCAGAGGGTTTATGGGGATGAACAGCTACAATCTGCAGTTCATTACCTGCAAGGGGAAAAGAGAAGATTACTGAACCACTTACACTTCTGTTTCTCTCTACTTCTCTCTCCCCATTCCTCCCCGGCTTGTGAGGGAATGCTGGGAATGAGGTGTGTTTGGAAGCAACTGGATGTTCTAGTTTGGATTCAGTAAGTCTCTGGCTTTTCATTTGCCTTTAGAAACTACATGTCTCTTTGAGTCTGCACTGTGATGGGTGTGATTGCATCTCAGTGACGGGAGCATTTTGAATCTCAATACCATCTGTGGAGGAGAGAGACTATAGAAACCATTTATCAAAGCTGAGATAAAGGCACCACAACACACATTATACACGTTTTGTCTGAGGTCACGCAATCACACACACCCACACATGCACCTATTGTGCTCAGACAGTGCCATTATACCGCAAGTTATCTGGTGGAAACTTTGTTTGTGGAATGAGGAGTTTTAAATCGAAGCCTGTGTCGCCTGAATAATGACTGATCATGGCAACAGGCCCACAACTATTTCTGTCAAGAACCTTACAACTGTGTCAGCGCCTCCCACTCCCCATATCTTTCTCGTGCTCTCTTTCTCACCCTCTCTCGTTCAGCCCAGGAGGGTTTTTCCAGAGCATATTGTCTATAAAATGGGTCAGGACAGGACCGGCTCTATTTTTATCTAGAAACCATTTTCTTAACTTCACAACAGGTATATCACCGATCTCGATGCCCACACAACCCCTCTACTGTAGACCAACAGTGTGGAGGTTCCCTCAGCAATCCATTCCCATCGTTCTCCAGGGCTACTGTGCTGTGCCAAGCACACACACACACACACACACACACAACACACACACACACACACACACACACACACACACACACACACACACACACACACACACACACACACACACACACACACACACAGCTAGTGCCTTGATAATTAAAACAATGAAGTCTCCAGAAAAGCTTTTAGCTCAGTGCTGATCTCTGTATAGTTGAAACTTGGAAATGGAATAGTTTAGCCAGAAATGTAAATTCTTTCATCATTCACTCATCATGTTGTTCCTAACCATGGTACTTTCTTTTGTGGAAAACAAAAGGATATGTTTCCAAACTTTTTTTTCCATGCAGTGAAAATGGGAAGTGCTTTATATTGTAAAAATCTAATATTTGCATTGATTATAACAGAATTGACCCTTCGCATTTTCATAACCATTCAGGTCATTTTTGTGAACCATTTGATCAATTAACAGAAAATAATCAAAGAACAATTTGTTTGCAAGCAGGTTTTGCTTTAACAGGTTAATAAATATTTAGCTGCAGAAATATTTTGGATCATGATTTTTAAGATTCCATTAAATTACTTTTCCAGACATTTTCTGTTTTTCTTTTCTTTTTTTTCTCTCGGGGGCATTTCTGTGTTATAATGTTGATCAAATTATGTGATTTCTAATTACATTAGTGAAGGCAAAGAACCATCATAGACAATTTTCATCAGATTTTGATGATAAGGGCTTCAAAATGTTGCTTTGTCTGTTAATGGTAAAATAAATAAAGGTTAACATTACCATTAAACATCTGTTCCTTTACAGGCGATGTCCAGCATTAAATACTAAATAGAAAAAAAAGGGACAGTACTTTAAGATAGCTATGAAAAGTCTTACGTTTTTGTTTTATAAATGTGCCATTTTCAAAAAGCATTTTGTCATAAGTGCAAATTTGCGTCTGAATTGCCCCTTTCAGATCTGATGGTGCATTTTAAACCTTAATGGTCATTACAGGCTTTGCACCAAACACTGCATGAGGACATGAGGAATGTCTGCCCAAGGGGATGTATGAAATCCATTATATGGCAGAAGAGCACAATCCCTGAGGCAGCTCGTCTAATTTACGTAGGATTATGACAATGAGATACTTACAGAGCTTGACAATATAGTGGCATATTATGAATGACCTTCTCTTTAACTGCAGTGAGGAGAGGAGGGGAGGGGACAGGAGCATGCGGAGAAGAAAAATGCCCTGAAGAGTGAGGTGTTTCCCCATTAGCTATGTTCTCAGAGTCTCACATATTTGTCTGGTCAGTTATACACGTTTTCTTTGAGCCGATGGTTATCATACACTTGCACTTGCATTTAAACCTTATGCTTAAAAAATCTTATGCACAGACTGGTGATATAACAAAATAATTTCCCTGATTTCCTGCATCCAGATGCCAGTTAAGCAGCACTGAAAAACATAGATATGATTCCCAAATTAATCTGCTTATGTAACCCCTCTGACATTGATTAAAATAAACCATCCCATCGCACATAATTTACCCAGAATTCAATGTAATGTTCTTTGATAAGACTGGAAGCAAAAAATAATGTGTGTTTGAGTGCCAAAGACTGAAATAAGGCTCAGAGAGGACAAATTCAGATGGTTATGGTAACAAGGAAAGGACAAAGCTGTTAAGGATGAGTCCGAATGAAAGGGAATGGTGAAAATGACAAGGACAGGATGGACAGACCAGACTTAAGACCGGGGGAGGAGGGACAGTTTTAGGATAGCAGACACAGGACAGGATGTCCTAAAGCTTGCAGCGCATCGGTAAGCAATGCAGGCTCTGAATTAAAATCAGTTGCCTTTGAACCAAATGCCTCTCTCTACTTCTGAGAAGAAAATCTCCTCATTTCTTAGTTCACAGAGAGGCAGGAGACAAAAGCTCTCTCATCCCCCATTCTAATCGGCAGCTCTGGGATGAACGCTCACACACACATATGTACAGCTTAACAAACACACACTCAATATCTTTCTTTGCGAGCTGTCTCATCACACTCTCTGTTCTCTTTATCCTGCTCTAGCCGTGACACAGTCTAAATATCTGCTCCACCTTGCCTGCTAATGCTGCTGCTTTCCACTCTACTCCACATCAAGCACAATTTGGGTAATTGGTCACACTGCATGGGCTAATCCTTTTGTTATTGTTTTTATTTTTTTGGGAAAGCTTGACCTTTGGGAACATTAACGGCACAAATCCAATATGGCTATAGGGTTTCTAGTACGCTTAACATAGGGTTTGAAATGTCTCCAGAACCACAAGAGATTAAAAAAAAAAAAGAGAATGTGTAACTTTTTGAATTTTCTAATTAGTCACTATATATATATACACACACTCTGTGGCAAAATACAGTACCATTAAAAAAATAATAATATATATATATATATATATATATATATATATATATATATATACTCTCTCTCTCTCTCTCTCTCTCTCTCTCTCTATATATATATATATATATATATATATATATATATATATATAATTAATAGCTTTATTAAATGAGGATGCATTAAATTGATCAAAAGTGACAGTAAGGTAACATTATCATTACATAATTTTACAAAAGACTTTTACTTTAGCCTAAATACTGAATTGATGAATGTTGAAATCACAGGAATACATTACATTTTAAGATATATTCAAATAGAAAACAGTTATTTTAAATTGTAATAATATTTCACAGTATTACTGTTTTTACTGTATTTTGATCAAATACATGTAGCCTTGGTGAGCATAAGAGACTTCTTTCAAACACATTTATTAAAATCTCCACTTTTCAACATACGTGTATATTGAACTGCATACTGAACTATTTTATTTGGCATTGTGACATTAAAACTGTTTTGGCCTTTGTTTTGGCCACGAAAGCATGGTAGCGGGCCTTGTCTTGAACACACATCATTCCAGGAAATGCTTATTTATTCTTCTTATTTATTTAGGTTAATAATTGACCAAAAAAAAAACCATATTAAAATTAAGATGCAAATTGTACCAAACAAAACTCGTAAAAAAAAAAAAAGGATTCTTCAAACAAAAAATTATGTCTGACCCATTTCCTTTCTTCCGGCGTACCGCGTCCGATTTACCATGCCCTTTTGATGTTTACAATTTTCCTGATTAGCAAATTGAACTAAACAAAACACAAACAAATAATATTTGAACATAAATAATATAAAATAAAAATACACTTTCTTAAATGGCTACAACAAGAACTCTTAAATCTGGAAAAAGGCAACAAGATCACAAAAATGTAATTCCAATGGAGAGAACCTAAACAATTCTGCTGGCTTCCTGGAGAGTTTAGCTCAAACCTGTCCTAAACACCTTGTTTACCTGGTTAAGGTGTACAGACCCCCTCTGTAAACTGTATTGGATGCTGTGATATAGCCAGAGAAGTTCAGCACCATGGAGAGCAACCTGACAATTCAGCACCATGGAGAGCGTCTTAGAGCTTCACTGCTAGGTCCAAAATGGGTAATTGTGTGCTATAAACAAGGCCTGCAGTTTTTAGAACTAATGATGGAGTCCGCATCTTCCTAATTACGCTATCCTTTTTCACACAAGTATGTTTGGCCAAACTCTTTTTTATAAGGAGAGTAATTAAACACTCATGCATAATTATTTACCCCTCAAATAGCTGTACATCATCAATTATCTGTGAATCATTATTGTAGAGACACATGGAGGACACCGGCATAACGATTCTAATTATGATAATCATCAATCCTTAAAAGAGCTTTCAGTCACTTACGGAGGTGTAGAGGTATCCCTCGCTGTTCATGCCCAGGTAAAAGCCAGTCTTCGCTCCCTGAATCGCCACTATCCGCAGACCCACAGGAATCAAGTTGAACTGTGCTGTGGGATGAAATCAGAGAAATTCATGCTCAGAAAAATAGATTAAACACTCAATGTTTGTAAAGTGTCAGAAAGAAAGGAATATGCAAGTAAAAACACTGTTTTGTTGCTTTAGAAGTCAGACCAAATTTATTTCTAAGTGGGCGGTTCATGGATAGAATGAGCTGCAATGGCAACCCGACTTTTTGCCTTGAGTCAAAAGTCTAGCTTTGCGAGACTAGGGACATCATGACATAGGATGAAACAGGATAAGAGAGATGAAGATGAGAGTGACACAGAAGAGCGGATGTAAAACTGACAGGGATGGAAAAGATAATGGCATGAGGTGGGGGAAGGCATACAGGAGGGACTATCTTTCCTACGTCTGCTGTCCTTGATAGAAAGATGGATTGTGTTTGATATGGATCATTTATGGAACATCACACAGTTAATGCTTCTGAGAGATAGCAGAAGATAAAAACCATGAAAAATAAAAGGCAATGAGAGGGAGACAGATATTCCCACACAGGCTGAGGAACACTGGGTAAATATTTCTGCAATTAGTCTTCAGTGAGATTCCCGCTAGTTTTTGACAGATATATGACAGTATCTAATTGGTGTAGGACAGTATAGCAACAATTTAGCACCATCAAATTCACCTCATTGGACATGAAGTGTTTAGGATTCATATTAGACTGGCCTGTCACAACGTTCATGGGATGCCACAGTCATATGGTTATTTAATATGTGGGACAGTCATTTCAGTAGACAAACATGGCATGTAAGCTAGTCCCTGACAACCCAGGCAGGAGTGTGCTACACTTGTGCACCCTGACAACTGCTATCCCAATAAAATACTTCTCAATACGTTACTCGCAAACTCAAAATAAATAAATAAATAAATAAAACGTACATAGAGCACAAAAGGCACAAGAATTCATGACGCATCACATGTCTGCTCTCATTGGAATGTTTTTCTCTCTCCTTTACTGTCTCTTCCCCTTCATGAATAGCATTTTATGGTGACTCAACATAAAATGCAACATTGTATCACTGAGGCCTCAGGCTGAACCTGTACAGAAAAACTGACTTCCAGAAATGCAATCTTTGGTTGACTCCAGAATGCATATTTTTTTGGTTTGCTTAAGGTACATCCACTCTGAATTTGAGTTTGTCAAGTTGTGATGCTGTCAGTTACTAATAGGTGTTCTAAACTGAACTACAGTGGAATTGACCTGACTTCCATGGTCTCATTCCCATTGCTGGCCACTGCAGTGCAAAATTCCTCACTTACATACAGTAAAACTCTGTTCAACTGTTCAACATCACCAGTGGTGGCTTGCAAGCCACAAAAAGGCAACTAATTAAAAATCAATTAATTCTGAGCATCCATTTAATCATCTTTCCAAACCTGTAACACCTTCGTTCATCTTCGGAACACATTAAGATATTTCTGATGAAATCCCAGAGCTTTCTGACCCTCTATAGACATTAACGCAACTACTAACTACTATGCCCAGAAATGCACACAGGTGAACTGCTACTCTCAAAGACCAACATGGAAAAGGACAAATTGTTGAATAAAGTTTGTTTTCTTTGTGCACAAAAGGTATTCTCTTGGCTTCACAAAATTCAGGTTGAACCACTGATGTCACGTGGACTATTTAAACAATGTCCTTAATACCTTATTGGACCTTGAATGTTATATTTTTGTCGTTGTCTATGCAGGGTCAGAAAGCACTCAGATTTCATAAAAGTATCTTAATTTGTGTTCCGAAGATGAACGAAGGTCTTGCTGGTTTGGAACAACATGAGGGTGACAGAATGACAGAATCTTCATTTTGGGGTGAACTAATCCGTTAATGCAAATACAGTAAGCATAAGCATATTAGTTGCATAAACAATACTAAAGTTTAATAATTTTTTTTTTATATTCAACATTTTAATATTAAAATATGAAATAATAAAAACAATTAAATTATATTTTTAAAGATAAAGCTGCAAGTAGGTGATGGCAAGTCACCTGTCTTAAGGGATAAGTCAATTTCCAGAATAAAATGTCGCAAATAAATAATTTTTTTTTTTTTAAGGAAAACGTTTTATGAGTTATCTACATCTAGTGGACTTCAATGGTGGCCAATGATTTCAAGGTCCAAAATTCTGCTTCAAAGGGCTCTACATTGTCCCAGCCAAGGAATAAGTGTCTTATCTAATGAAATGATCGGTCATTTTCTGGAAAAAAAAAAAAATATATATATATAATAATACAATTATACACTTTTTAACCACAAATGCACAGCTTGCTGTAACTCTGCGATGGGCATGCATGTCTTCACATATTATGTAATCATGTTGGAAAGATCACACGTGTTACGTAATTGTACGTATCTTGAGTGTGCCTGTTGTATCTCTCTCTTGTTTCTGCTTTTTCGCCAGGTTAAGAAGCAACACCTGTTGTTAATCAACGCTCCTAAGTGTCAGCCTCTGCTGATTTGCTCTTGTGACTGTTCTCCTAACCATAAAAGCCAGCTAGTTCTCCAGTGCAGGAGGGGACGGGAGGTTTTCCCTCTGTCTCTCTTGTGAAGAGTCCCTGTTGGAGACGTGTGGTTTCTTTTTGGTGACTGATTGTTGTAGGACTCTTGTTATTGAATCCCTGAGTGCAGGGCTAGTTGCTTTGACGTTTTACTTATTTTCCAAGTACTTTATGATTTAAGGAAGCTGTAGGGAGGTGGGTGCCATTTTTTTATATATTCTTTTCTCCTGTTTATGGGTAGTCAGGGAGGTAGGTTTAGTATTGTCTTTTGGTTTGCATCTGTAATGGATTAAAACATCCTAGTCATCGGCAAGAAGGAGGCGGGAACCGGCGGACAATCAAATAACATTTAATAATTCAAAAATAAACACAAAACAGCGCACCAGCCCCTCACAGACGACTGGTGCGCTCAAATAAAAATCAAAACACAACTAAAAGCCCAGGCCTGGTCCTCTCTCGTCCTTTACTGTCGTCGCTCCAGTTTTATATCCTTCCATCTCCTCTGTGGGACTCAAGACCGGTGGTGGGTCGCAGGTGTAGCAGATTTCCCAATCACTCCACCGGCCTCACTCGTGTTCCCACATCCCTCGGCCCCACCCCACTCGTCACTTACCCCCATTGCCCCTCTCAGGCCGGGGGGCAGTGTTGGGGAGTAACTAGTTACATGTAACGGCGTTACGTAATTTAATTACAAAATTATTGTAACTGTAATTAGTTACAGTTACTACGAAAAAAATGAGTAATTAAATTACAGTTACTTATTAAATTTTTAACGATTACAAAGGGGATTACATTTGAATATTTACAGGCGTCCACAGACAGTTTTAACTGATTTCTTTCCCAAATTGCACTGACTATACGCCCTAATAATTTCCGGGATGCGGAAATACAGTCTGGTTCGTAGAATCCAGTCATAAAAACGAAATGCCTAACGCGGACGGAATATGCCACATTTTGGATGACTAAATCAAAAGTAGGTCAGTACACTTGAATCAAAACATGACATGGACTAGTGTCTGTGAATATTAAGCCCCAAAAATGCAATATATGACTTGCACATTCTGCGTGTCTGTGGAAATCAGGCGCGGACTGGACACCGGGAGAACCGGGACAATTCCCGGTGACCTGGCAGCCGATTTTGGCCCACTATTTAATATCATTATTGTATAATTGCCTGTCGAATGTACTAAAGCGATCATTTGCGAATCCGCCATTTGATAATTCAATCTCTAATAAATCATGAAGTGTTAGTCATGACTCGCGCGCTCTCCGCGCCTCCGCCAAACGGTTTGGATCAGACTCAGAGTAATCAATGCGAGAGAGAGAGAAAGAAAGAAAGAATAGAGTGGACAGCTGGAGCAGAGAAGCAGAACTACTGTTCAGGGTTTCAGGTCAGTTTCATCTGTAAAGATGCTTTTTTGTCTTTTTGTTTTTTTATTTATTTAATCAAGCAGCAGCACGTTGCTCATCAGTCATCACGTAAAATACTATATAAAGGACATCATTATTATCTGTTGTAATGATACAGTAGTAATTTAGCTGAAATAAAATTTAGATTTTTTTTATAGGTTTAGGGGGAGCTACGACAGACAACAACACAACCCTTACGAAAATTAACGTTTTAATATTTAACTATAAATCCAGAGAAAATGGTTACTATTGTTTAACTGTGATAACCAAAAATGTAAAATTATTTTACAAATGTATTTATTTAAAAATAAATACAAATCCATTTGCAAAAAAAAAAAAAAAAAAAAATTACTCATGGTTATTTTACTTTTATATAGGCTAATAAAAGCATGGTTAATTTTTGTAAGGGAAGAATATGGATTATATATAGGATTTTTCTATAAAGATATTGTAGTATTGTAGATAGTGTTGTATTGTAAAGTATAGTTTTGTTCAATCTTGAGTATTAAAGTCATGAGAGAGATGGATAACAGGGCAAAATAAAGAAACTGAAGAGAAAAATGGAAGTGAAGGTGCAGTTCAGGAGAGAACTTTTAATTATTTTGCATGTCCCCAAATTAAAGATTTAAAATAGATAAAAAATAGTTTTGTCCATGAATTTGTTTGTATGAGTTTGAATTTTCCAGTCTGATTTTTTTTCCCAGTCCGCCCCTCCTGTAAATTAATGGCAAAGACATGGTTTCATTTACTACATAGGCCTACTGAAGCTCGCAGTGTTTTCAACCTCTGCCGCCTCAATATAGGAGTACACGAGCACATAAACATAATTTCTAGAACTGCTCTGTGTCACTTCATGTGCATTTTACTTATTTTGAGAAAACTATCATCATATACAAAGAGACAGCAGTTTAAAATATTTTATTACACAGAATACGTCACATGCTTATTAGATATCTGTATTTAAGTTGATGTATATGCTTTTATTTATTATTCTTTAATTTTCACAAATTTACAAAAGTAATCCAAAAGTAATTAGTTACATTACTTTAATAAAGTAATTGAAAAAGTTACACTACTATTACATTTTAAACAGGGTAACTTGTAATCTGTAACCTATTACATTTCCAAAGTAACCTTCCCAACACTGCCGGGGGGTACCCTCGAGACTGCGCTCCGAGTCAAATCTCGGGGAAATCCTTCAAGACTGTTGGAAGACCATTTCAGGTGACTAGCTCTTGAAGCTCATCAAGAGAATGCCAAGAGTGTGCAAAGCAGAAATCAAAGCAAAAGGTGGCTACTTTGAAGAACCTAGAATATGACATATTTTCAGTTGTTTCACACTTTTTTGTTATGTATATAATTCCATATATAATTCCACATGTGTTAATTTATAGTTTTGATGCCTTCAGTGTGAATCTACAATTTTCATAGTCATGAAAATAAAGAAAACTCTTAGAATGAGAAGGTGTGTCCAAACTTTTGGTCTGTACTGTATACGTGTGTGTGTATATATATATATATAAAAATGCTGGAATGTTTTCATCAAAAAACTTAATTTCTTTCCGATTTTAAGAAAGACATGTCTGTTAAATCTTGCCTTTAATTAATGGGTCATTGAATGTGTTACTGAATCATTCACTTTGATTTATTCAAAAATGCAGATTATTTCAATAACGAAACACCACTATGTTATGATCCCAAACATTTTTTTTTTGCAATTTGAATGAGATAATTTATAATCAGCTCAGACAGTGTTAAAACATAAATTACAAAATGATTGTAGATGATACATATCGCACATACCCCTGTAAACAGTGTACAACAACCTGCAAGAGTGAATAAGTGAATTACTTCTAGATACCTAAATGAAAGAACACAACATGGCCAAGAAAATGTGAACATCCTCTTCTAATTATCTGCTTTGACTAGGTCCCTTAATTCTAGTCCAGACAAATATTAATATTCTGGCATGTGATCTTCAATCATATTGCTAAGTGTGAATCCACTATAGTGGCACCAGTGAACATGGGCTAAGTGTTATACAAGTGGCCTTACGCCTGACATACCGGACATATATCAACATTGGGCTCTCAAATAATTATAACACACAGACAGACAGACATAACATGGTACATGAGGAGACTCTAAGACTTTAGAAATGAATGCCATGAACAACAGATGTTCATTTTATGTCTGTCTAGCGGTCACAGGGACGGACACAAGCAGACACACCTCAGTAGTTTCTACAACTGACCCAACCGGAGGTCACACTGTGCCTGTCAGCCGTGAATAACGAGCGAAAAAGAACACATGCTTACAGAAGCAGCTGTTCTCGTCCCTTGTGCCGTCCATGGTGCCATCCGGCAGCATCTGCAGGTAGTAGCCATGCTGGCTGTACAGACGGGTGACGATGCCTTTTAGCTGTGGCTCTGCAGAGAGAAAACACAAACACAGGCACACAGTGTTAGTCTGGGAAGAAAGCATCACAGCTTGACCTATACAGGCACGACTTCATTAAAGCGTATGCAGAGTCTATTCATTATCAACAGCTACTTATTTTGCCCAGGTCATGCTGACATTTTTAAGACATTTATAGTATGACAGGGAATTCAGTTCAAACTTCATTATGTAAATATATATAAAAAAAACTGAAGAAAAATGTTTATATCCATCAAATCGATAACGTTCAAATATTTGGGGTCAGTAAGCTTTTTGTTATTGTTGTTATTCAGCAAAAGACTCATTAAATTGACCAAAAGTGACAGGGCACATTTATAAATGCTGTTCTTTCGAACTATCTATTGATAAAAAAATCCTGACAAACAATGTATCACAGTCTCTACAAAAATATTACATTGCAAAAATTGTTTTCAACATTGGTCATAATAAGAAATGTTTCTTGAGCATATCATCATATTGCACTGATTTCTGAAGGATCATGTGACACTGAAGACTAATGAAATTTCAGCATTGCTGTGAAAGAAAAAAATATATCACAATATTATAATTGTGTTAGATAGCAAAATATGAAATCCTCTGTTTAATGAACCTATTTATTTTTTTACAACAACAAAATAAAAATGTTTTACACACACACACACACACACACACACACACATACACACACACACACACACACACACACACACACACACACACACACACACACACACACACACACACATTTTATATATATATACATATATACGTACTGTATGTATGTGTGGTGTGTTGTATAATTCTAAACCTACAAAACGCACTGCAACAATTTTTGGTAGTCAAATCTTTTTGGAACATGCATTTCATCACATTAACTATTAATACCTGTGGCTACTCTGCTAGGACACCTTGAGGGGAAGTGATTTCATACATCCATTTAAAAACCCAGGGGCCAGTTGGTTTAAAGTAATTGCAAAAACGATTAACATTAGCTTTTAGAAAATTAGCTTGCAGTTGCCGCTGCCATTTGAATTGATATTTTGTCATCGAATGCAATGAAATTCATACATTTTTCCCCAAACAAAGGAATACTTAAGCATATTGATAGCTAAAAGGTAAATTTAATTAGAGTGAATTATAACAAGAATATATCTGAATTGCATAAATTAATTACTTTCATCTACGATTAATTCAGTGGCTCTCAACTGGTTTGTTTGATTAATGAATGATGCATTTATATTTAATAACTAAATGTCTCTCAGCAGCACAAACCAGCCGTGTTTATACTCCATGCAAGCAAAATTAATGCGTTTTGATACGTTTGCATTTTTTTCTTCTTTCAGAGAAAAAGGGTTGTGTCAAACAACATGTCTATGTTGGCCTAATTTCACTAGCTTCTACCAGGTGGCAGATACATATCTGCCAAAATACAACAGAATTTGGTTGGATGCTCAATTTTGATGTCAACAAAAATAAAATATCCCTTTTAAAAGTTCGTAAGTCTAGTTTTTTTTGTCATGCTAGGTTTTTTGCATGTTTCCCTGCTGTCCACAATGCCAAAAGCACAGACCTGTGACCCATTTTTTTCACCAGTTGAAAAACAACTGAACTAATTTAGCACCGTTATCCAGAGCACAGCTGTTTCTTCTGCACATGAAGATGCCTCAAAGACCTGAAGGGTCAGATCAGAATAGACCACCTTTCTCAGGCCTCCAGAAATATATTCCAGATAATGCATTAGTCATGAACATTTAATATGCACAACTCACTTGACATTTAAACTTGCTCATGTAAAACTGCTTGAAGACAGTGTTTGCTCTCTTTTTCCCTGTGACTGTTATACTTTGAACGCTTTGAACTTCGAACTGTCCATCTCATAGCATTGTATTGATGCTCACCTCATCTTTATTTTAAGAGAAGCTTCGGTCACCACAGGACTTTGGCAAATAAAATGTGTTTGCTACTCTATAAAAGATGTACTCGCATTGCACGTTTATTTATGAGTCTAGAGGAGAAGAACAAAAGCTGAATGTTTTATTAGCACAGTCCCTCCGGCCTACTTTGTGTTCATTTTAGAAACAAGTGAAAGGGAAGCTAAACAGAAAGTTGCTTGTAAACAGACTAGTAGCTGTGGTAAATAGTGACCACACTAAGAACAGTTTCTTAGGACCAGCTGATTCGTTCCCCACAGTGAAATTCAAATGAAAGAAATCTCTCAAGGAAAAGGGTAATTTAAAAACGATTATCTGGAGGGGTAGGCTTGCTTGTTATGAGTTTCCACTGAGAAGGATATTAGTTAAAGGTTTGTATCGTATAAATGTCAAGCCGGTGGGTTAAAAAGACAGCCAGTCTCAAATTTGCATGCTTCATCATATAAAACTCAAAATGAACTGCTTTGTATCTAATGCTTAATCGGGTGATCCAAACACAATTGGATATGAAGATCTTTTCTCACTTGTACAGTGAGTGTGTGTGCTGGAGTATGTGTGGCCTTTTATTTCTCTTTGCTGTCACGTCACCTTTAGCGGTGCATAGGACTGTGGTAGAATCTGCTGAACTTTTCCCAAGACCCTGTAAAAGCTTGTATTGATTTCACCCATGCAAATCCTGATAAAAATTCCACTGACACAAATAGGTTGCAAAGCTCAGGTTTGTGTGTGTCTGATTGTGTGTTAGTTTTGCTGCTGTAGTATTATCTCTGATCTGAGATCAGCAAGAAGCATGGGTAGGAATAGGAAATTATTCTGCTTTCAAGTACACAAGACAAGCTCCTACTTCTGAATTGAGCGATCAGGTGTGTTGGGTGTTTTTCAACTATAGGCACTCTGGATCCTGTGCAGTACAAAATAAAACACACTTTTAACACTTCCAGTGTTTTATCTGTCCACTAAAATGTCTAACAGTCTATTCACATACAGAACATTTCCACCAGTGTCATTTTTTAGCATTTATGTTTGGTATTTATTTATTTATTTTCACATAATTGATTTGATTGTAAATAATGCACTATAAAAAATATATTTACCTTGATTGAACTTCACAAATCATGTCTCAAATTTCATCTCCGGCTGCTTTTCTGAGATTGTTGTCTCATTGATAAAGTACACTAAATTTAGAAAAAAATCATTTGTTACTTGATGGCAAAAACTGAGATTATCAAAAATAAATACATTTCCAAAATTAAATATTATAATCATTGCAGTCTTTTTTCTTTCTTTCTTTCTTTCTTTCTTTCTTTCTTTCTTTCTTTCTTTCTTTATTTATTTTTTTAAATGTAATACGGTAATTAATTTTTTTTTCTGATAGATTTTTATATTTTAAGATTACTACACATCTATACAAAGCAACATTTTGAAAAGAATCAAAATATATGTTTCCTGGACCGTTTTCATTTGTCTTTTATAAAACAAAAAGAAACAAAATATATATGTTAAAGGTCTGTGCCCTCTCTCCCACTTCACTTCCTTTCTAAAATACTGTCATATCGTAATACAGGCAAAAACAAGAAAAGTAAATCTTAAACAAAAAAAAGCATGCCAGTTTTAAAAACTGTCAAACCCTGGGGCAAAAAGTGCCTGCAACTGAATGAACACTCTATTATTACACATATATGTTAAAAAAGTGCCCAAAACAAATAAACAATGTACAAAAGGAAAAAGCACTTTTTTCTGTTGTACAAGTGGATAAGCAAAAGGGAATACACCTGCATCACATTACACAATCGATGTTATTTATTTATTAATGTTACCTAGAAAATAATGAATTTGTATATAGCAAACCACAAAGGGTGAGTCATTAGCTTTACATTAGCTGCTATAAGCTCTGTTATATATATAAAAAATATTACTTAAATACTGCAATAGAATTACTTTACAATAGGATTTGCTACAAAATATTGCAAAGCTGCTTCCCATCTCCTTTCATCTGGACATCACAACCTCTCAATTCTGCGTTTCCCCTTCATTTGCCGGATCATTTACATGAAGAGAAATTCATGATTACAATATTTCTTATTAATTTCCCTTGGTCTCTTACTCTTCCTCCACCATATCTCTTTCACTTACCCATATGTTGTAATAATATAATGCATTATCCAACCAAAAGCGGAGGCAAGTGATTATTTGCAAAGTGAGGTGGGGGGGAAGGGATGCATATGACATAATTTCATTAGAGAAGATGGCTATATATGTATTGGACATGCATAAAGTATACACTAACAGCCTCATTTGATAGACAGCTGAAGCATGACAGGGCTAATCAGAATCTCAGCTGCCCTCCACTGGAACGGCGACGCTGATGATACACTTTGGAGTATCACCATAAAGCACCGGGTTGTGAACACCATCCCACACTACTGTTAAACAGCAGGAACTGCGGCTATCAGGGCTCTTCAACACCATCCAAAAACCAGCATGACACAGCAAAGCGACAGAACACACACATACACACGCCATCATGGTGTTTAGCAGCATTTAATGCAGCATGACATTTTGTACTAATTTAGTCCTGTGTAGGAACACAAGTAACTGGTGGGTTGCTCGTGGAATATATTGATACTAGAGTGTTTGAATTTGCGTGGTTAGTCACTATGCTACGTTCCTGCATCTTGAGAGTTTGTAGTCACATGGCATTTACATCTTATATGATTGGCTTACCAGGTATTATAGAGCTTATATGCATTATGAATTTTTATTTTAAATAAAAATGGAATGGAAAGGAATTAAACAAAAGGGAGAAAAGAAGAGAAAGAGAGTTCATACAGTTCTTTGGCTTAAAAAGAACTGTATGAGAAAGAGATCCCCTTCTGTGTAAAAATCTTAGAAGAAGAGAAAAGAAAGCGAGTGGCCGCTCTGATTTCCCCCCTGGGTGCTGTTTATCCGGTGGAGGTGAGGTGTGTGTGGGGAGTGGTAGTGTGCTGTGTCCAGTTCCAGGCTGTTACAGATGGTAATTTTGTCAGAAATCACTGAGCTGCTGCCAACTCCACGCTGGAGATACAGCAAGCGACGGCTTGTGTGCTGTGCTGAATCCTGCCTGTGAGGACCAGCCACCAGCTTTTATCCTCTCTCTCTCATTCAGACTCGCATGCACTGGATAAAATACTGTTTGCCAGGATTTAGCAAAGCTACTGGAAGCTGCAACTAGAGAAATAAATGCTTGAATTCTGTTTATGTTAGATTTTTTTTTTATCTGTCATTATTTGTCTTTTAGCTTCTCATCTCTTCACAGTTATCTTGTAGTTCCAAACCCATTTTCTTTCTTTCGTTGAACAGAAAGGAAAAATTTTGAATAACTGTGGCTGCTCTTTTCCATTACAATGAAAAGTGCTCCAGTGCAAATCAAGATTACTAACAGTATTTAATTTTATTAACATTATTCAAGTAGTATTGATTCAGTTCATAGAATGGGCAGAGATTTAACAAAGGGCAAAAATGTACACAAAATGTTTTTAGCTGTTTGCTTACTGTAAGTGTTTGATGCATCACTTTTCAGCGGCAGCTCGAGTTAAGTTCGTAATCTGTATTGAATGTATAAAGATGTATAAAGCAAAACAACAGTAAGAAATCTGTGTAGTCTAAGGTTTTTATTATGAGTGTACCCAGAAACATACTAGCAAACATAAAGCACGAACAGTGTCGAACGATTCATTAGCAAATGATTCTTATGAGCCAGTTCTTTTAGCAAATCATACAAAGAGACCTCACGAGTTCAGACAAATCGTCTTTTCTGAACTGGTCAAAGTGGTTACAAACAGTCAATAGTTGATTCACTTTTCTTTGTAAGCTTTTGTCTTTTTTAAAGCCACATTTCCTGGAATTGATTTAGCAAGCCTGATTCAACTCATCAGCTCATGATAATAACTGATGATTTTATACAGGACCTATTGAAGTACACTTAAATAATGTATTTATTCAGTACTTTATCATATATGCAACCAAAACATCATGATGCATTTTGGAGGTCGCAAGATACCAAGGATATGAATAGCATATGCACTCACTGGCCACTTTATTAGGCACGCCTTGCTAGTAATAGGTTGGGCCCCCTTTTGCCTTAAGAACTGCCTTAATTCTTCATGGCATAGATTCAACAAGGTGTTGGAAACATTCCTCAGAGATTTTGGTCCATATTGACATGATAGCATCACGCAGATGCTGCAGATTTGTCGGCTGCAAATCCGTAATGCGAATCTTCCGTTTGACCACATCCCAAAGCTGCTGTATTGGATTGAGATCTGGTGACTCTGGAGGCCATTTAAGTAAAGTGAACTCATTGTCATGTTCAAGAAGCCAGTCTGAGATGATTTGAGATGATGGTGCATTATCCTGCTGGAAGTAGCCATCAGAAGATGGGTACACTGTAGTCATAAAGGGATGGATATGGTCAGCAACAGTACTCAGGTAGGCTGTGGCATTTAAACGAGGCTCAATTGGTATTAAGGGGCTTAAAGTGTGCCAAGAAAATTTCCTCCACACCATTACACCACCACCAGCAGCCTGAACCGTTGAGACAAGGCAGGATGGATCCTTGCTTTCATGTTCTTTACGCCAAATTCTGACCCTACCATCTGAATGTTGCAGAAGAAATCGAGACTCATTAGACCAGGCAACGTTTTTCCAATCTTCTATTGTCCAATTTTGTTGACCCTGTGTGAATTGTAGCCTCTGTTTCCTGTTCTTAGCTGACAGGAGCAGCACCCGGTGTTGTCTTCTGCTGCTGTAGCCCATTTACTTTAGGGTTTGACGTGTTGTGCGTTCAGAGATATATTCTGCATACCTTGGTTGTAACGAGTAGTTATTATTGATATCTATCCAGTCTGCCCATTCTCCTCTGACATCAACAAGGCAGTTTCGTCCCCACAACTGCCGCTCACTGGATATTTTCTCTGTTTTGGACCTTTCTCTGTAAACCCTAAAGATGGTTGTGTGTGAATATCCCAGTAGATCAGCAGTTTTTGAAATACTCAGACCAGCCTTTCTGGCAGCAACAACCATTCCATGTTCAAAGCTACTTAAATCCCCTTTCGTCCCCATTCTGATGCTCAGTTTGAACTTCAGCAAGTCTAGATGCCTAAATGCATTGAGTTGTTTCCATGTGATTGACTGATTAGCAATTTGTGTTACCAAGCAATTGAACAAGTGTACCTAATATAGTGGCCAGAGAGTGTATGTTGATTGGCTCATAGGTCTCCCCAAGGAGAAAGTGACTGTGGAAAACATTTTCTTGCTTTATTCATTTATTTAAATAATTATTTTTTCTTTACACTTAATTTCATGTATTTTCTATGTTTATGTTGAGGCTGTTATCTTGCTGCTGTTCCTCCAATTACAAAAGGTCCAAAGTGTTTCTCCTCAGGCATTTGTTGAGGTCTCTGAAGGTATTTTTTAATTGTACCTTTTTTTTTCAAATGGAAGTGTAGATTGATGGAGTCTTTCATTTTGCAAGAATGTGTATGTTGTTTTACCATTCTTTACAGGTTTGTACAAACATTCAGACCTTTGTTTCTAGTATTAAATCTTTTTAGCCTTCCCTGCTCTGCATAAGGAATCACAAATAGAGTATCCAGAAACTCTACATCATCGTGGACAAGAAGGCGATGAAAAGCAATATGCGAGTGTTTTCGACATTGATGAACTCTTCAAAGCTCACTTCGTATCCAGCATATCATACAGTGAAGCACTTTACAGTTGCACTACAGCAGACATCAGGAACAAAGTTACTGAGAGGTAACTGATGGTTGTTGATTTAACAGGTCAGGTTTAAAACTTCAGCATTTTCGTCATGTCATCTGTGCAAACTATTTTGTGTTTATACTGTCCATCACTGCTAATGAAATAGTTTTTTGTTTTTGTTCTTTTACTTTTTGAGGTTACCATACAGTGTGGAATATGAGTAGTTTTGCTTCAACAACATGGGTTATATTTCCTTCTCACAGTTTTAAATATGCTCTGAGCCACAGGAATAAATAGAAAGCTTTACACTAGTACATTTCATTGTGGCTAGTGTTCAAATGCACCACTATTCCTCTCTTAGTAGAGGTCAAATTTAGCTCTATGTGGAGTAGGTTTTTTCTAACTGTATTTTGGATTATTTATTTTTTTCACTTTTATAAGTGTTAAAATACCTGTTTAGAGATTGGGAAAATATAAAGTATATTAGATTAAATTTTAAAACTCCAGTTTTCTAGTGTGTGATTACCAAATGAGACTTGACATTTCTAAGCATTTGCCAGATTTACAGTCTCTATATGATTTTTAATCATTACTGTGTAGCTTTAAAGTATTAAATCATTAAATCAATTTTGGGTGAACTATACTTTTGATAAAAACTTCAGAGACAAATGGTTTGCATTTAAAAAAAAACATTACAGTCCAAGTATAGATAATATTAGTAGACATTGCACCACTTTACCATCAAATCTATATATTTGCAAATTTATATCTTTGTAAAAATCCCTGATTTGTGGCTTCTGAGTCAGAAACAGTAACTGTGATGAACAGAGCATGGTGAAGGAACCGTCTGCTATATAAGTCTGTTTTTTGTACTCTGTGAACGTAGGAAGATAAAAGAAATGATAAATAAAGGTAGAACTGATACAACAGGGAAGTCATTTGCGAGGTGGGACAAACTACTGCATGTTGATGAAAGATCATAAACATATCCTTTTTTTTTTTTTTGCTTAGGTAAAACATGTACTACTGAATCATGCACAGGACAAGGAATGAGTTTTAATACAGTACATTTTGATGGTTTTATTACTTTAAGCAAGTTTTTCCACTTTATTGATACTTCACTAGAGCAGTGTTGCAAATGTCACATTATCAATACTGTTTGTGTAATTTTTTTTACCCACAAAAGAAAATATTTGCAATCTTCTAGTTCGTTTTCTTTCTATCTCTGCACCCATCTTACAGTGATCCCCTTTTCACCCCTAGCTCTGTCTAATTTAATCTCATGCATCGATGACTTTTAATTAATATGATTGGCTGAGGGTTTCTCGTACTGTTACATGGTATTTTTATGCCTTTCTGAGGATGACAAACGCTATGGAAATAAACAGCAAATATACAACATATAAACCAGCAATCCTCTCTGTACAGCCAAGCCCACTGGGAGCAGATTTAAGCAATGTTTATCATTATTAGTCAAGCACTTATATTCCCTACACTAGCTAGAGTGATAAAAATGCAGTAATGCTAATCATGTTCCTGCTGGTGCTTTCTGGCTTTGTCTCTTGCTTATCTTTTGCCCACTTGCGAAACCACCACACACACTGTAATGATAGACTCTTGTACGGAGCAGGATGTCCTCTTCAGTCATCTGTATTGAGAGCTCTGGCTGTTTATTTAAAATGCGGCAGTGCCCAGTGCCGCTCCTCAAAGTCAGACAGAAAATGCAATAACCAAGACGAAGCCTCCATGTGTTCGTTCAATTATGTGTGCGTGGTTTGATCGGTCACAATGTAGCAGAACCAAAAGTCGCACCCTTTTTTCTGCTGGTGTTCACAGGATCGATAGAGGTTAACTGTCAAGTAACCTTTTGTGTATGTGTAGGAGCGTGTATTTGTGGGTGTGTTTGTGTATGGGAGGTTCTGAACAGAGCGTCTGGTACAGTGCAGTGTGCTGCTTTATAGCTGTGAGATGCCAGCTTACCCCGTAATGATAAGAGAGTGCAGAGTAATTACAGGCGCTGCTTCAGCGAGCAGCCAAGGGCATCTGTGACTCCCCTCCCTGACTAAGGCCAAACTACAGGGCTTCCCTCAACCTTTATTAGGACTCCCCACCAGTCCCCTCTCTCTCTGCTGTCTCTCATTCTCTGCAGCTCTCAGCAGTTTTTCCTCTCTTATCTCGCTCACATTTCTCATTCTTCTTTTCCCTCTCTCTATTTCTTTCTCCTCCATCGGATCTTCCCTATTGGTCTCTCCTCTTTCTTATCTTACCCCATTTCTTATTCTTTCAACCTCTCTATTGCAGGGGTTTTCAATGTCTTAAACTGTGGTCCTTCCCATAAACACTGCATCATATACTTTAGTTTATCTGTGATAAAATGTATTACACAAGTTTATCTCATCCTAAAAAGTCTATGGAAATTCATATTTAAATGTAAGCCCATAGGCATCTCTAATTGTTTTTTATTTAGTTTTTTTCTATTTGTGTCTTTAATTCAGTTGACTAAATTCAATCTTGGTTTGCTTTATTTTTTTAAGTGCACAAAAGCATGGTTTTTTTTTTCATGTTTTGCCTTGAAAAAATACCCCAAATTATTGGATGTTCCATTTCAGGAATTAAAGATTTATTAGTTTTTCCTCTTTTAAATGGGGATAAAGATATATAGTCTACTAAGCTGAGGCATAGTTGCCTATTATTTGTTATATTCAGTATAGTGATGCACTAAAACATTTTTTTTAATTTTTTTAAACACAGTACCAAGTTTCAGTTTATACCAGAAGTTTCCATTAAGCCAAATACTGAAAATAAAGTTTTGGTTATTAAAAAGTGAACTCAGTATATAATTCAGCTGTGTTCTTGTGTAAAGTTCTTCTGCAATGAGTCGCCTTACCTGGAAATATTTTACACAATGCTTGTCTTGCATAATTTTGGTCATATTGAGGTGCGTCCATTCTTACTTAGTAGCTTATCTAAGTTATCTTAGTTCATCTAAATTATTGCACAAAATATACACTGACATGGTTAAAACACATCTTTGGAGAAATGCTAATTAAATGTCACTGTTTGGGTCATTAATTTCAGCCCGCCAAAACTATTTCAGACAAAACTAATTTTAAATTATTATTATTATTAGTGCATGAATAATTTTAAGAATGCAATTTTAATTCCCTGTACTTAACCATAAACATTAGCTACCCCTCAAAATCAAAGAAAAATAAGAACTTCTGAACATTAAAAATCTTATCAGTTGATTGTAATATTGTTCCAGGACCAGCATGATCGTCGGTCTGTGAACTTTGTTTGTTTTGTTAAATCACTGTGAGAATGTGTCTTTATCTTCACTATCTCTATTCTTTCTTTAGTTCTTATCCTTTGCTCTCTACTGCAATGCCTCTTGTTATTTTGTTAGATTCACTCCATGAAGAACCAGAGTGGGAAAAAAAGGCCAAGTGACTTGCTCTTAGACACATCCATTAAAGCTTTTCAAAAACAATTCAATTTCTAATGCCATGATTCTATCACAAGACCCAACTGAGTGAACCTTAACTGAGTGTTTATGGGTATTAATCTTTTGGAGGTCAATAATCCAGTCAGACACAGTCTTCTGTCTTCCTGTATTGCATGCTTGACATGACCTTGTAAGCATCATTGTGTGACCTCAAGGGACCATTGCCTGAGATGACAGCCATGTCCATTCGATTATGATTTATTGTGAATTGACAAAATGAGAGATTGAAAGCATGGATGAATGGCAGCTAGCATGTTTTGAAATACTGTAGCGCAGGCTGCTGGATGTACAGAACTTGAATGAAAGGTGGTTTTACAAGCTGATTTGGTTCCGGTACTTGCAGTGGTGGACGTGTTATATGTAACTATAAAGCAATCTGAATTTCTGGGATGACAGGCCAACAGTAATGGAGCCTTGCCCGCTCATGACGCCAACACCAGCACTTAAGTGCTCAGAAATTACAGACGTAAATGTCTACCTTTTCTGTCTGCTGCTCCTTATCCTCTGCCCCTTCTAAAACACACACACACACACACACACACACACACACACACACACACACACACACACACACACACACACACACACACACACACACACAGACACACACACACACACACACACACACACATACACTTCTTTTGTGTATCTCCCTCTTGTTAGAGGTCAAACTCAATCTGTCCTTGTCAGGTTTAATCAAAGTATCCACAAATTCAATTTCAGCTGCTGTGTGAGAGAGGCTATTAAGGTGTTCTTTGTCATTCGCAATGTCATTAGGCGGTGAGGCGAGAGGGCATTGGGGGAGTTTCCGATTCTGATGCATTTACTCATCGTTTTAGGGTAAATAAAGCCCAAGTGCTCTCTGTCAGTACCTAAAGGTGCCAGAATTCCTTTACTCTCTGAGAAATGAGCTGTCAAACATGAACAGTAATATTAAGACTCAAAATCTCATTCTACATTGTTCTGTGTATCAAAATGTCACACTGGTCAAAATCACTCTTAAACTGTATTTCTTTTTTTCCAGAAGAGACACACTTAAAATAAGACTAATTTAAAGCACAATTCCATTAATGTGGCTTGAATTATGTTTATTTTTCTTTTTTTAATGGTTTCAAAAAAAATACCAAGTTACAAACGTTACATTTAAACTTTAAAACATTGCATTTAAATTTTAATATTAATTAATATTTTTCCCAGAAAGCTCTTTTTTGGTGACAGCAGGCTGTGCTATAACCAAAAAACTCCACAAAGATAAAGCATTCTTTATTCTTATAAAGCTCTGCTTCACCTGCTAATTTTTGATTTTCCCATCAAATACCAAATTCAGCATTGCAAAGATACATTTTCCCCCTCTATTTCATGCCAATTTTTGAGCATCATTTCCTGTTTCAGTGCTTTTATTGTGTTTTTTTATTATTATTATCAATCGTGTTTGATGAATGTGATACATGATTTTTTGCCAGCATGAATTCACGCATACTAATCACAGGCTAGTGGCATTTATCTCAGTGCTGCCTTTTCTCTGATCTCTTTCAGGCAAATTTAGTCCTAATCTGATCTCATCCAAACTGCTGGAACTTTTCTACAATCCGCTTTTACAAGTCCAGCCTTCCAACCCAGAGGCAGCACTGAAATAACCCTTCAAAACAAAAGCAGGAATCCCTTCAGCTTTAATTATCTTTTCATCTGGAATTAAATTCTTGATAGATGATGAAACCCTTCTCAATCTTTGGTTGTGTAACGGCATAAGCTGATGTTTGTATGTTTGGCGTCCTCATTATCAACAAAAGAGTCTGGGAAACTCATTTGGCTGCTGTTGCAGCCGCAAAACTAATCGGATATTCATTTCATACAGATGGGGGTGAGCAGTGATTGCTGCAGCTGAGATTTATCCGAATTTGGGCTCTCAGGACAGCCAAAGAGGAAGACGTTTTTGTAGTGTCAGTGTCATTGTAGATGTTACACTCCAAGTCCATAAAAATAGGGCACAATGTAATGTGTTAATTATCCATATTGTTTAGTCACTGGTGTTTTACCCATATTTTGAATAACACATTGCATTTTGTGTTTCAAAATTTTTAGGGTCATAGGAATGTCTGTGAATTTACTAGTACTTTTTCAGGTTTTCTGCATTTTTTTTCATACAGTTTATGTATTTTAAAACTGAGTCTAAAATGTGACTTTCTAGATGTGACCCACATGCAACCTGTCAAATGCAGAATGCACTAATTATTAAATTAATAGCCTCTAAAGGGGAAACTCCAACCTCTCAGTTCATTTTGGAAGGCTGCTAAGGAGGATAGAGCAGAATAATGCTGTTAGCTCTGAGAAAGCCTGTGGGTTCTTTTTCCTGCCACATTATTAGACTCTTTCGGGTTTCAATCTTCCCACCTGCTTTGACATGGAGATCAATAGTGTTAACCGTCCAGTAACTTGATGCCTTGGTGTCTTTCATTTCTGTCATATTTACTTTCGTCCAATATCTTTATTCGCTTCTGCTTCTAGGATCGTCCAGAGGGACCTGACAGTGGCAACCACACAGTACATCTTTGGTTCATTTGTTGACTAACAAAATCGTTACATCTTAATTCATTAATTACTTGAGGGAGGTGCTGTGCTGTGAGCTCAGAGAGAGAACAAACAAAATTCAGTTTCAATTACTGTACCAGCAGCTTGATAATCAATATCTATATCAATATAATATAAATATATAATATAATTGATATAAAATCAATCATCTATCTATCTATCTATCTATCTATCTATCTATCTATCTATCTTATAGTTATTATTATTTTATATTTATTTATTATTTTACAGAATTCATTTAAACCTTAAATTATGTTAATATATTATGAAGAAAACATAAAAGATTATGATGCAAGATATTCCAGAAGATATAAAAGCATAAAAGTCCAAAGTTTTATGTTAGGTGTTTTTTCTTTCTGCTCCTTCTTTTTCCTGTTACAAGGCTCTCTGTATAAAAAATGTCGCAAACGTGTAGATAAAAATTAACAATTAAAAAAAAAATCTAAATTAAATTGTACATTTAGCTGTTGATCTACTGTCCTTTGCTGTTCTTGCTTGTAGCTATGCATTGCAGATAAAATAACTAAGAAAACATAAGAAAACAAACAAACCTTAATGCAGTGAAAGTAAGGGCTGCCAATATTAATTTAACATCCTCTCTGTCATCAGTAATTTTCTCTCTTCCTCTGAATTGCCTCTGCATGTCCTTCTGTCTTTTGCAGTGACTCACTTTTTGTCTTTCCACCTGTCTCTCCTCCATTTTCTCCTTTCCTTCCTCTCCCATCTCTCCTCTACTTCCTTCCTCTGCATTACTATCTCTTCCCCCCTCTCTCTTTCACTCACTCTTTCTTTCTGACCCCTGGCACTCTCAGTACTCAAATGAGAGGCTACCTAACACTGTGCAGTGTGATCAGGTGTTGTTGAGTAAGCAAGATAGACAGCCCATCTTCAGCGGTCAGCTTAATGCTGTCCTCCTCCAGTGCCACGTCCTCGTGCCCTGAGCGACTCCTTTAGTCCGAACCCAGAACAGAACTATTGCATCCCCCTTGCTACACATCTGCAAACCTCCTATCTCTTTATCTTCTTTTTAATTCAATTATATTTTGAAGGTTGTATGCAGGACGGGAAATAAACTTTTATTTTTTCTTATTTTTTCTCCCCCAGGTTCAAACAAGGCTCTCTGTGTTTAGCAGAAATCACTAAATGTTGCAAGCTGTAATCTCATATTAGTGGATTATCTGCAAAAGAAAACCTACATTATAAGCAGATTGCACCCTGAACATTTCCTGAGCTGGTCTAAGATCTAATCAAAATGTAGACATGAACAAGTATACTACGTAGTGACAGCATTTTTTTCTGAGGCCAGTCAAAATGTTTCCCACCACAAAACTTGTTCACCTGTGAGGAAAAAAAAAAATTGGCTGGTGACAGTTGTTAACTTCTCTCCCTATCGGAGTGCACTAAAACTCTTAAAGCTATGTTTATTCAGCATCATAAATGTGCATAGTTATCTGTCAGTTTTACTGTGATTAAATATGGTTTCACACACAGTTTGTTTATTAACGACAATGGTCATGTGGGGCTCTGGAGATGTGCTATGTTAATGAAGTGTCATTTGAAGGTTCATCTCCAGATGCTGTTTTCCACTGTTATCTTGTTAAAAAATAAAACATTCAAAGCCAAAGTCAGTTAATTAGAATTTGGCAGGTAAACATGTGCCTTAGTTGCATTAATTTATTATACTGTCATGATAATTGTGGAAAGAGTTTCTAGAGTTAGGGAGGATGCTATCTTTAATCTTTACTTGTATTAAATATTAAACACCTGATTTCAGGTGTTTCTTTCAGTTATTGGCTTGACATCGATTATTTATTCATATAGACAGTATTCAATCCACTCCTGTAAGTGTTGTATATTGTAAAGGAAAATTGGAACGTAGCATGTGTTAGGGGTTTTCTCACTCCTTTGCTGATAATAATCAGTTCTCTCCTGCTCAGTCCCTCTTCTCCTCTATAAGGAGATTTGTTGTTGAATGAAGCCAAACTCTCCACAGAAGCCAAGTGCTCCATAAAACTGTAAAGGTGTAAAACACCCTCTGCTATTAAGAGAACAGTGTGTGTGTGTGTGTGTGTGTGGGGGGGGGGGGGGGGGGGGGTTGGGTATGTTTCTATACCATCTCCACTTTGTGTGAAACTGGGCACTGGGCAAATGGAGAGGGTGATCATTGATTAATCAGTATACATTAATGAGCTGCATTGATTGAGAGACCAGTAGACTCAGCGCCGACCTCAGAGAGTGTGAAACCATGACGCCATCTTAGAGCAGCAAGGGAACCCATCCTAAACTAGAGACAGGCGTGTGTGAGACACATGTGTGAAGGGTGTTGAGGGTGCAGCAGGGGCTTGACATTGTTATGATGGATGTATATGGATCACTGACCTGACAATGCAGCAGTGATCTCATGGTCCCACACTGCTGTGGCTAGGTGATGCCCACTAATTTGTCAATTTTTGGCCGCTTCAGTTCACACATAGTGCTATGGATTGAATTTTGAAGCACAACTCGCATGTCACAGATTGAGGTATTCAATAGGACTTCCCTGCTGGAAAGTACTAGTAAGGTCTAACAGGCCATATTAACCATCCAAACTTTGACCCCTGGTAGACAAGCACTAAATCAGCAACTCAAATAAGCTTGTCTAGACCAGCATGAGGATTCAAGTCAATGCAGCAAGAATATATAAGAGTTCACCTAAAAATATCACCTAGTGTATATACTAGCAATGCAATATTATATCGTTTCCTGAGCCAGTTTTTGTGTGTTTGCATGTGCAGAAATATATTTGCATTTCAGTATGTTTCTAAATCACATTATGCTAACGGTACTGGTGCGTAATGTGATAATGTGTTCAGTTGATATCAAAGGAATGTAAATATTACAGAATATGGTCCCAGGAGAAAGACAGGCTATCAGCGTTACCTCAGTATCATAAAACTCCATGCACACACTCTCCCTTTCACATTCATTTCTGTTTATACCCATATTATTTTTCTGATGATTGCAGTGTGGCATGTTTCATGTTCACTGGTGAGAGAGGCGGATAAAGTGGCAGATTAATATCCCTGACTATAATCATTTTGGTTTACGTACAAAACACCCACTCTCTCTCATTCACTCTCAAACGCTCACACACTCACTCACTGCCTTATCTCTTTATCTTGTCTTTCACTCGTTTTGTTTTACATTGACAGTTATTTTATTCAGTATGCAGTTATTCAATCTTAGGCTATGGCGTCAACTGCACAATGTCATAAGCGTTTTGTCCCCAAGATATTACAAAACTCACAACCAATGGCAGCGACACCAAACAGAGATGTTTTTGTTTCAATAAAACTGCTCGTCAGAGTTGTGGACACTGGTGTTTTGCATTTTTGCCCTGTAGGTTGGCATAACAATAGCAGAGCTTCTGTCTCAGTATCAGTGCTGTAACCAGAGAGCATGCTGTTTTTTTTCTGTTTGGCCAGTGGCAAGGTTACCGGAACTAAAACATGGCCGGAGTCCAACTTCCAATTTCATGGCATCACTGAGTAACAATCTTTTATGAAACACAGTCAAAATCAAGTATTAATAAGCAGACATGCTTGCCCATGTGTGAACATAGAAGAGATAATGTGTCTCGGGGTAGTAATTAGCATCCTAAGGATAGGTCTTAATGCAACCCAGAATAGCCTATGCATGTGGGACGCTTTGAAAGACTGTAAATCATACCTTATAAAGGACTTGCCTCTTCCGGGCTCAGTTCATGTCATAAAATAGCAGTCAAACCCTTCCCGCCCTTATAAAAGTCTGAATAAATCCCCTAACACTGCAACTTAATGAGCTTAGTGGTTCTCTCCTTTATGTGACCTATGGAGCATTGCTTCACAGAGACAACTGTATTTCAGACCAGAATGTATTTCAGCTTTGTATCTTTACATTTGTACCACAGACAGTTTGACTGTGAAGTGTCAGTTGAGTACAGTAGCAAAGAAGAATGACATCAGTTTAAAAATTTTGCTCAAACTTTTTTCATTCTGCTTTTTTGCAAGAATACAGTTTTTCCTTAGTTGGTGAATAACCAGTTAAATGTGGTTAAAATAGAAAAGTTATAAACAAACCTACCTGGTCTTTTGTCTGTTCTTCCTCTGCGGCCGCCACATAACCGTACTTTTGATATGAGAACAAGAATTTGTTTCTGGCAAAGAGACTTGTTGCTCTTGGGGCACGGCTTGCGTTTGCTGGCTACTGGCCGGTTGGATTGGTCTTCCTTGACTGCCCGTTTTTGTCTGATGAGAGAACTGGCAAGAGCTGCCATCTTCCCCCCCCTCTCACCTTTGGGAGGGGGGTCTCTGTTTGCTTAAGAGACCCTCTCTGGATGATTGTCTTTTTACCAGCAGCACAAAGAGATAAAAGTCAAGGGTAAAACCTCGCGCGGTGAACCAAGAATTCAAGTAGTTTCCTCACGTGTCCGTGTGTTACCCTCCAGTAAGGGAAGAGGTTAAGTTCTGGTCCACTCACAACCTGTCCATGGTTTGTCCTTCATTATGTTTGTTTCGCTAAATACATATTGACACCACAACAAATCCGTAAAAAAGGTAAATTGACGCAGTCACATTTCCACAAAAAGATACAGAAAGAGGCTGACAAAGTCATCGTTGCGACATTGCCGACATATTTGCCCCCCCCCCCCCCTTCTCCCTTCCCCTCCCCTTGTGCCTTGTTCCTGAAGACAAAAACACTGACAAAGCTAAAGTTTAGCACACAGAAATGAAGAGCTTTCTCACCCACACATGGCTGGTCTTCTTGGAAAGTTCTTCACTTACTGGCAGCAGAATTATTCGACTCAAATCAGATCCTGTCAGAACCGGGCAGATGGTCAGCCTGCAGTCCCTATGGCTAACTTTAGTTGTGCTGGAGAAAAAAAAATTATAATCTGGAGCAGTAATCCAGTGCTCCCATGTCCAGTGGCACTTCTGCTTCAGCTGCTGGGACAGACAAAGCCCTGAGTCGCAGGACGGGAGCCGGCAAAAGAAGAATGGACTCCAAGAAATTTTCCTTCTGCCTCTTCTGGCACGCGCTATCTCTCCCCACAGCCCTACGTTACCCTCCACCCACACCCCCCCACAGAAGCCAGCGAGCGTGTGTGTATGTGGGTGTGTGCGCAAATCCAGCGGCTACCACCAATAAAGGTGACATTCATGAGAGAACAAGGGAGGGAGGGAGAGTGAGTATGGTTGAGTGAGGGAAAGCGAGTGAGTGTAAAAGAGTGTGGGAGAAGAACAAGAATGGTGAATGAGAAAAATGGAGAAGAGAAAACAGAAAGATGAAGGGAGAGAAAGAGGAGGATGAGAGAGTTAACACTACTGTCCTTCCTTCACTCTGCCGTGTCTGTCCTTGATGGGTAGAGTGGAGGAGAGAGAGAGAGCGAGAGAGAGAGTGCTTTAGGTGCCAATGGTGACAGTTTTCAGTCACATCAGGAAGAACATCGCAGTCGTGTGTTCCGAGTCAGTTATCACTGTCAAATTCACACACTCACACACACAGTTATCCCCCCCCCACCCATCTCTCTATCTCTCTCTCTCTCTCTCTCTCTCTCTCTCTATAACACACATCCTCGTGTACACAATCACTTTTAGGGGATTAGGATTGTACCACTTTTATTGGTTTAGCGTTCAGTTTCTTGCAGTCCGTGTGCTGGGAGTGTTTGACGTTTACTGAAGGTGTAAAACTAACGCAAACGGGAAGACATTCTCTATCTTATATCTCTTATCCTGTTTTTTCTTCATTTACTTGCTCAATTGCTCAATCCATCTCAAAGCTCTTTTCCCCTCTGTCAGTGCCCCCCCCCCCATTCTTCTTTCTGACATCACTGCGGTTTTGCTTTATCTCTGTGTATTTTCCAGTCTCTTGGCACTCTGCAAATACAGCATGTGAAATGAGCGGGACCTGAGGGGCGGTTTGCTTAAAGAGACAGTTTCAGGATGGGTGGCTGTCTCTCATTAATAGTGACACAGACAGGTAGAGACAAAAATCATCTTTGTTCTACCATGCCCTCATCCACAAACAAATATACTATGTTGCCTAATAGGGGTTGGGGATATACTGGTAGACACAGGTAACCAGGCATTGTCAGGTCAGTGATCCATATACATCCATCATAACAATGTCAAGCCCCTGCTGCACCCTCAACACCCTTCACACATCTGTCTCACACACGCCTGTCTCTAGTTTAGGATGGGTTCCCTTGCTGCTCTAAGATGGCGTCATGGTTTCACACTCTCTGAGGTCGGCGCTGAGTCTACTGGTCTCTCAATCAATGAGGCTCATTAATGTATACTGATTAATCAATGATCAGCCTCTCCGTTTGCCCAGACACAGGTAACCAGCTTTGAAATTTGAGATTTTGGATTATTGTCTCTATCATGGTTCCACGCCCATGTTACGGTGCTGTATTACACGGTCACGAAAATGTATCATTTGCATACCTTTTTAAGCATTGCGGTTTTAAAACAAGCGATTACAGGCTGTTGAAACACAATCAGCAGCTAAAAAGAGCTAATTTTGCTATATGCGCACAATGTCTGAGAGACTTTCTAGAGAGGTGTGCATGTAAAGATGGTGCTCATAGAGCGTGAGAGTATTGAGTTATTTTTGTCTCTTTTTAAGCTTTGAACGGTTAAATACACACACTTGATTGTGTCAAAAAATGTCCATCTTTACAAATATCCTTGTAAACACAGTACTTTAGGTAATAAGTGAAAGCAAACAGCTGAGAAAGAAAACACAGGTAACAATATATGGAATCCGGGCAGCTCTTAAAGTGACAGTCTTATATTCCTGCTGTCTGTCGTTCAAGTTAATCATTCATGTGATCATTCAGAATCATTTTGTTTCTTATTCTTTTTTGTGCGATATTGAGAACATTTTTATTTTATAAAGACATTATTTAAAGCAAAAATAACTATATTGTGATATAGGCACTTAAACTATCTAAAAATAAGTTTGCACACAAATATATCAATATGAACTCTCTAGAGATGTTTCCAGAGGGACAACCCCTGACTATGATCTTGGAGTCAAATTGCTTTGTGATTAGCATTGATTGTATGGATATGCATTGCTAAGAAGTTTAAAATGTGCCTGCGGTAATTGGTGTCTTGGCTGTTTACCTTGAAGCAATAGCAAGATGCTTCCACAACATAAAAATGTGCAGCTCTTCAGCGCAGCCTCAATAAATCAAGTATTCAAGAGGCCAGTCAATCAATCAAATTTTATTTGGCATCCTCACAGAAATCTGCTGTGGAAGCACCTAAAAAGTACCAGCTTGATTTACCTTTGGTTTAGAAATGACGTTGCCACAACAGACAAGGTCACAATCAGTCAACTGCTGATTGTCAGATGACAACTAAAGTTCCTTGGTCCTTAAGAAGAGGGCATAAAATTGTGATAATTTAATTAATGTTTCAAAAAAATAAAAAAAGCCTTTTAACCACATATCCTGCTCATAAGCTCTATAAAGGAGTCAAAACAATCTTAGAAAGAGAGCACAGAGGAAACATCAACTATTTTAAATTCCTGCTTTCACCAAGTATTTGCCTCATGCCAGTTGCCAATTTGATTTCTCATACACAAAGATAGCAGCCCAGTCAGATCGTTTTTACTTAAAAGTTCATGTTTTATGACACTTCCTAGAGTTGTGTTCATCTGTGGTACATATATCATTCACTGGACATTTATGTTCCCATGACTTATAACAGGATACTGAATAAAGGGTTGAGAAAGCAGTACCTTGTAAAGCATGTGTTTATTTGATTACACACTTTTGTTTAGAGGACCATTTTGTTAGAATTCATTGTACTGTTTAAAAATACCATTGGAAAGATGTTTGTCAGGGGTTTGATTTGTTTTTTTAGCTCCTGTTTCTTTTCACTTTTATTGTAGGACAAGCCAGAATATACGTTCCTGTTTTAAAGGAGAACATTCTAAAATTTTTGGTTAGTTTATTCCCATCCTAGCTGTCCTATTGAATATTTTAGGTTTATTTTGTAGATTTAGGAGTAGTTTCTATCATGTCAGTGCGTGTGTTTAACCTCCTCCTGCTTTCCCAAGCAATTACTTTCCACAAAGGTCTCCCTTACCTCCCTGACAAACACGGACAACCCTCCTCTCCTGTTTCCCCATGTGTCTGCACAGCTCAGCCCGACATAGCTGGCCCAGTTCTGTCTTAATGTCTCTCCCAGTACCTTATCTCTCCTTTTGTCTGTCTCATCTCTTCTCTTTTTCTGTCTCTACATCATTGCCCAAACATATGACAGGAGGTATTCTAACGTAATCCCCTCTTCCATTATGTAAGCATGCAAAATAACTCAGTTTGAGAAATATTTATAATTAGCTTGACCTCTGGGGCAGGATCTCATTAGAAAAGAGGGGGGCAATATGCTTTTCATTTACATTCACTGTTACTGTTTACCAAGACAAGCTTGTAATTAGGCTTGAGTCCTAAATGTGCTTCACTGACTTTAATATAAATGAAATTTTTGTGGATGTGTGAGCAACTCAGTTGAAAGTTTTCATGCATGTCCATGTGTGATTTGAAAATCATTCTTTCTTTCCATGACTCCTTCTAGTTGATGGTGGTTTAAGTCTCAGTTGAGCATATGTGAACACCAATTTGAAATTCATCCATCACATTTGATAGTACTCTTTCAAAATGACTTCACTATGGAGAGCAAATGTTTTTCGAATGGGTGGAGGTCTGTCATGACTACATCTCTCTCACTCGTTGGCCCCCAGACCTCGAATTAGAGACTCATGATAAATTTGTCGTCATTCAGTCTCTGAAGCTGATGATTAACTTCACAATCATGCTGCACTAGCATTCTTTCAAAATTTTCCTCACAGAAATGTAGTACTTGAACTATAGTTTCCACCAAAATACCACCATTGCTAAAGTACAGGGAGTCTCGAAACCACTTTTTCATGTCCAACAGAGATTCAGCAGCCTTGAGTATTTTCTTATTTTCAGTTTTTTTTTTTGGATCAGTATATAATATCTAAACTGATCTAAATCCAATGAATATCTACACCCTAAATTGTTTAATTGGGATATATGGCATGTTTTTTAATAGTACAGATATGAAAGATACAATAATACACAAGTAATAAATAGGCTAAAAATTTTATATTTTTGTTGTATGAAATGAAATGTTACCAATGTCGAGCCACACAACTTTGAGTCACAGGCGAGTCTGAGCTAGACTGAATCTTGACTGAACTTAATTCATGTCCAGACCTATTGAGTTATGTTTTAATGGTTACTGTCATCTTGTATTTATGCCACTATTGTTATTTTATTGGTTGAATGTAACTTTTTGATGATAACCACAGGGGAACGACTAAACTGTAACCTCAGGTTTTAGTAAATGTCTGGTATTCTTATTATTAATAAAATGATATTAGATGCTTTAAATCTAAAGTCTTTAAAGGAAGAGAGCTCAAATAACATTGGGCAAGGAGGGCGAGGGTGCTTTAGTGAGATTGTTACGCTCTGGGTTTACTAGCATCTTCATAACCTAATCCTTCATTCACATCTTTGGACTCATTCCATTTAAATTTCTTGTGAGGAATTGAAAAGAAAGAATTGAAAAAAAGTAAGTATAAAAGATAAATTTGACTCTTAATCTTATAGATGGGGAAATAGCTCAGCCCTTTGCCTTCTTTATCATGTATGATGTCTCTGTTATCAGGGTGAATCTAAAGAGAGAAGTCTTTTATCCCCTCCAAACAGCCTCAGCAAAATACTGATAGAGATAGAAAAGAGGAAGAACCAGTTCAATCCCGTGAGTGGAGATGTGTGTGTGTGTGTTTTGAATGTCACTGTTTGTGTGTGTGAGAACAAAATGGGGAGAAGATGGTGTGATAACTCAACACTTCTGTGATGTTTTGGTATCTAAGGTATCCAAATGCAGCACATCTGAGGCAGACAAACAGAACAAGAGATGCCAGACAAAAAAGAAAGCAAGAAACAAAGTAAGACTGTGTGACAGAAATGTTGGCTGAGTTATTCTGTACACCTTAAAGCAGGTCTGTTTCTCAAACTACCAGCTCACAGGCGACTTTCAGACAGTAAATGGTGGACTGAAGTCATCATGAAAGGAACACAAGTTAGCAAACAACAATGAATCAATCCTCAAAGTTATTTGAGTTAGGAGCAAATCAGATCTCTTTGACTAAATGGCCTGTGACTTACTGGTTTGGCTCAACAATGCTTAGAATATGTGAAAAGTCTTTACTTCTGTTTTTGTGTCGGCTTTACTATGTTTTGTCTTTGGCTGATTAGTTTATTCTGCCTCGTTTCTAGTTTTGACAGGCAGCACAGAGGCGTCAATTACTTTGTTTTCCCTGTCCATCTGAAATAAAATGTTCTAATCATTTACTGTGTGATTAGTCATCATTACACACAGCCCATACATCAAAGCTAACTTCTGATGTTTCTAGTCTCTTATCCTGACAGAGTAAATTGCAGTTCTCAAGAAAAAAAAAAATCTTTAGCTTCATCACTAAACATACAGAGCAGTCTGCTAGGTTTGAAGGAGAAATGAGTCACTCAACTCCAGAAAGGTCTGTCCATGCATCAATAACTGTATATAGTTATAAAAACAATCTATTTTTTTGTGGCTGGCCTGTTGCCTCCAGGTCATTTAAGTCTGCCATGCTTGACTTAAAGTGTATGCATGCAGGCTTCATAGTGTTTTAGAGATTTTTAGTCATCACAGAACAATTTGCAATTGTAATAACAAGTGGAAGTTTTGCAGCATCTCTCTCATCCGCTGTCCCTTAATTCATCATCAGTATCAAAGTGTCTTTGAAAAATATCTGTACTTTGTCATCTGAGAGCATCAGATGACAAAATAGACACTTGCTATATTGGCCATTATGACAATGCTGTTACTTTATGATACATTTATTGCTCATCTGTAGAAATGATTCAATCAGACACCCAATAAATCAGTTTCTTTCTCAGCAGAAAGAGCTGAGCTTAAGGTTTCACTTGAAGTTATTCTTCTGTCCTGACTCTTCTGTTGGCTCAGAGTCTGCTATGATGAATACAGTGTTGTTTAAATTGTTATATAAAGGCTTAAAATGAAAAATAGTGTTCATTTCTGTGATTGCTAAAGGGATAGTTCACCCAAAAATAAAAATTATCCTATGATTTACCTACCCTCAAGTAGATTTCGGTGATAAGTCGATAACAATAATTATCCCAATATAATTGTCCACCATAAAGGAATATGAAGAGTGTATTATGTATTAAAATGTATTAAAGGAGTTATGGATTATAAGTACAGTATTTTTGTGATTAAGCTAGCATTTGTCCGTTTACAGTAAATGTATTTATACCACTGTTTTTCATACAAATACCTAAAATCCATCTAGTTCTATTTTAACATGGTACTGAGGTGCTATATGTGTGGTTTTATCTGCTATCATGATACAAATGTATGCTACTATGGAAGGCCAATAATTTGAATAAAACTCAAACAATCCAAATAATTAAATGTCACCATATAAAAATGAGGTTGCTACAATTTTTACAGATGTTACTGATTTTTTATGATGAACATGAATTTACCTCTGCATCCTAACTCAAGCTACTTTTACTATCAAATGTGCATTTTTAAGAGAAAAAAAGTATTATTAATATTAATATCATGCAACACAAACCTGTTTCTTGATTTGAAACAAATAAATTAATTTTTCTATTAAGATATTTATTTTTTTAAGGAACATTAATGGTCTGATTAGAACTTTGGAGCAAAAATCTGGCTTTACTCTGGAAAAAAAAAAACAAAGATTTGTAAAAGTATACGTTTTAAAATGTAACTGCAGACTTATAAGTGCATTACCACCAACTATCTCTCAAGTGGATCATTGACACCAATTGAGATTGTAGATAGATTGTCAATGGTCCACTTGAGAGATAGGTGGCAGTAATGCACTTATAAGTCTGTGATCGGCCATAAAGCAAGAAGAAGAAGAAGATGCCTCACACACCTGTTGCTGAGAACGCGCACATGACGACACACTTGGGAGAGTTCTAACAGTTCGGACATTGCGTGAGTCAGAGGTAAAAAAATTATATAAATACTCTTCAGTTTCTTGCACAGACCGATCGTTTTGTGTCTTTACACATCAATGTATAATCACGAGCCTCAGGGTTTAATTTGGTTTTGTTTGTGTAAAACTCTTTAGTCAATGCGAGTACAATCGTTTGAAATATGGATATTTTTCTTACACAGACACATCGATTCACTTCAGAGAGCCTTTATTAACCCCCCTGAGCCATGTGGAGCTTTTTATGATTAATGTTTCCATTTCAAAATCTCAACCACCATTCACTGCCATTATACAGCTTGGAAGAGCCAGGACATTTTTGATGTAACTCCAATTATATTTGTATGAAAGAAGAAAGTCATTTAAACCTAGGATGCTTTAATTCATGGGCTAATTTTCATTTTTGGGTGAATGATCCCTTAAACAAAACATGGGTAAATCTTTCTTTGTGATACAATCGTGACATTGTTCTAGATATCTTCTAAAATGGAGAACAACAACAGCAACAACAAAAACAAATCAAACTGTTTGGTTGCTTTACATATCATCCAGACAGTCTCTTTCTGTTTGGTGGTTCTTGGCTAGAGTAAGTTGCAAGGTGAATCTATTCGGTTAATTGATTCTAGCAAACAAAAAACATTCATTCTTTGTAGTGTCTGTCACTTGTCAATCTCTACAGTCTGTTTTTACATTGCCCCATCAGCCTTTATTTTAGTGATTTCTTATCACTTTAATTAACCATTAAGAGTGAATGGTATTGATGGGTACATATTTGGTGACCAGGATCTCCTTGAAATCCTTGTATTACTATAGCTGGTAATGCATTTTTCTAGCAATGCCAAGGTCACGGTTTCGATTCTCAGGGAACACTGTTATGCTGATGATACTCAACTCTATATTTCTTCGCAGCCCGGTGAAACACACCAATTTGAAAAACTAATGGATTGCTTAGTCGATATAAAAAACTGGATGACAAGTAATTTCTTACTGCTAAATTCTGAAAAAACAGAGGTGTTAATTATAGGACCTAAAAACTCCGCTTGTAATAACCTAGAACACTGTCTAAGACTTGATGGTTGCTCTGTCAATTCTTCGTCATCAGTTAGGAACCTAGGTGTGCTATTTGATCGCAATCTTTCCTTAGAAAGCCACGTTTCTAGCATTTGTAAAACTGCATTTTTCCATCTCAAAAATATATCTAAATTACGGCCTATGCTCTCAATGTCAAATGCAGAAATGTTAATCCATGCTTTTATGACCTCAAGGTTAGATTATTGTAATGCTTTATTGGGTGGTTGTTCTGCACGCTTAGTAAACAAACTACAGCTAGTCCAAAATGCAGCAGCAAGAGTTCTTACTAGAACCAGAAAGTATGACCATATTAGCCCGGTCCTGTCAACACTGCACTGGCTCCCTATCAAGCATCGTATAGATTTTAAAATATTGCTTATTACCTATAAAGCCCTGAATGGTTTAGCACCTCAGTATTTGAATGAGCTCCTTTTACATTATAATCCTCTACGTCCGCTACGTTCTCAAAACTCAGGCAATTTGATAATACCTAGAATATCAAAATCAACTGCGGGCGGCAGATCCTTTTCCTATTTGGTGCCTAAACTCTGGAATAACCTACCTAACATTGTTCGGGAGGCAGACACACACTTGCAGTTTAAATCTAGATTAAAGACCCATCTCTTTAACCTGGCATACACATAACATACTAATATGCTTTTATTATCCAAATCCGTTAAAGGATTTTTAGGCTGCATTAATTGGGTAAACCAGAACCGGAAACACTTCCCATAACACCCTATGTACTTGCTACATCATTAGAGGAATGGCATCTACGCTAATATTTGTCTGTTTCTCTTTTGTTCCGAGGTCACCGTGGCCACCAGATCCAGTCTGTGTCCAGATCAGAGGGTCACTGCAGTCACCCGGATCCAGTATGTATCCAGACCAGATGCTGGATCAGCACCTAGAAAGGACCTCTACATCCCTGAAAGACAGCGGAGACCAGGACAACTAGAGCCCCAGATACAGATCCCCTGTAAAGACCTTGTCTCAAAGGAGCACCAGGACAAGACCACAGGAAACAGATGATTATTCTGCACAATCTGACTTTGCTGCAGCCTGGAATTGAACTACTGGTTTCGTCTGGTCCGAGGAGAACTTGCCCTCCAACTGAGCCTGGTTTCTCCCAAGTTTTTTTCTCCATTCTGTCACCGATGGAGTTTCGGTTCCTTGCCGCTGTCGCCTCTGGCTTGCTTAGTTGGGGACACTTCATCTACAGCGATATCGTTGACTTGATTGCAAATAAATGCACAGACACTATTTAATTGAACAGAGATGACATAACTGAATTCAATAATGAACTGCCTTTAACTATCATTTTTTCATTATTGACACTGTTTTCCTAATGAATGTTGTTCAGTTGCTTTGACGCAATGTATTTTGTTTAAAGCGCTATATAAATAAAGGTGACTTTGACTTTGACTCGTATTGCTAAAATACACCTTGAATGCACTCTAAGTCACTTTGGCTAAAATCATCTGCCAAATGCTTGAATGTAAATTAAGGTGAATGGAGACAGGCATTTAATAGAAATGTGTTCTTTAGTTCCCCCTCCCTCTAGAACACTAAGCCAGGGATAAATAAGGCAACAGAACATCTTTGTTTAAAAGCTTTAACAACACGTACTCTCAAGCATGACACAAGCTGGACTGAAGAGTGTGAAAGTGGCGGGAAAGCCAGACTATTGCGAGTCTGGTCAGCATTACAGAGGGAGATTAATCTTCACAATAGTGCGGAGCGTCAGATCGTTCGTGGGAGTGCGGATGTAATTTGTCGCGATTGTGCAGGGCCTTGGCTGTAATATGAGTTTAGACGAGAAGTTCACATCTGTCTAATCGAGTACAAGCATGACTAAATGCCACTTGTAAACACCGCCATGGTGCTCAGCTATTAATAGATGCAGGATGTTCTCAAACAGTCTAAAGCTATCCGCCATTTGCTGAATGTCAACCACCCCCAATTTATCCTTTATTTTTGGTTTAATTAAAAACATTTGAAGGGCATTATGTAAAGACATTAGCCTGGCACGATGCAAAGCCATTTATAAGTGAGATTTTTCAGAAGCAAATGATTTCGTAGTGATACAGGGGCTATACAAACGGTAGAAAGACAGTAGGAATGAAAATGGCAAAGGACAAAGCATTATGATAGAGAGAGACAGTGTGAGGGAAAATTATTCTGTACAAACTGTGACAGCACTGTGCTTGTGCAGTAATATTTAAGGCCGATTCCAGTGAGAAATCTGAAAATTAAACTCTTTATTGTTACACTCTTCATTATGTTTGACTAATGATTCATGTTTGAAGTGCTGGAAAGGGATCTGCGTTTGTGTGTGTATCTTTTATAACTTTTAAATGCTTACACTATTGTGCACTCTTTGTGTTCTTTTTTAACATTCTTTTTTATTTTAGTATTACTGAATTATTCTCAATGAGAGCAGTCATAATGTCTCTTGTTATAAAGTTTCATTAATTTCTCATGGTAGATGGAGACTTTCTTTCTGATGGAGTGTCTTTTAGCCTCAAGGTTAGCTGAAAAGTAGTTGGTTCCTTGGACGCTGAATTCTTTGTTTTGTGAGTGCTATAAAAGCGGGTGTTTTGAGCCTATTTTGCGTATGATGTGCTCTGGAGTATCTCTGAAAACAGTTAAGGGGGGCTTTTAGTTTTTTTGTAATAAAGAAGCTTTGCATCATCACATTCTGTTTAAAAAATGTGGCTTAAATACAGCGAAAATACAAGTTTTATTCCCACAACAAGAGATGTAAAGTTCAAAGAAGTATGCCCAATGTTGAGTAAATTTACAGGAAGCTCAGGCCTGAATCCCCAGAGTGAGGTTAGACATTTATTTGCTCTCTATCTTTGATTCTGCAGTCTCTCTCTCCATCTCTGTGTGTGCGTCTCTCTCTTTCTCTCCTTCCAGCTTTTTTTACTCTGACTCAGGCATGAATAATTCAAAATGACTGGGCAAATTCACCTGGCGTCTCAATTATCACTTATGTTTTTCCTCTGGTGTCTTTTCTTCTAATCCACTTCTCTTGCTTTCTCTACCGCTGCTTCTTCTGGGGTGAATGATGATTCAGTCCTCATTGTTTCCTGACGCACTCATATCATTCCAAGCTACCTCAATGATCTGTGAGTCAATACATGATGAGCAGTGCTTCACTTTCTCGTCTATTTAAGCTCTGACAGCTTCAGCGTCCGGTCTCTTCTCCCTAGTCGTCCCACGCATCTCTGGACGCCCACACCAGCACTCTGCAGACACTCTGAAACTCAAGAGTGGAAAATAAACAGGTATAAACTACAGACACACCTGTTCAGAACACTGAAACACAGCTCGATGTCTGAGAACAATAGTTTGTCAATAATGTTAAATTTAAGGGAATAGTTCATCTTAAAAATTCATCATTAACTAACTATCATTTAGTTTAAAACCTTTGTAAGATTCTTTCTTATGTTAAACACAAAACAAGATTTTTTTAAGAAATAAACAGTAATTGGTCCTTATTGAATTTCATAGTAGGGAAAGAAATACTAGTCAATGGGGACCATCAGATGTTTGATTACCAGCATTCTTTAAAATATAATTGTCTGTGTTGAACATAAGAAAGAAACGTTTGGAGCAACATGGGGCGAGTAAATGATGAAAAAAAATTTTTTCAAGGTAAACCATCCCTTTAATTCTTTTTAAATAATTTATTAAAAAACAGGGAAAAAGTCAATTACTTGTAATTAGCATTTTTGTGCTGAGTAAGAGTTTTGCAATAGAACGGTTGCTACAGTGACTGTGAAAATGTCACATTCAGTATTTATCGCGCTGGAGAAGCTTCTTTGAAAATGTGGTTTTCCAAGCTGATACTAATAATTTAAAAATCATTACAAGCTGCTAATGCAACACAGCTAACTGCACTGCAGCTATTTAAGGAAGCAATGTCATTTTGAAAATATAACTTTCAGATTATGTAAATTACCTTCAGTGGAGTTTTATCTGGCACAAAAACTATGAGAATCTCAGTGTACTCAAAATGATGACACAGTTGCAAAAGCTGTATTTAATTGAAGCAATGCATATTGTAAATATGCCTAGAATCGTGATACTTTTTTTATTTGTTGGTTTGTTTCTTTTTAGAGGAAATTATTTAAAAAAAAATGCATTATTTAATATGGAATTCATATTTGTGATAGCTATATACATAGTTTTTTTTCTTTTAAAAGCTTTTTAATCAATTTCTGTTTGTCCTTCTCTTTTTATTGTTCATGTCTGTGTGGCTTTTTGTAAGGTGCAAGATGCACCAAATGCAAGATGTCAAAATTGGAAATCCACACAGTGATGGATAACATAATTTAACTAAATATTTTCCTGTAAATATTGGTAGGTAGTAGCATCACTCTTATTAACATTACACCATTGTACTCTAAAACATTATTTTTTAATTTGTAAGTAAAACAGAATATTGGAGTACTGCACTTTTTTCTAATAAGAAACATTTTTCAGTCTTTCTACTTAAAAATGTTAATGTTTTAATTAATTCTAATCTTAATTAATCTTCTTTTTTTTTCTTTTTTTTTCAGTTGTTTCAATATTTATGTCTACAACCGTGATCATAGCATGGCAGAAAAATAAAACGCAATCTTTAAAGAGTTCAAATTAAACCCAGTGCCTGGCAAGCACAGTCTAACAGATGCCGCCCAGCATCACATACTGTAGGTACAACATCCTATAAAGCCTCATTCAGCTTCAGTGGACTTCTGTTTCTCTTGGTGCCTGGATTATGAAGCTCTCGAGTGTTGTAATAATTCACCTTTGATCCTGGTTCCAGAAGTGAATTTAATTCCAGACAGACTAACAGGCAGTTTGTAGACTTTGTGTGAGAGTAATCTGTGAGTGTTGATCTGAGCACTTTGCAGAAAGTTGCGTTTCATAAACAATATCCCTTCCATCTCATCGTTAACAGGACTATTACATAGCCTGCCATAAACGTAATGTGAATAGAGTGTCCAACTGAGTTACAAAACAGGAACAGAGAGTATCCTGCGAGGTCACCATGACAGTTCAGAGCCGGTGCGGAAACAGCTGCCAAGACCCTGGAATTTAATACTGCCGTTTACTCTGCAAGCGTAAAGGCTATTAAATGATTTCAAGTTTGAGATATTCATCTTATGTTGCACAACATTTGAAAGCTGCCTCATCTTTTTCTCTTGCAAGCTCAGATTTCCATTTTCAATCAAACACTTACTTGCGACTTCTATGGAAATTGGGGGTTTTACATGATAAGGTCCGATGCTTAAGTTCAAAGATTGGTACACAACCAATTACTGGAATTGTAAAGTAAGAAACATGGCAATTTCTGTCAAAAGATCACTCAGGATTGCGGAACAAAGGCAGAATGTCAATTTTTGACTGGAGTTTATTTCTAACGCAAGATGTTTTCCTTAATTGTGCTCCTTTTGCCCTTCACGTGTTGTGCCTGATATCTGATCACCTCTCAGATCCAATAGTGAACCTCTAGCCGCCTCTGTCATACTCTATTAAAGAAAAAACATACAAGGAAAGCCATTACTGAAAAGAAGTACCACCGGTGCCTGTGAATATAGATTCTAATAAGAGATATTCAGATTCGATTGAAAAAATGCAAATAAGTCCCCAGATGCTTAGAGCTCCACAAGAGTGCGTGGGTGAGAGATAGCGGCCACATTGCAGTAACTGAGAGAGGGAAAGATTTTCCCAGGTGCTTTTACAGGATAATATTTCATCCTCCCCCTGTCTCAGTCACTTCCTGTTACCTGTGTATGAAGGCCTTACAGAACATGATGAGGTGATTCAGGCTGTCAACATCACATAAAAACCCCCCACACACACTCTCCTGTCTCATCTGCTCATCACCAGTCAAAGTGTGTATGAATCATTACATCCCTTCACATCTGAAGCCAGACATGGACATGCACTGAGGACACAATTCTGTCTGTATCCTCAGAGCACCCATCAGTTTGGCCTATGTGTGTATGAGACATGTCAGACTTTAATAATTTTGGTTACTGAATACTTGAAGGCCTTTGCGCCAGCTTCAGATTTCTGGCGACACTGACAATAGCAAAGATGTCAGATATCTTTAGATCTACTTTCAAAACTGTTAAATATTATCTTTATATTGTACTACTATCCCTGTATTGTCATCATTACGAGCACACATTATAATTTCCGCCCAACAGATTCATTGTCATTCATAATATGTATCTGTATATTACTGTCATATAGATATCAATTATACTGATACACTGATCACTTAATTGTGACAGTCAAATAAACATTTGCTGTAAGCTGCTCTAAAACATATGTGTGTTGTGAAAAAATAATTTCACTGAATTTTAAAAGAATAATTTGTGCCTGTAACAGAGACAGTGGTGTGCCAACTGCTACAAGGTGTTCAAGCGGTGGCGGCACCCCTGCTCTGGATGTACCTGCGCATGGAGGCGTGGAAAAATGAAGTGATGTGCTGATGAAGTCAAAAAGTTGGTGTTTATTCCAAAATGTGAAAAACAAAGATTTTCCAAAAGAATGCAAATGATATTTACAGTTTAACTCCAAAAGTATCAAAAGAAACAAAAATAGAAAAAAAAAAACTGTACAGAGTTTAAATGTACAAACAAAACTTTTGGCTATGTCAATAATTTGACCCAAAAATCAAGTAAGCAACTTCACCGACTCACTCTACAAGTTCCTCTTGCCAGACTGAGAGAAACGCTTAAAAAGTATAAACACCTCCAACTTGGACTAAACCATTAAATAATTGATGGTAACAAATAAGATCAAGAAAGACAAAACAATTAAATAGCGATTTAACTGTAACAAAGGCATAACTATTAGAACCAAAAAATATACAAAAATATACAACCATTTCAAACAACACAAACTAAATTCATTATTACTGTTTACCAAAGAATCAAACAAACATCAATCTCCCCCTCCGGCATGAGACCAATTAAGTGTGCCTTCTATTGGCGGGAAACAGGTATTTAAAAATGGTGTCAATGTGGTGCCCGGGTTTCTTCTGTTTGTTATGAGGAAATGTTCCAGTACGTAAGTATGACTGTTTACTTTATGTAAGTGGATGATTGAAAATAATAAACATTTAACATGGCAACCGGTCTTGTTTGAATTCTCAACAATACACAAATCAACATAATAAAATTAATGACTCACAAAGTGTTAACCTAAAAAAAAAAATGGTGAGAACAGGATCAACACTTAAACAATCAATTACACACACACATACCTGGTGTTAACTGATGTTACATTGCGCAAAACAAATATGTGTTGTTGTATGAAAAGTGTATGTATGCCTAGTGTGTTGTGTTCTAAGCCCAGTGCCAAAGTCTCTAGTCACAGTGCCCCACTGTGACAGTGCCAAACTGAAAATTCTGTCATTTTCTTTTTCATTATATGTGCGTCATGAATAGTTCAGCCATGAAACTCCATTTGCATTCTAGTTAGTTCATTCAGTTCAGTGTTTCTCAGCCAATCGGATTGTTACGATATTAAAGTGTCTAGGAAATATACATAACATTAAGGATATTAAAACACTACTGGTGTGTGGAATGTGGTGGAAGGAAACATGACAGACAACTTCTGAGAGAGAAATTTGACTGGAGTTTTTTATTTTACAACAAGCCGTAGCTATTGAATCCAGTCAATGCAATTATGTCTGTGGGCTATGTACAATGCGATAAATAAATAAAGAAATAAAGAAAAATGGGAAAGAACTTAAGGGGCGCTAAAGAAAATAACAAAACATAACAAAACAATCCTTAACTAGTCCCTAAACCTAACCAAAGAAAAATGCAGAAAACAAACCGAAATCTTCGCGCATCCGGCGCCTAAATAACCTGACTAATAATAAAAATACAAGGGTTGGCGCTCACCTCTTACCTAGTGTGTATATACACAAAAGCAGCTACGGGCAGAATGTATATCGGGATATACTGACCTGATGTTCCTTCCCAAAATAGCTTTGTAGCTGAAAACTCTTGTTATATTCTCATATAGTGATACACACGTAATACGAATAAATTACTAAATATAAATATAATCACTAAAGCACATAGCACACTTCTCCGGGTAGATTAGATTAAACAGGCAAAAACTCTCAAGGAGTATACAAAACCTCAGCATGCCGCATAACAGCTTGCTGCCGCAAGAGAGGGAGCCAAGTGAATGAACCCGCCATCTCTCTTAAACCAGCTGGACTGCCTCTGATTGGTTCTGGTGCTCCGCCCTAATGATAACCGACAGATGAGTCAGCCAGGCACAGCGACCTAGAGGTGGGCCAAAACAGAAAGAAAAATCAATGACCACACAACACACATGTAGTGCATCAGCGAGCAAAAACATCAACATTCCCACGCCAGCGAAACGCACGGGGAACGTAACACCCTCCCCCTTAAGGACCAACTATATGTAGAAAAAAAGCTAACATATACAACCCGATTTCCGGAAAAGTTGGGACGTTTTTTTAAATTTTAATAAAATGAAAACTAAAAGACTTTCAAATCACATGAGCCAATATTTTATTCACAATAGAACATAGATAACATAGCAAATGTTTAAACTGAGAAAGTTTACAATTTTATGCACAAAATGAGCTCATTTCAATTTTGATTTCTGCTACAGGTCTCAAAATAGTCGGGATGGGGCATGTTTACCATGGTGTAGCATCTCCTTTTCTTTTCAGAACAGTTTGAAGATGTCTGGGCATTGAGGCTATGAGTTGCTGGAGTTTTGCTGTTGGAATTTGGTCCCATCCTTGCCTTATATAGATTTCCAGCTGCTGAAGAGTTCGTGGTCGTCTTTGACGTATTTTTCGTTTAATGATGCGCCAAATGTTCTCTATAGGTGAAAGATCTGGACTGCAGGCAGGCCAGGTTAGCACCCGGACTCTTCTACGACGAAGCCATGCTGTTGTTATAGCTGCAGTATGTGGTTTTGCATTGTCCTGCTGAAATAAACAAGGCCTTCCCTGAAATAGACGTTGTTTGGAGGGAAGCATATGTTGCTCTAAAACCTTTATATACCTTTCAGCAATCACAGAGCCTTCCAAAACATGCAAGCTGCCCATACCGTATGCACTTATGCACCCCCATACCATCAGAGATGCTGGCTTTTGAACTTAACGCTGATAACATGCTGGAAGGTCTCCCTCCTCTTTAGCCCAGAGGACACGGCGTCCGTGATTTCCAACAAGAATGTCAAATTTGGACTCGTCTGACCATAAAACACTATTCCACTTTGAAATAGGCCATTTTAAATGAGCCTTGGCCCACAGGACATGACGGCGCTTCTGGACCATGTTCACATATGGCTTCCTTTTTGCATGATAGAGCTTTAGTTGGCATCTGCTGATGGCACGGCGGATTGTGTTTACCGGCAGTGGTTTCTGAAAGTATTCCTGGGCCCATTTAGTAATGTCATTGACACAATCATGCCGATGAGTGATGCAGTGTCGTCTGAGAGCCCGAAGACCACGGGCATCCAATAAAGGTCTCCGGCCTTGTCCCTTACACACAGAGATTTCTCCAGTTTCTTTGAATCGTTTGATGATGTTATGCACTGTAGATGATGAGATTTGCAAAGCGTTTGCAATTTGACGTTGAGGAACATTGTTTTTAAAGTTTTCCACAATTTTTTACGCAGTCTTTCACAGATTGGAGAGCCTCTGCCCATCTTTACTTCTGAGAGACTCTGCTTCTCTAAGACAAAGCTTTTATAGCTAATCATGTTACAGACCTGATATCAATTAACTTAATTAATCACTAGATGTTCTCCCAGCTGAATCTTTTCAAAACTGCCTGTTTTTTTAGACATTTGTTGCCCCCGTGCCAACTTTTTTGAGACCTGTAGCAGGCATTAAATTTTAAATGAGCTATTTAAGTGGATAAAAGTGTAAAATGTATCAGTTTAAACATTTGCTACGTTATCTATGTTCTATTGTGAATAAAATATTGGCTCATGTGATTTGAAATTCCTTTAGTTTTCATTTTATTAAAATTTAAAAAAACGTCCCAACTTTTCCGGAATTTGTGTTGTAGTTGTTCAAACGAATGTACTCAGACGCCGCAACAGGCAACTCTAGACAGTGCATCCGCGATCACGTTTTCTACACCTTTCTTATGTTTGATAATTAAGTTGTATCCCTGCATAATCAGAGACCAGCGCATCAAACGCTGATTCTGATTTTACATGCGAGACAAGAAAACCAACGGATTGTGATCAGTAAACACTGTAACTGGGCTAATACTTGATCCAACATACACATCGAAATGTTGAAGGGCCATCAGCAACGCTAATGCCTCCTTCTCGATCGTCGAGTAGTTTAACTGGTGTTTGTTGAACTTGCGAGAGAAATAACAGACGGGATGGTCAATACCCTCTTTATCTCCTTGAATTAGCACAGCTCCAGCACCCACATAACTCGCATCCACATCGAGTTTGAAAGCAGAATCAAAGTCTGGAGCGGCTAAAACAGGTGCGTTACACAGAAGATCTTTGACCGGGTTAAAAGCATGCTGACATTCAGCAGACCACAAAAACCTTCGAGACGGACTGAGGAGTGAAGTTAACGGCTGTGCAATCGTCGAAAAGTTTCTACAGAAACTGCGATAATAGCCGGCCATCCCTAGAAAACGACGAAGTTCTCGACGGGTGGTTGGAGCAGGGAATTCGGATATCGCAGTGACTTTTGCTTCGATTGGGCGCACTTGCCCCTGACCCACTTCCTTCCCTAGATACGTGATTGTAGCCTGACCGAATTCACATTTAGCTAAGTTCAAGGTCAACGAAGCTTTCTCTAATCGCTCGAAAACAGTTCTCAATAAAGAGATGTGCTCTGACCAGTCGGACGAGTAAACTACCAAATCATCAAGATATGCGTTACACTTAGGCACCCCAGACAACACAAGATTTACGAGTCGTTGAAAAGTAGCCGGTGCGTTACGCATGCCGAAAGCCATCACAGAGTATTGCATGAAACTGTCGGGTGTCACGAAGGCGGAGATGTTAGAAGCACGAGCCGTAAGCGGTACCTGCCAGTATCCTTTTAATAAATCTAATTTACTGACATAACGAGCCGAACCGATGTTGTCAATGCAATCTTCCATACGCGGCAATGGAAAGCAATCTGGTACAGTTAAGGCGTTAACCTTACGATAGTCAGTACAAAACCTGAGCAGTGCTGTCGCTCTTCGGTACCAGTAAACACGGAGAACTCCAGGGACTGCAACTGGCTTGAGCCAATCCATGCTCTAACAAATACTCAACCTCTTTCCGCATAAGGTCTCTCTTCACTGAATTCATGCGGTACGCATGTTGCTTGATTGGAACAGCATCACCCACATTAATATCATGCTCTAAAACTGTGGTGCGAGAAGGTACATCATTCAATAAAGCAGGAAAATCATTTATTAGCTGCACAATATCACATCCTTGTTGTTCAGTTAAATGCGATATAAAAGATGTAAGGTCAGACATTACCTCAGAGTTCTTAAGTCTTGCACATTGCTGGTGAGTGTGACGTATAATTACTCCATCCTCGGGATCAGCGAGTTCAACGGCAGCGCATGCTACCGAGACAGGAGCAGGAGATGACATAGGAACAGCAGTTTCTTCTGCCGGCGAAACATCAGGCTGGACAGCTCCCCTGCAATAAAATAAACATGTTCACGTGACACACACGAGTCTTTCGTTTTCTATCGGGCGTTCCAATTACGTAGTCTGTATTACTAATTTTTCTGACCACCTCATATGGTCCAGAAAACCGTGCTGATAACGCGGAGCCTACCATAGGCAGCAATACCAACACTTTGTCGCCCTTGTTAAAGGAACGATGAACAGATTTACGATCAAAAAGACATTTCATTTTTCTCTGCGCAACTTCGAGTGACTCTTTTGCCACCGAACAAGCCTTATGTAATCGTTCACGGAACTTGCTCACATAGTCCAACACATTCAATGATGGGCTAGACTCAAAAGACCTCAGGTCCTCCTTAAGCACCTTCAAGGGTCCTCTGACAGTGTGTCCAAAGACTAACTCAGCAGGGCTAAATCCAAGACTCCCTTGAACTGCCTCTCTGATCGCGAATAGGAGCAACGGTACACCCTCATCCCATTCCTTATTTGTCTCCCTACAATACTTTCTGAGCATTGACTTAAACGTTTGATGAAAACGTTCGAGCGCTCCCTGGCTTTCAGTGTGATAAGCACTTGCAATTCGATGAGTTATGTTTAAACTGGATAATACTTGAGTAAAAATCTTCGAAAGAAAATTAGTGCCTTGGTCTGATTGCACAACTTTTGGTAACCCAAATGTAGATAAGAATTTTACAAGTGCTCTAGTTACAACAGGTGCTGTAATTTTTCTCAAAGGAATTGCCTCAGGAAATCTGGTTGCAGTGCACATTATAGTCAACAGAAACTGGTTACCGGTCTTAGATTTAGGCAAAGGCCCAACACAGTCAACGATAACGTGTTCGAACGGTTCTCCTATCACTGGAATAGGCACGAGTGGAGCACTAGGAATTACCTGGTTCGGTTTGCCAGTGATTTGACAGATGCGACAGGTACGACAGAAATGTGTAACATCAGTTTTTAATCGAGGCCAAAAAAATGTCTTAAAACTCTGTAATAAGTTTTCTTGACTCCTAAATGTCCTGACAGATCTTGATCGTGAGCTAGAGATAGAACTTGCTGTCTGTAACAGGTTGGAATCACAATCTGATACACATTAGTCCATTCAGCATCATCAGAAACATCAGAGCACCACTTACGCATCAGTTAACCATTCTCAATAAAATAAGCAGTTTTCCTCTCTCGTGCTTTCTCCAATGATACAGCAGCGGCAATGCAATTTTGTAAACTCTCATCCTCATGCTGAGCAGCAATAACTCTCTCGCGCGTCACACGCGGCTTTACATCCGGAGTGTTTAAAACAGGCACATTTTTAACAGTCTTATTCTCATCGGGTAACGTGTCACTAATAAAAACAGGTGCAATAAAAGATGTAGCTAAATCTTCAGCATCCGTCTTACGAGACTGTGCTCGCGTGACTACACAGACTGGAAAAGTTTCGGGAAAAGACTTTGCCAGTTCATCAGGCTGGTCCGACACAACAGGATTATTAAATACCTCCAGCAATGGCATGACTTTCCCACCGGCTAAATCATTGCCCAGAATGAACTGTACTCCACATACAGGCAAACTCTCACAAACGGCTACCTTCACAAAACCTGTACACAGTTCTGACTCTAGATGAATCTGGTGCAACGGGACTTGAACAAGACCCATCTCTATGCCCTGCACTAGGACTTGACTGCCACAAAAAGTTTGATCAGAAAACGGCAGTACATCAGCACAAATAAATGACTGCATTGCCCCAGTGTCACGGAGCAGTTTCACGGGTATTTGCTCCTCCGAGTTTCCTGTAACAGAAATTAATCCTTCCAGCAGAAAAGGTGCGTAACTGGAATCAGGTTTATCATTTCGCTCAGTTTCAACAGGATCAACTAATTTTACAAAGCCAGCGCTTTTAGGCACAGAATTCGATTGTTTTCGTTTTAACTCAAAACACTCTGCAATCAAATGACCGGGTTTGTGACAATAAAAACATTCACGGTCCTCTTTCGATTTCACAGTAGCAGTTTTCGGACGTGATGAATTATTCGAACTCACTTGAACTGGCGTAGCTCTCTCAGAACGTACAGGAATAAAAACATTTTAATGTGTCAGTGTAAATTCGTCTGCAAGGACAGAAGCTTGTGATATCGATGTCACTTTCTGTTCGTTTAAATAAATGACAACACGCTCAGGTAAACAATTCTTGAATTCTTCTAAAAGATTTAACTCTCGAATTTCTTTACAATCATCTACCTTACTCGAAGTGCACCATTTATCAAACAAGACGCTTTTCTCCCTCGCAAATTCAACAAATGACTGAGTAGAATTCTTTCGATGACTCCTAAACCGTTGCCTATAGGCTTCGGGTACAAGCTCATAAGCGCGCAATATTGCAGCCTTCACTGCTTCATAATTCGCGCTATCCTCTAAGGATAATGTAGCACAAACATCTTGAGCTTTACCAGTTAGTTTGCACTGTAACAGCAACGACCAGACCTCTTTAGGCCACTGAAGTGTGGACGCAATTCGCTCAAATACATTAAAATACGAGTCAACCTCTGTTTCTCGGAATTGTGGTACGAGAGAGATGTGTCTGCTAACCTCAAAAGTGTTCCCTGTCGAGCCAGCATCTGCAGACTTCGAGTGCAAGGGTGGTGTAACCGGGCCCGGTGTTCTTTTAGCTGCTATCTCAAGTTCACGCAACTTAATCTGTGTTTCCGCTTCAATTTCAAGTCTGCGAATTTCAAGTCGGAACTTCATATCTGCCTCCAGCCGACGACTTTCGGCACGTTCGCGTGCCTCTACCTGCACTCGCGCTAAGCAAACTTTTCAGACCCATCCGAGCCTGGAGAAAAAGGATCGGAGGGCGGCAAAACAGCCTTGGCTTCGGAGACCTCTACTTCAGCAGTTTCGCTCCGCTCCTCCTCACCAGAGCGACCGTCAGCTTCAGCGGTTACTTCACCGACACCTGCAGACAGCGTTAGAACACCTAATTGCACCAACCCCAAAGATACAGCGGACCTAATCTCTAACTTACGCAGCTGTTTTGAGACAGCGATTTTGTAATGAGCCGCGATACACAACAGATCCTCTTTTCTACATTTACAAAGCTTTTCCACTGAGGGTGAACCTACGAATGCGTCTAAATCAAAATCAGCCATGCTTATTCCTATCAAAATTATTAACCAAATTCCAAAACAGCCCATCCGCTAATCATTACCTTGCGAGCACTAATACTCTACAGAAAAAAAAAGAACTAAACACGGTCTTTCCACCACTCACACCAGCAGTAATCAATATCTCGGGAAAAATATAAATATTAATATTGTTATTTATCAATATTTAATGATCCCGGACGAGCCCCCATTTAATGTTACGATATTAAAGTGTCTAGGAAATATACATAACATTAAGGATATTAAAACACTACTGGTGTGTGGAATGTGGTGGAAGGAAACACGACAGACAACTTCTGAGAGAGAAATTTGACTGGAGTTTTATTTTACAACAAGCCGTAGCTATTGAATCCAGTCAATGCAATTATGTCTGTGGGCTATGTACAATGCGATAAATAAATAAATAAAGAAAGAAAAATGGGAAAGAACTTAAGTGGCGCTAAAGAAAATAACAAAACATAACAAAACAATCCTTAACTAGTCCCTAAGCCTAACCAAAGAAAAATGCAGAAAACAAACCGAAATCTTTGCGCATCCGGCGCCTAAATAACCTGACTAATAATAAAAATACAAGGGTTGGTGCTCACCTCTTACCTAGTGTGTATATACACAAAAGCAGCTACGGGCAGAATGTATATCGCGATATACTGACCTGATGTTTCTTCCCAAAATAGCCTTGTAGCTAAAAACTCTTGTTATATTCTCATATAGTGATACACACGTAATACGAATAAATTACTAAATATAAATATAATCACTAAAGCACATAGCACACTTCTCCGGGTAGATTAGATTAAACAGGCAAAAACTCTCAAGGAGTATACAAAACCTCAGCACGGCGCATAACAGCTTGCTGCCGCAAGAGAGGGAGAGAGCCAGGTGAATGAACCCGCCGTCTCTCTTAATCCAGCTGGACTGCCTCTGATTGGTTCTGGTGCTCCGCCCTAATGATAACCGACAGATGAGTCAGCCAGTCACAGCGACCTAGAGGTGGGCCAAAACAGAAAGAAAACTCAATGACCACACAACACACGTGTAGTGCATCAGCGAGCAAAAACATCAACATTCCCACGCCAGCGAAACGCACGTGGAACGTAAAACGGATTCACATACTCATTACATTTTACTTATATAACCAGGGCATATTCAATGAATACTATATCTGCGTGCTACGCATGTCCTCATCTTAGCCCACCACCTCCCCAGCACCACATGTCTAGATCTGCTATGGGAGATCTTCCTCTCTCTAGCAGCAGCATGCTTACTTTTAATTTTGTGATCCGATCATTTAGCAGAAGCAAGTCTACTTGCTCTAAAGCAGTGTTACATTAATAAACATTTTACAATCTTATCTGAGAGTTGTCTTTTCTGATATGACTCTTTGTCTTCCAATGGACTAAAACGTTTATTTTTCGTCAGAATGTTTCATTCATCAGAATGAAAGTTGCTGAAATATCTTAAATTTCAGTCTTTTCAATACACAAAGATGTTGAATGGCTTCAGAAGAACTGGGATATAGTGTGTGAGTGATGTTATGATGCTTTATGGTGTTCTCTGCACCCACCCAACTTTCCACTTTGATTGTAGGTACAGTAGGGGAAGACTGTGAACAATCTTGAAAACTTCCCTTTTTGTGATCCACAAAAAAAGTCATCAGTTTGGAACTACACGAGGGTAAGTAAATAATAGTAGATTTTGCTGGAGTATACATTTAACAAGTTTTGTACAATGTTTGTATATTCCCTTAGGTATGAATAATGAATTTAAATGCCAATGCATTTTTGGAAATCGTAATACTTTAAAGGGCTATTTTGGTTTAAGATGAGATTTTCTGTCAGTCAGAACAATAAAACATTTTCATACAGCAGCTTTTGCAGTTGTTGGGAAAATATTTTCTGCTTCCTTCCACACAATCTCAAACAGCATACTTTAAAGCCTATATACAGTATAAGCTCTGCTGCCCACATTTATGTGTACCCAGTGGCACAGCTGTGTGAGTTCTCACACCAGTGTGGCAAATGTACACTCCAAGGGGAACACATCATGCCAAACAAAGAGAGAAAATATGGTTGAGGGACAAGTGCCATCTTAAATTGAACAAGTGAAAGAAAGGGAAAAAGAAAGCGACAGGAATATCCCAACGAATCATAATCCAGTTTTCATCCAACGTTGCCCAAGCAATTTCACTTCAAAGCTTTAGAGGGCTGCATATCCCTGAGTTTCCTTTGGATGTGAGAGAAATACATAATTTAAGAAATTTTAATTAACATCTCTCATCTGCTTATGAAGGCAAGGAGGAGAATAAATGGCAGTCACTTCTGCCTGGCTTTAAAATACAGCATCTCATACGCACAAGTGCTCCTTCATTTTTTAGGCCAATTACAGAGTGTCTGATGTCTCTGAATTCAAGCCAAACCCTTTCAGAGAAACGAGCATAAGACTGAAGGAAAAGAAACGGGCAGAGTCCTAAATGAAGCATGTGGTGAAACAGAGAAAACCAGAAGGAAAGAAAGAGCAGTGAATGTTGTAACATCATTGTCCAATTATGAATTTACTGCAGGTTGAAATTGCTAACATACTGAATTAAAATGATCTGAGGCTTGGTGATAGATGGTGACAAAAAAAGTACATTCAATGTATTGTTTTACATAAAAAAGCGATGTCATTGATTTACACAGTTTGGAAATGAATTTAATTTATAGCATGCAAATATGGGAATGTTATATGAAATTTGGGACTCATGTAAAAAAAAACAAGCAGTTATAGACATTGAAACAAACTGTCACACTCCCTGGTCTCCCCTACCCCACTCGATTATGGCGTTTATTTTCGTGATAAATCCCCATCACCCTTCTTTCCTCCAATATGTACAGTAGCTGCAACATCCTTCATGTGTTGCCCCAGAATCTATTAATACTTTTACTCTGTTAATGAAGATAAATGCACAAGACTAACAATGTTCCATAGAGAGAGGGAGAGAGAGACAGTGTGATACTTGCAAAAAAAAAAAAAAAAAAAAAAAAACAGGAGAGAAAGAAAGGGACAAATTAGGGTGGATAGAAAACAAGGACAGAGTGAAAGATGGATGGATTACATTAGAAGCAGAAAGGGGAACACTGGCTGGCTTAGTGAAAAACACCTTGATAAACAGGCTGCGAACACCCCCACCCCCAGCAAGGTGTCCTCCTAACGATTCCTATCCTGCATCTGCTGAGAGAACCTGAGTCATACTTACACACCACTGCAGATGGTGCGCAGAGAGAAAACCGCACAGCATAGGGTTTTGCCTTGCTGTAAAACACCCACTACATCTATTCAATCAAAACTTGACATTTTATTGTAACATTTGTATTTATTAATTTTTTGTCTGATCGGTGTAAAAGACTAAAGCCTGAAGAAAGACCATATGGGTGAAATGTGTGAAGAATAAGCTCTATCGGAGAACTAGTGCTTTTATTTAGAGCATTAGGCTGGGCGTCTGGCCATCATTCACTGGGTCACCATCAACATGCACCTGTTTTTGCTGCACCAAAGAGGCTAAAATAAGTTTGAAGGTGTATATTTCATAAAAAAGATCTGAATAAGTTATAGTGCAAGTTGTTATAGAGACAGAGCAACACGCGTCATAATCTGAAAACCACACCCACCCACCCACTATTGCGGGAAGCTGCCTCCTTGTCATTTTTGTCTTATAACAAAAAACAGAGCAATGCATAAAAGCTGCGATGTGATAAGGTTTACAGTAAACAAGCTAAAAAACCCAGAACTACGTTTTTATAAGCTGTCGACCCAAAAATCAAGCGTTTAGGACATAAAAAGTAGAGTGCAAAGTGTCATATTACTCTGAGAACTGTGCCTATTGTAGGGAAACATAATCTGCGAAAAGACCATTAATTATTTTTAACCATGTCAAAGGATTATTACACCACTCTATGTGAACCTGAGAGGAGAAGATATATTAAGAAACAACATTTTATTGGTCTATGTCAGTGCCCCTTTTCCTAACATTCCTTTTAAGAAATTATTCAGCTGAATGGCCCAGTGTGAAATACCCCGACATCTACAACTATTTGTGTCCTAAATGCTTGTTTTTTGGGTCGACAGCTTATAAAAACTTAGTTTTGGGGTTTTAGCTTGTTTACTGTACACCTTGTCACATAGCAGCATTTAGGTATTGCTCTGTTTTTAGTTATAGGTCAGAATTGACAAGGTGGAAGCTTCCCGCAATAGAAAGTCAATGGAGAGCGTTGTGGGCATGGCCTAATGTGCTCTGTCTCTATTGACTTAAATAATAATTATTTAAGTATATATTTTTTATATATTATTTACCATTTAGAAAAAAATAGCTATGGTTCTCTGGAGTGCATCAAACTAGTTTTCACATTGACTGTAGCAAATGTGATCCTACGCTGTTGTGGGAGGTAGGTTTCTCCATATAATAAAAATCAAAAGGGTCCAGTCTTGTTTTGGACCCCACTGACTTTCACTGCATGAACAAAACAGCATTGTGAACGCTGACCCTTTGAAAACTGAAAGTCTCTCTTCAACAAGCTGCATTATTTTAGTTATCATTAATAGGAGTTCTATCATGAAAACTCTCAAAAGATTACAGCATGGTAATGGATATGACAGTGTTAATGTATTTGGTCTTTGTATGTATTTGAATTGCTGCTGCTGTTGGTTATTGCTGTTTTTGTAGATTATTGCTGCTGCTGCAGAGCAAGTTTAGGACCTTGCTACTGCCAATACATACAGCGATATGGTGCTGTGAGTATTTAAGATATACTGCTGCTGCACAAATAGCATATGAAATAACCCATATCAGTTTTATACAGGTGGAGCTGGGGAAGGTGGAGGGTTTCAGAGGAACCCTGAAAGCGAGCTGGAAAATGCTTTAGTAAATGCAAACCGCCATTTAGATGCAAGGCAGTAAGTTCATTGGCTGCGAATGCAACATGAACCAATCAGTTTGTGCCAAGTAGTTCAACACTATGAATATCAATTCATGACAGAACTAGGCATTTATGCACCAAAGTTTAATACTACAAACCTCTTACCCCAAGTATGAGCAATAGTAGTTGTGCTTTCCTTTTTGCCAAGGATCAATAAATATTTTTCTTGCACTACATCTGTACATCTTGAGAGAAACTCACATATATCAAGTGAGCATCTGAGGGACTATCTGTTTTGACTGTTTATTCCATCCTATCTCTGAGGATTGATGGCCGTTCTGGATCCTCTTTGGGAATTTTTATCACTCTGCACCAAATATGTGGAGGCCATTTTAAACATCAAGCATGGTGTGATTGTAAAGAGAGAGCTGGAAGCAATTCCCCACACTGAAGTCTAGGAGCACCAAAGATGCTACAGTGACAGTGAGTAAAGGTTTAAAGTTAATTCCAGTTGAGCCAAACTCATTTAACTTTTAAAGCAGGGAAATCTAAAGTTATAATGAAATCATTATTGTAACATGGTCATTTGTAAGTAGTGTTATGTGTAATTACATTTCATTACTAAAATTATGAAACCAGACTTATGTTGAGGCAGAATTAGAGACTAGACTGACTCTCTAGTGGTGTTTTGGGACTATGGTGACAATGTTTTGACAGCATGGTAACTGAAACATTGGCTGGTTACATAACCAGGACAGGCTGGTGGATCTAGGATGTCATTGGGGACCACTCCCAGCACATTCCAGGAAACCCTGTGTATTTAATCTGCTTATCCTCAGCAGATTGGTGCCATGTGCTTCTGTGTGTATGTGTGTGTGAGTGCATTGTGTTTATCCTAGCCGTTCCTCCAACTTGTCAACATCTTTCCCCTATCCTGTCAGTTCTCTCATCTTTAAGTTAAATCTCTCTCAGTGCTAGCTATATTAATCCACTCATGGAGCATCACCAAATAAACACTTGGCCCACACCTAATTTCCAAGCATCTTTAAATATGTACAGATCATTTAAAGAGATAGTCCAACCAAAAATGAAAGTTGTCACCGTCGTTGCAAAGCATGACTTCCTTCTGTGGATCACAAAAGATATTTTAAAGAATGTTAGCTACTGATCAGATGACATTATTGACTTCGATTATATTTGCAAAACGTGCATTACAATATTTAGATCAAATTGTAAAATACAGTCACATTTGGATAAGAATATAGTCAGATTTTACTTATGCATGTGTCATGTAATTATGTTAAACCAATGTTCTGGTTTCTAGAAATGTACATAATGTTTATTATTATTGTGCATGTTCATATGCAAGTCAATACAAGTCAATGTTATAGAAGTCAAGTTGCACTCTCAGAAAGATGTGTACAAAACAGCTTTGGGGATAACCCTGTTCATTCTTTACTTCTAAAAGGTGCAAATTATTATCTTGGAGTATTGACCTATGAACCTTTTTGAGATAAATAAGGTTTAAAAAAAGTCCCTTTGAGCCTACACGAATAGTCTATATTTTGCATTTCATTATATTCTTGAGTGCTGATGTCAAGGATGAGGAGTTGATTAATGTGTAAAAAAAATAACAACAATAATAATAATAAATTAACTAATACTGTAAATGGCAAGGAACACTTTTCCATTGTTTGCATAAGAGAACAGCAGTAAAACATTCTTTGGAATATTCTGAGTATTCCAATAGCTGTGGAACATAAACTTCTTTTTTGGAATAGAGGCTTACTCAGAATATGGTTAATCACTAAATGATGTGCATGTAAACATGGTAAATGAGAGAAGCAAGAGAGGGAGTATTAGGGGAGATGGAAGAATGGAATAAAGGAGGTGCCGAATGGTGTGCATCTGGCCCTGAGGTGGAGTGAGCGGGGCCTGGTTTGTGCTGATTGTGTGAAATAGCTTCCCACATCCACACATATTAGAAATAGAGAGAAAGAGAGAATGGGATGGGATGGAGAAGAGAGTCCAGAGCAGATCAAAGCTTCCAGAGCCAGCAGGACCAGAGAGCAGACAGACAGTCTCAACCATGTCCTTAAGGAGAGCAACTCCATCCCCAATCTCTCTCACACGCTCTCTCGCTCTCCACTTCTTACTCTCCCTTCTCGCAACCTCATTCCTGATAGTTTTACTCAAAGCGTGACTATCTCCAGCAAACAGAGCTTCCAATGGATTAGGACAGAGAGGGAGACAGAATAACAGAGAACGTAAACGAGGGGTAGATGTGCAGGACCTAGGAAATGTAGCATGCTATTGCTGCCCTCTGGTGACTCTTGTTACAGCATCACAGCTGAGTTGCACATGCATAAATCATTGAGATGGAAGACTGGACACGTCTTTCATTCGATTTCGCTGATTCTTTTTTAATGATTCATCAGTGACTCTGTAATCATCAGGACTCTTGGGGCCGACAGATTCTTTGATGGGTTCCGAATTGGTTGATTTGGCAGGTTTGACAGGCATCTGGTGTGTTATCTAAGGAGATGGCACTGATGTGCTGTAATTGGAAAGCCTGTGATTTCTCATGCGATTTACATTCCCTCACTTTATGCTGCTGCCACTGAGGTGGGAGAGAATGACAAGCCTCGGGGACACCAATCAGGAACCGAGGGAAAAAGGCACTGCTTGCTGGAATGTGTGTAAATCTGGAAGTATGTGTTACCAACTGTCATAACAAAGTTGCACCTGAGTGTAAAGGAAATTTGCTGAAAGGAGTTTTCTTTAATCGAAACGAATGTGATAATCAATTGCCAAATGAAAATGTTGTGAAACTGCAGCTCGTTCCACATTCATTCTCTCCTGACCAGGCCCTGAGGCTCCTGTTAAAAAAATAAATAAATAAATAAAAACATCCAAAGGACATTATGTCTCCTGCCAGCACATTAGGAAGCCCCTGCTGTCCGCCCAAACTCAGATTAGGGTCACATGTACTCCCTCGTTTCACAACAAATGAACTGTTTTGACAAATTTGACTATGGTTCCCAGACTGGGAATCCCAGTAGAGCCCCATAAATTAAGATAGAGTTCTTATAGTGTACTTGTCAGTAACTAGAATTTTTTTTGTTTCAAGGATAGACTGAATCATTATTTCCCTGTTATATTTTTAGTGTCCCCCACATGTGGATTGTTTAAAACGGCTGTTAATCATTTTAAAGTTTGACCCGTTTAATGTGTCAAATACGAAGACATATAGTTAATCCATTAGCTCTCCTCCATATCGACTTAAGAGGGATTCTCGCTGACTACATTTGTATACTCAAGAATATCCCATTTATTATCAAACTGTGGTCATGTTCTGACTGTGTACAATATGTGTCATATAAACCCATTGACTTAAACGGACTAAACTGGACTATTTTAGTTCCTGGTAATCTGAATAGAATCAGAACTATGATTATGTAAACATTGACTGTATCCTTTAAAGGGATAGTTCACTTTAAAATTAAATTTTGATATGTTTTAGCTTACCTCAAGGGCATCCAAGATGTAGGTGTCTTTGTTTCCGCAATAGTTTCCCTTTTTATGTTATTAGGTCAAACCGTTCTTGTCTGTGACTTACATAATGGAGGTCTATGGTCACCACCTCAAAGAGCATGCACAGAGAAGTCCAAATTAAACAATTTCCCATTGTAAGTACACATTGATGGCCTAAGACACGAAATGAGCGGTTTGTAAGAGAAAACAAACAGTATTTATATTGTTTTTACCTCTTGCACACAATCACGTCCAACTGATTTGAGGGAGCGCCACCAATCTGCACTGTCTGAAATATAATGCAGTAATTGTAATTAATTAATTGGTTTATAATGCAACCTATAATCGTTGCAATAATAATAAAAATACAACACATTACTCACTCTATTGACAGCATGCCATTGGGTCCCTCTGGCATTGGACGTCGCCTCCAGTTTATACGTGGCAAACTAAACACAATGTGCAAAACGCTGCGTCTCAACAGCGGAGAAAACTCAGGATCTTCAGTCAGACAGGTGTGTGATGCGATACTGTCAATGTCCTCGTCGTCTTGTAGTTGTGGCATTGCTATGTTCCATTCATGACAACATATGCTCCACTTCTGTTGGCATCTCATAACACTTGCTACTAAAACACCACCAATTTTGAAGAGATCTCTGTCTCTCTGAGACTTTAAGACGTGCTGCTGCAGCGAATGCTTCCTCCATCGCTCTGAGTACTTGATCTGTGTATTCTGGTTCAAATAAATATGGTTGTGAAAAAAACTTTTCAAAGAAACAACTTTGTCTGTTGATATATCGAAATTGTCTTCCATTGCAATTGCCTGTATGTCTAAATATGTTTAGATCTTCACAGTGAAAGGTAACACTTCCAAATCTGTGTAAACAATGAGTGACTTACACACGTGAGAGATCACTTCCGGCGCTAGCGCAGACTAAGCCAGAACGCGCGCACACGTCACACACCAGGAAGCACGTGCACCCTCAGATCACTTGGACGTGGATGTGTACAAGATGTAAAAATGATATAAATACTGTTAGTTTTCTCACGCAAACCACTCGTTTCGTGTCTTAGGCCATCAATGTGTACTTATGATGGGGAATTATTTAATTTGGACTTCTCTGTGCATGCTCTTTGAGGTGGTGACCATAGACCTGCATTATGTGAGTCACAGACAAGTTTGAACGGTTTGATCTAAAAATATCAAAATGGAAACTACTGTGGAAACAAAGACACCTACATCTTGGATGCCCTTGAGGTAAGCTAAAACATATCAAAATTTAATTTAAAAGGGAACTATCCCTTTAAGAATGTCTATTAGAACATTTTATTATTATTATTATTATTATTATTATTATTATTATTATTATCAATCTGAGCTCATGTTTTGATTATGTACAAAATATGTCAGGTAAACCCATTAAATCAATTGGCATAACCAAACTAAACCAAGATTGCAGTTTCAAGTAATCTGAATATTTATTCAGTTATTGAATTATTATTGAATTATTATTGTATTAATCAGAACTTTTCATAAATTATATATATATATATATATATATATATATATATATATATATATATATATATATATATATATATATATATATATATATATAAAGGTAATTGCGACTTTTTATCTCAGAATTTTGACTTTTTTTCTTGCAGTTTTGAGGTTACATTTGGCAATTCTGACTCTTTTTTTCTCTCTCAGAATTGCATAATCTAAACGTGCAAGTACGAGTTATAAAGCCAGAATTGTAAGAAATAAAGTCAGAGTTGCGGGATATAAGCTCACAATTGCCAGAAATAAAGTGAAAATAGTGTTGTTTAAATTGAGAAAAATGTTTTTCTGAAAAAAAAAACAACAACTCGGAATTGCGAGTTCATATCAAACCGGAAACGGGCTTCCATAAACGTTGAAATTCATAGCTGACATAAACGTTACAGCAAATCGACTGCTGTTAAAGAGTGTTTACAGTATGTTGAATTGTATTTTTGTCATTTCATTGTTAATGGCATTGAAAGACTTTTCGTGTCCAGTTTGTGTGATCAAGGCATCTCCAGGGTTGTCTAAAGGGACATGAATACCTTCTCATTCAGAATCAGAGCTTCAATACTGTTAAAAGGACCATAAAGTTAAGTGAACGAAGAAAAAGTAGAGAAAATGTAAGCCCTACAGGGTTTCACAGCTTAGATTTAAATCCTTTAACAAGATTTCTCTTATCTGGTTACTGTCTTGGTTATGGAAAGTGTTTGATCATGTGTGTGTGTGTGTGTGTGTGTGTGTGCACTAGGATTCATAAGCATTAATGTGAAACAAGATTTAGAGTTTCATTTATATTCATTAACAGTTATGTGCGTTACCTATAATTATACTTCAACTTATTGTAAATTATTTTGTTTTGTGGTTTGTCTTAAAACAGGAAGGTTTGGCATTTATAGTGTTTAATGTCCACAACATGTTTTTTGTGCCAATGCATGGTTTTCTTAGGTAACATCTACAGATGTTCCAAATACATCCAGATTTTGCAGAGAATCCACTGACCTTGGCCTTCACAATCTCTGAAAAGTCCTCTCTCACATTTACTATGGCAATTAAATTGCAAAGTGATCGAGGAGAGAGTGAGTGAGAGGAGGAAAAAAAAGACAGAATGGGAAATGAGGTGAATGTCCCCACTGAGTGAATCTTCTTTTTCTCCCCTTTGAGAAGAAAGCCCCACCATTCGCAGGAAAAGATCCTAAGAGGCTTACAACTGTAATTCAAGTGATATTGAGAGAAAAGGGGAATTAGACACAAAGAGAGGGGGACGACTAGGTTGAAGACGGTGGAAAAAAAGAGGGAAGAGAATGTGCGTGGGAGGGAAAGCTCTGAAAAGTGGAGCACTCGAGCTGTTCATGAGCACCACCCTCTGGACAAATGCTGGGGAGTTTAAAGGAATAATTCAGCTAAAACTGAATTATTTCATTGTTTACTCACATTCATGATATTTCAGCTCTGTTTGATTAACAAATGTGGAAAATCACAAAAGAAGAAACTTAGCAGAATGTTAATCCTGCTCTTTTTCATACAAAGAAAGCATGGCTTTAGAAGACAACAAATAAAATACATAAATTGTCTAGTTACAGTATTTTTGTGATGCTTTCAATTAAGATTTTTTCTTCTTTAGTAGAGCTTCACATCCCCATCAATGTTCACTTCATGGGAAATTGCAGGATGGAACAATATGATGGTGAACAGCAATGATAGCAATTTAATTTTTCAGAATACTGTTCATTTAGATTTATACAGAACTCGTTTGTTGTTTGACTCACTCTCCTCTAAAAACCCTTAGCTTTTGAGAGCACACACAAAGCCCCACTGAGACCCCTATGGTGTGATGTAGAGCAGGACCCAATTCAATTGGTTAAAAAAATCAATCTAGCACATACATTACATGTAATGAGCAAGAGAGAGCAGATAAACAACTTTTGTCATTCATTATAAATGATTACATTCTTTTTAAATGCTGGGCTGTTGTTATACTAGTATTTTTTTGCCTCATTCTTAGTCTGTTTGAACTTCTTTTTCCCTTTGGTATGATGTCATAAACTCTTTGAATGTAAGAGATGACAATGTTTTTCTCTTTTCTGTCACCCTGTCAGATGTCACCTTCAAACTCATAAAGAGTTCTGGGTTCATAGCTGGAATTCTTGAGAACTTTAGACGATGTGTGCATCTATGGCAAGCAGTCACTGATTGAGAGATAGAGCTTGAAAAAAGAGAAGATCTATGTCTTTGTTTGTATCTTATGTAAGCAAGCAGTGGATCTGTCTATGGTGGTTTAAGCAGCTAACGGATGCTTGTGTGGGTATAGAATTGATTCTAAATGGGAAAACCATTTGGTATGACAGTGGTATCTGTTTTGTGATAATGATGAGTAGTAATCCTAAATCAATTAAACTATGCTCTCCACTGTGGCCATAAAATTATTTAAAGACAAGTGATAAACTGGCATAACAAGAAAAGAGGAGTTTTGCATCATCCTGAAGGGGTTTATTATGCATTAATGACCGGCCGGCAAAATAAATACATGGACATTACTGAGAAAAGTAGTCCACTAGTGGCGCAAACGATTAGCGTAGTAACAAGACAAACACTTGTTACACTTTAATTAACAGTATATTTAAAGCAATTAAATATTTGCTTGGATGAGATTGATAATATACTATATTTCAAGTTGTGTCTCCTCAAGCTCGTTTCTTTGTGTATCTTGCAGGTTTGTTGTTTTTCAGATGTTATTGCTTTAACTGGCACCTCACTAACATCTATCAAAGGTTTTTAAGGTGTCTTTTAATAAATTAACATAGTAGTCATAGCAACCGCTTTGAGTCACAAGATGGCGCCAATGAGTTACTGTTTAACATTGCATTACATAACATTTAGTCATTTAGCTTACGCTTTTATCCAAAGATGCAGTAATGTGAAAGAGAGACATGAAGGATGTGAAAATAGTTCATCCATTCCTTATACAGTGTATATATTTCACTACTCAATGTCACAATTGTCCAGTTAAAATGGAGTATTCCAGACAGCCATGTAATATCAAACAACATTATTTTTTTGGGATAACAATTTACTGATTATTATTATTACCTTATGTTCTTCATAAGAAATATTCATACATGTTTGAAATGACATGAGGGTGAGTAAATAATCGTTTTTGATTGAACTCTCTTTAAAATTAATAATACCCTATTTATTTGACATTGGTGTTGGTCATATTGCTGTTCTTTTCTGTTTAAGACTTGAGGCCATCTATTAGACTGATTTTACCATGGCAAGTCTTCTACTGTAATGCATGGCCTCTCATGGCTTATTTCATAAATAAATATTATTTGTAGTGGTACGGACAATCAAAATAAAATAAAAATAATCTTCTTCTTCTTCTTTTACTGTTAATTTTTTTTTTAAATAAATAAATCTGTGACATTTACGGTAAAATTCCACAACTGTGGTTGCCAGAACTTCACCATAAAAAATATGGTAGCAAGGTATGGTAGGTTTTAAATTCACAATAAAAAAATGTATTTCATTAACTGATGTAATATTAATAAACCAACATATTAAAGTATTTATATCTGTTTTGAACCATTGTAATGCACTGATAACCACCAAAAACTGGTGGTGATGAGAAAGTCACATGATGAACCAAAGCTCAGCACAAACAGCTTTTCTACAAGCTGAGGAGGGCAATATTTACATATATATATATATATATATATATATATATATATATATATATATATTCACACACTAAACAACACTAAACCCCATAATGGTGACACACATAATAATGAAATAATGCGCTACAGCCATATCACCCTGCATCCCAAGACTGGTTGCCCACTGAAGTCTGGTCAGTACCTTGCTGGGAGACCTCCTGGGAAAACTAGGTTGCTGTTGGAAGAGGTGTCAATGAGGCCAGCAGGGGGAGCTCACCCTGTGGTCTGTGTGGTCCTAATGCCCCAGTGTAGTGATGGGGACACTATACTGTCAAAAAGCACCGTCTTTCAGGTGAATCGTTAAACCGAGGTCCTGACTCTCTGTGTTCATAGAAAAATCCCATGTCACTTCTCGCAAAGGGTAGGGGTGTCCTGGCCAAATTGCTCCCCACTGATAAGAAAAAAACTAAGAAGAAACGTTATTTCAACAACAAAAAAAAGCATCAAATATGAAGTGCCATGCAGGGAATTCTGGGAGTGTCAATTTACGGTTTTCACATACAATGACTTTTTTTCACTTCCAAAAACAGTATTTTAAACAGTATTTTACTGTAAAATTACTGTAAAATTATATTTACATTTATTCACCGAATATATCATAGAAACTTACTGTTAACCAATTAACAGGTTTTTACTGTAGCATTTTTACAGTCTTTTACTGTTAAAATCACAATCATTTTAGTATATACTGAGATTTCTGACCATTTTATTTGAATAACAACACAGTAAAATATGATAAGATATTAACAAGAGGGAGATGTTTAACAATTTATGTTTTAATTTTGTTGCCCAAATGGATTTCCAAAATTCATATATATATATTATAATTGTTCCAATACACACAACTGATAAAATAGTCCATTTAAAAATATTTTTATAAAAGTGTTGGGCATCAAGGTTGAACTGATGTGCTTGTGTGCTCTATTAGTCCACTTAGAGGTGATCTGAATTTTGGAAATCCATTTGGGCAACAAAATTAAAACATAAATTGTTAAACATCGCCCTCTTGTTAATATCTTATCATATTTTACTGTGTTGTTATTCAAATAATGAAAATAAAGAAAACTCTTTGAATGAGAAGGTGTGTCCAAACTTTTGGTCTGTACTGTATATATATATATATATATATATATATATATATATATATATATATATATATATATATATACAGTACAGACCAAAAGTTTGGACACACCTTCTCATTCAAAGAGTTTTCTTTATTTTCATAGTCATGGACATATGACTATGACATAGACAGTTATAGAGTCACACTGAAGGCATCAAGGGCTATTTGACCAAGAAGGAGAGTGATGGCGTGCTGCGCCAGATGACCTGGCCTCCACAGTCACCGGACCTGAACCCAATCGAGATGGTTTAGGGGTGAGCTGGACCACAGACAGAAGGCAAAAGGGCCAACAAGTGCTAAGCATCTCTCGGGAACTCCTTCAAGACTGTTGGAAGACCATTTCAGGTGACTACCTCTTGAAGACCAAGAGTGTGCAAAGCAGTAATCAAAGCAAAAGGTGGCTACTTTGAAGAACCTAGAATATGACATCTTTTCAGTTGTTTCACACTTTTTTGTTATGTATATAATTCCATATATAATTCCACATGTGTTAATTCATAGTTTTGATGCCTTCAGTGTGAATCTACAATTTTCATAGTCATGAAAATAAAGAAAACTCTTTTAATGAGAAGGTGTCCAAACTTTTGGTCTGTACTGTATATTTATATACTGTATTTTTATGTCTATTTACATATATATATGGGGGGGGGGGTAAAGGAGAGGATTATTATTAGTTGATCTGGGTACTTATCATTAGCTTCCACTCTAAGGGCTGTAAATTTATGAAAGATATTTTCTGTGTGTATATGCAAGTATAATTTATAAGAAATAGCTATAGTGTTATTATTATTATTATCATTATTAAATGCGCTGCAGTAAAACCATGGACATATATGTTTTCTGTCGTGATATTTTAAGTGTCTTGGTGCATGAGTATGGTTATCATTATTTCCCATATAGCCCACTTATGGAAATGCTATTGGTATTACATTACTTTGGTATACCATAGTACTTTGTCATACCTACTTGCTACATTTCTCCCGCACACACCTGCCATTTCTGGCAATTAGTTTACCAGTAGCAACAGTGTCACGTCATAGTGAGCTCATGATGCAAGATGAAGACAGGACACTGACGCTTTTTCTGACGTCACGTCGATGCAGATCCTCAAGGCGGGAGAAATGTTTCACCATAGAGGCGCATTCAGATGGTTCATGTGAAATCATGTCCTAATCACGTTGATTAATTAATTAGAGCCGGATGAAAGTACTCAAAGCAGCAGCACGGAATGTAAATTCAGTACAGACAAAGCGTCAGTATGTGAAAAACGTGAACATAAGGGACGCTACAGCCACCGGAGGTAGTGCTAAGAATTGCAATCAATCCGCGGTAGCTGTTTAATATGTGTGAGTGTGGCAAGCAGTTTTAACATTTATTCCTTAAAACTATCTATTTTGCTTCTAGTACTTACTGTCTAATTACTAGTGATTTGCTAGACTGCCAGATTTTTTTTCTCAAAATGTTAATTTCTTAGATATTTGTGTGAATATCTGAACATGCAATATGTCAAAAAAGAGCAAAGCCTGCAGATAAAACAACAACACACACAAATAACACACCATGCTTTTTTTATCACAAATGTGAGTGTGCTTAGTTAAAAAAAAGAAACATTTTGAACAAAAAGCTTGCATTTATTTATTTATTTTTGCAAAAGTCTTCATCTGGATCAGATTCAGATTGATGATCAGAACATATGGAGAACATATTCAACACTTTACTATAATTTTCAATATATATTTTATTTTCCCCATTTTACTAAAATAGATGTTTCACCTCACAAAAACAGGACTCACCTTAAAACATAAAAATGCAGAAGCAAACAGTCAGAGTTTTTATTTATTTATTTATTTATTCCTAATTACCAAAAAAAAACAAAAAAAACTTAATAGAGACTATGTGCAGGCCATTGGCCTATCGGTAAGCCCCTCCCCTCAAATGCAGATGTGCCAATGGCAGTTGAGTATCAGTTGCATCGGGACCAGAACTTGGCCATCTTTAGGTTTCAGCGCCATATAGAAAAAAAATGGAGGTCCTAAGCATGATTCTAAGCTCTCATTGATTTGATGGTGTTTTTGCTACCAAAAATTGGTAAAACAATGTGCCTGGTGTACTTAGTAACACTACTGTCATACTCATTGAGTTACAATTTTCATCAACTCAAGCAGAACGTTAATGTCATCTTGTGCTACAGCTAGGGATCTTATAGCGAAGGTTAAAGTTAGTGAGTCCATGCTAATGTACAAATATATATAGCTAACTGTTCTCACGTCATGGACAGTGTTAGGTTAAAAACATTTAAATGAAATTCTACATATCAGTGCCTCTCCATATTAAACTGGTTAAATGTAAATTAATTTAATCGTACCCTGTCGTACATAAACAGTGTTGGTCCAGGAGGTTGTCATCTGCAGTCATGAGGACGGTAACATGAGGTTTCTCCGGCTTGCATTGTGATCTGTAAAACCTTGCTTCCAAATTAAACTTGTTACCCACAATATTCATTTTAAAATATTTTATATATCCCTCCATGGCATATTTAAGACCCACTTGAATGTTCATCGATGAGAGGTGGTCCTTCTGTGTCCAAAATTGATCATAAACGTCTTAGGAGAAGGTTTTTACACTGACAGCTCTAATTGTAAGACAGTTGGCATCTCTGTTTGTTTGTCTGAGGGAGCAAGGGGGGAAAGGGCTTACTGAAAGGTCAATTACAATAGCTGTTTATGGTTTTTATCTTACTAATAATATTTTTTTAAACGTTAAAATAATTTTTTTGAGCGATTTTGAGTTGTGACATGTCAATGAAGAACAAAAACCCTGTGAACACAAGAAGGGTCAGATGTGTTCTGCCAGGTCCTGCAAACATAATGGGAAAATGAGGTAAGAAAATCGCTATCTTTATTATCTTTTGAAAATAGTAAAGTATAACAAATATTTTCTGAAGTGGTACTTGATATAAAAAGTTTGAGAACCACTGGTTTAAAGAAATAGTATAAAATGAAATCCTCCTTTTTAAGAACTTTTTTGTAAACCATTTCTTCTTTCCTTTTCAAGTCATCAAGATTTCTTGAAACATTCATTTCTTGAAACATTGGTAAGAATTTTTTCATCTGCTACATTGCACTGTCACTTCTGGTAGAGATGCATTGACCTTTTGTAATAGGTTTTGATTTTACTTAGTTTAATAAAAATTAACTGGGGGCTCTGAAAACACTGCCTGTGAATACTTTGTTAATATTGTAAACTTTCATCTGAAAACATGAAATAAGTGTTTAATGAATAGTATTGTCCACTTTGTTTCCAGCCCCACTGTTACTGAACTGTAAAGTGAAAATATTGTGTGATTTATTTTGCATTCAGTTTTCAGTTAAATATATTTCACAATATCAAAGTTTATTTCTTATGAGGATTTATTTTTGGGATTGTTTATACAGGACAGTACATAAAGTGCACAAGTGGGAGAGAGTGGAGGGGACGGTGTCAGAAAGGACCAAGAACTGGGACACTTTCAGGATCACCCGACGCACAACCACTGTTGGTTCTAACATTTTAGAGTCCCCTTCGGTAGAAATCTCATTCTGCGTTCCCCACGATAAAGAAGACACAGTCCGGGTGGGTTCCCGTTAGAAATCGCCAATCCACCCCCCCCCCCCCCCCCCTCACGGTGCCCCCTCTAACGCTGGGCCCTTGGAATTGTCCTAATCTTCCCTCCCGTTACAGCGTCCCTGGTTAAAGGTTCCCTTCTCGAACTGTTCAACAAATTTTCACTGCACAAATGTACACATCTCTCATAATGAGACATATTTCTAAAACATGTTTTTTACAGAGACTGTAGTTTTCCACCAAAATAAAAGATCAGCTGGTTTCAGTCATAAAAGTACAAGGATTTCTCTTGCAAGTGTCACAAAAAATATGCATTTATATGCAAAAATATGCCAAATTATTTTACAAAAACCTTTAAATATTATTATATTTGGATTGTTCTACTACATGTTTTTAACAATACATCCATGCATACTCTGCAAAATAAGTTTGGGATTATTTTCATCTGTTTTATACAGTATGTTTCCAAAATAAAACTGCTGTTTTACAATTTTGAGCATGTGGTAGTTTATTGAAGTTGATTGTAAAGCCATTGCTGCCTGCCATTTGATTTTTAGCCTTTATCATGTACAGTGTTGATCTAAATGCAAATTATGATCTAATTGAACATAAAATTGTGTATTTATACATGGTGCAAGGTACGACGGTGAAACAACGTCGTGTTATCAACGTTGATTAACTTTCCAAAATCAACACCTAATTCAACATTAATCCAAGGTCTCCAGAACCATCACAATTCACCCGTGATAAAGGTAAGACGGTGAAACAGTGTTGTGATTTCAACAGTGAATCAATGTCGCGATTTCAACAGTGAATCAATGTCGTGATTTCCACGTTGATCCAATTTGCAAAATCGAAAGGTAATTCAACATTGATTCAACCCTGGTACCTGACGTTGTTTCAGCATTGAATCATTGTTGAAATGCCGGCTGGGAGGCTACCTTTTACTGTTGGGATAGCGACTAGCAAATAAACAGTTAATAGTATCAGAAAAATAGTTACAAGTGAAACTGAAAATATTAGGAGACTAAATTACTTGAAATTATTGGAGCTCTAGAAAAAAACAAAAATGTGTAAACGGCTTGCCATAGCGCGTGCGCGTGTAAGGGAGACTGAGTAAGAGAGAGAGAGAGAGAGAGAGAGAGAGAGAGAGAGAGAGAGAGAGAGAGAGAGGGAGGCGGATATCGGGATTCTGGATTCCTGAATCTTGACAGCTGTGCGTGAAGTGCGGAATGGATATCTGAGAGACATACATCCTTATTGTTCCAGAGTGGGAATAATAGGCTAATAATAATTCTCGCTATTGTCAGTTAGAGGTGAGAGAAAGGAAGACGAAAGTCAATTGATTTCCCACCTGTACGCAAAAGAAGAGGACTGGTTTATGAGTGAGACAGACTGAGAGCAGATGAGAAGTCGTGCCACCGGATGGTTTTTATTATTTGGTGTTCTTTGATGCACGAACGGACTCTGAAATGGGTCGCCATGACGACAGAGCGCTGAGTTAGCTGCTAATGCGTTATACGCATTTGTTTCTGTTATTGTTTTATTTTATCATTTCCCTACCTCCTTTATAGTGATAAAAAATATGCTGTAACCTCGCCGTCAGAAGACACAGGTGTTGTCAGATAAAAGAAATAAAAAGGAGGAGGAGGTGTCGAGAGGTGTTAATTCCCATTCTTTATTCCATTTCTTAATTTCCCCTATCCTCTTTCCTTTTTATGTCTTCTTTCTTTTCTTTCCGTTTTTCTTTTATTGTTTTGGGAACGCCGACTGACGCGAAGAAGGCAAATTGATGTGCGAGAGCCTGCGACACATTCATGACGAATTACCTCAGAAAAAAATACCGATGGCATAAACACCGGCTTCAGCACTGAAGTACGAATAATCACCGGGAAAGAACCGGAGACGCATCGACTACATCCCTTTCATCGCGGTAAGCGGGTTTCTGTTGTCTGTTATTATAATACATATATGTACATTTGCACGATGTGCGCGAGTAACGCGTCTGTATCGGTTTGGCGCACCGTTCACGAATGAGATGTCTAATTAGAACTAAGTGTTTAATAAAGGTGCGCTTTTGTCAGGCAATGCCGACTGCCATGGCCTGTTGATGAGAATATAAAGGTTTTATGATTGACACACTTGGCCAATATATCCTACTATTTTATTCTGGCATGTCTCGTCTGCTTCAAAGAAAAACGACGCGTTCATCATATCTAGATCAAATGATCTCGACGCGACGTTGTCGCGTGGCCTTTACCGGCCATTTGCGCCTCTAATTGCATCCATCGCTCGTCCCTCTGGCAACGTGAGGATTGATTTATTTTTGCACTTGATAGATAATGGTAATGCGCCCTGAATGATGGCAAACATCCGCAACCCACGGACTTCCCATCGCCTGTTAAATGTTTAATGACATTTACGTAAGTGTGAGATAGGATGGAGCAAAGACAACCCACCTAACCCAACTGCACACCCACGACGCCCATGCATGCATAGGTATGGAGGTGTATAGGAAGCCATGGGTCTCACAGAGGGGCACATTTATATGCTGTGGTGGTTGGGCAGTGCTGTCAATGGCAGAATTCAGCACAGACAAGGAATCCTCTGTTCTCCTGGAGGCTGAGGATGTGCCCGTTTCCAACCCAAGTGCTGGTTGATCGTTTTAATGTCTGATATGACCTGATGTAGATTGTTTAGTGCTATTAAATCTGTCTGCTGTCCTTGTATGATGTAGCAGAGGTGAGGTCTCCATGCTGCTCAAACCTTTCCATTCTTTGCTGGAGTTCTGCTGCAGTCCCTCACGTGGATTGAGAAAAAAACTAGTAGTTGATTTCAGAGCATGTGTCTATGTGAAGCATTCTGCTTTCAGATTCATTTGTGTTACTGTGCACATCCATGTAACACCGTGCACATCTGTGACCCATTCTAATGAGGACAAAACAACAACAACAACAACAACAACAACAACAAAAATATATATATATGTTGATAAAAATAAGCTAGCTGTGATATATTGTTTTGGATGATTTACAAACATAAATGATGTAAGGACCGGAAAGAAAATAATGTTTTAAAGCGCTTCAGACCAAGAGAAAGATCTAAGTGATGATTTAGGTTGAAAATGACTGATTCTATATTTAATTCAATAAAATATTTGTTAACAATTGTACATTTAATTTGGTGACAATTGCGTTTTCACATTTCAAGAGCAGAATACAAAGACAAGGCCATGAAGCAACAACAAAGTACTTGTTAGAGACTAATGAAACTCCTGTTACATTAATGTCATTAAATACTATTCAAGTCACATTGATGGATAATGATCAGTAGTTAGACAATCTGAAGTTTTGCTCGTTGTTTTTACAGGGTCAAGCCTTTGTTTGTTCTATTGCTGCAGTTCGAGTGCATTATCACCTCTCCCATTCTTCTTTCTGCTGTGTTCATCTGAATGCCCACATCAAACCTGATTTTTAATGAGTCTTACAATATGTTGATAGATGGATGAAGCACAGCCAGAATGCCCTGAAGTCGTTATTGTGAGCAGAACAACGTTAGAGTGCTGTATACCCAGGGCTGGAGTGTTTGTGATGTAAGGGGGACAACGAATTGCTTATGTCTTAGTTTAGCCCAGGCCTCAGAACAGGTAAATAATGAAGAAAAGTGCAGTGTTAGCTTGATGTAACCCCCTCCATGTGCCCTTCTGTGCAGCCTGTGGTTTGTGTGTGTATGCCGTCTTGGGAAGCACTCACATGGACTGCAGCCTTATTAATCTTTAAAATTCTCTGAGCACTGGGCAAAACGCAAAGAGATGGGTTTTAGACTTGGCCCTTTAAAATGGAGTTTATGAATAAATCAGAAACATCTTTATTGTTTGGTGCTAGTGTCTGGCAGTGATGGACAGCTGTAATTTTGAGAACAGAACTTAAGTCTTGGTTCAGAGTGCTTTACTTATTCACTTATGCAAAAAAGGGATAATTATATCAACAATTCATGATGACAGTAACAATATTTCCTTTCTTTCACCCCAAGGAATACCCAAGGTCAGAGCATCTTTTTTTTCAGTTCACATATGCACAACATTATTCTTCAGACACTATTCAGTGTCCATGCGGAATCTATTGGAAAGCTTTCATCTCCCACAAAAGCCCGACCTCTGTCTAGTCTTGTAAACGCAATGTCAGTGAAATTGCAAAATGCCGTTTTTATTCAACATTATTATCTCTTCGTCCTAGGATGCAGCATTTGAGCATACAATTGAACAGATAAGCATTTCTGAATGTTTATGCCTCGCACAAGCGAGCATTATAAACCTTCACTCTCCTTGAAGTGTCACACAACTCTTCCCGTGCCGTGACCTGTGAGTTGGTAGCGGTTGATTTTCTGCAATAATGTCTGAACATGGTACACGCTTTCTGAACTGCACTTTGTTATAGTAGAGTTGCGGCTGCTGCATTGTGTGGCCTGATGTGCTCAGACATCTGTGTGCCATTATCTCTGTCCCAGCATGTGCAGCATGATCCGCTCACTGTAGACAGCATTGCCACAAGCAATGAATCATCGACTGAACCTGACAGCCCCCTCCCGTCTAGATCTATATTTCAGCTTCAATACATGATATGTGGTGCCCGTTGCCCGACAGAGTCCTGCCGTTGTTCTGAGCTGTAAATGCACTAATAAAGCTGTAATCTTCCCTCGTAACTTTACCTGGAGGTGTGTACCTGCACCTAGCTCCTTTCAGAAGATTGCTGAGTCAAGTTTCCTTCCTGTCCTACGTGACAGATGCAGAGACATCTTTTTAGAGAAGCTCTGAATTGACTTTACAGCTCTCTCAAATAATTCCTGTCCTTCAGAAGTCTGGAATCCACAGATAGACATGCTAAATGCCACATCTGTGTTCTATCTTTTTTGGATAGCAATAAAAAAGGCAGGCATGTCCACTCATCTTGAGGTTTGCACAGGACTGAAAGAAACTGTTATTCGTCAGGAAGATATTTTTTAGGATGGTGCTGAGCTTTAAAGTTGCCTAGAACATCACGCTCTCTCGCTCGCAGCCTGAATCCAAAAGGAACTGGGAGGGAATTGAACTAAAAGGACAAGAGTAAATGGAGAAAACACAAGTGAAGTCAGTGGATCACCCTGTGGTTCAAGGAGTAACTGTTGATGGTGGGAAAACAGATGCAGTTTTTCCCTGCTGTTCTGAAAACTGTATTTAATTATTCATTTGTTTGGAAACCCAAATCACAACAGGGGCTACATTGCAGCTTTAGAGAATTTATAGAGGTTCATTAGTCCTGGAAAAACTCCAAACAAAATGGCAGTGACAGGAAACAGACGAATGGATGGTCCGTTTCCATCCGGTGTTCCTTGATTTAGTCAGAATTTGATATGTTAAGCTCTCTGGTTTAGTAAAGCTTCTGTGCACTTTAAGTGTGCTGCCTTCATTATCTTACCATAATGGCATAAATCCAGCATTACGAATTAATTACAGAATGTAAAATGTGTCCTATTTCAGGCACAGTAAGTTGCCCTGAAGGTGAGCATCTGGCTTTGTTGCAGTGTGTTTTTAGAGTGGAAAATGCACCAAAAAATTATGTTGAATAGTAGGAGTTTGTCAAGGGTGTATGTTTAATGACTCATCCGCTGTTACAAGAAGACTAGAGTGAATGGTGACACTCTCGAACTGATATTGACATTCTGCAGGTTCATTTCAAGCCAATTATGGATGAGGTGATGATTGTAAAATTGCGTATTGATCTTGGGTTTTAGTGTGGACCCTCCCGCCCTTGAGTGTTAAACATAGTTGAGTGCTGCCCGGTGTAATCACATCAAGAAACCTCCCCAAGATTCTTCCTCTCACTTCCTCTCTTCATTCTGAATGTTGATTGTCTCAGTCTCTCTGCAATGCAATTGGTTTTCCCTCACCCAGTGTCTTCAGTAGATGAAAGTTCCTAGACTTAGTCCAACAGGCTTTGAGAGAATCCAGAGATTTTTGATGGTTGTGAACTACAAGAAAGGCAAACTCTGTTATGGGCTCATGCTAATATATAAGCAAGATCATCTATTTCTAGGTTCAGGTTTCTTTGTTGGCATCATTGTTATGAGGAAACAATGGAAGCTTTCCATTGCACAATTGGTTCTTCACATTAAAAAAAAAAAATTGCTTTGTTTTAGAATTGGTTCTTTTTAGAGTGTAGATTCTGTAAAGATTCTGGGAGGTAATGGATGCCAGAAATGTTAAAAATTGTGTTTTTTTAGAGTCCTCCTCTCTGTATTACTGTATCAATAGGAGTACTACGTGCAGCTGTCACCTTGGAATGAGTATTAAAAGCTTGTGAAAAATTAAGGCCAGTATTCGTTTCATAGTTTTGTAATGCTGTTGTTTTGTGTCTCCAGCAATATGTTGGTAAACAACTCCTGCACTTTTCCATTTTTCCTACAGATGGAGTGAATGCAAACTGCTCTAGGCAACATTTTATTTTTTAATTTTTTGAAGAAGCAGGCAGTAATGACAGAAGCATTGGATGATGTGAGAAAATATAATAGCATTTCATTTCCAAACCAGCTTCAACAACAACTTCTAATCATGTGTGTCATCACATAGCAGGCGTTAATATCTCCTGTGCTAATGTGAGAATGAAGAATAGCGGCATTATGAACCTGAATTAATAATAAATACTAACTATTGATTGTCTTGCTGGTTAAGTCATTCTCAGAATACGTAAATCGATCAGTTACCGACCGAGTGCTCATCAACAACTCGTGCACTGACATTCAAGTCTAGCAGATATTTTTTAAAATGCTGTTTTCTATTTTGTATGTGTTAAAAACGCAGTGCAATATTATTTATGCATTCCCTCAGATTATATTATATGCTAAAACGAACAGTTTAAACTGATTAGAGAAATTTAATCTACGAGAAAGCTCTCAAACATGCTCTGGTGTGGATGCTGAGCAATTTGAAATTTAACTGCATTACTTCTCATTTGACCTTTAAGCCGGGCTGTAGAACTAATGGCTCCATAAATTTGTATCCAGTAAAGTGTTAATGTGCCTTGTAGACTTTGGGTTTATTTTTTAACAGGCAGCTAAAATTCCAAGTGTAATTGTCCAATACCTGAACATCATTCAGTCGTGTGCAGAAATTATTAAATTGACCATTGCATAACGCGAGAAAGGTTAAGTGACAAGACAGAAGAATTGCTACATGCAGCGTTGTTTTATGTCTCATGCCGGTGTATCTAAATGTTATGGAAATTATAGTCCACAGTATACAAGTAAAGCGGACTATTTAGTGGCAGAAACAACAAGGGAAAAAAAAGATTCCATAACTGCTCTCAAAGCTGGCTAGCACGGCCCGTAGATGTTTCAGCACCTCTTCCTCGTGGACAGCGACAGATTTAGAGCGGGCATGTTGATGGGCCTGTTCCAGAAATTAAATGAAGCTGGCTAGTTTCTCTTGCTGCCAAAGTTGTGTTTGATTGCTGCACAACATGGAAGTCATCCCTTAGAATATGGCATTAATTTTTTTTCTGCTCACATTTAAAGTTCATGAATGGTGTAGCTTAAAAATCTGAAATATTTCTCTGCGTAAAATGATGTAGTTTTTGGCTCTTTGATTTGACAATGAAGAATAAATCTAGACAGACTATTGGCTTTTCAATACTTTATATCTTTGCTAGGTATTATGTCTCTATTACTTGATTAGACGACTACAATCCACTTTTTTTTCCCATATCCTTTCTTCACTCTCTCTCACAACCCATTATTTTGAAAGGGAATAGCTGAAGTCCCAAAAGGCTGATAGCATATCACCATGTTAGCAGAGGGATCACCCATGTACTTCAATCACTCTCATGGCTACTGCCATTAAACCTGGCATACAGCATGTCTGACTGACAGCCCTGTCTCTGAGGGAAACAAATCGGGCCGGGCCAGCCTTCCGACCCCTAATCAATATGCCTGCCCAGCTGGGACCAGTGCCACCAATCACTCTGTCTGGAGAGGGACGGAGACAGACAGGACGCCCGAGAACTTGACTTGTGCTGTGGTTAGCAGTAACTGTGTTGAAAGACAACATGGCTGAGAAAATGTTCAAACATCCCCCGAGGACAGGAGTGTGATGTTAAAGGCGGAAAAGTACACCACTACAGTTCACTGAGTGATGCTCATGTACAGTGAGTTGAATTTCTCTTTGCTATTAAAATATATCTCTATTGTACAGCCATAAACTAAAAGCCTTAGCAACAAAAAAGATATGTTCTATATTGCATGTCAGATTTTATCCCTCTTTAAGCTTAAAAACGCAATGTTACTGTTAAAGCGCTCAGCTCTCTCCTTCTGGCCTGCTACTTGTAGCGAGTGGTGATTTATAAAGCCATGGAGAGGCCGACGTCCCCCCTCCAATGCGGAGCGTCAATGCGTAATTACTTTGGAAGATGGATGGGTCCCATCCAGGCTGTCCTGGACCCTGAGTTAAATCACAGCCCCCACTCTTTCCTCAGGGTTCATGTACACTCACAGAAACAGCCAACATCTTAGCAATGAGCGTGGCTCTGTTTCACCCATTTCCTATTGGTTCTCGCTCATACACCTTCTCCTTGTGCACCTTACATCCATCTAACAAGACCAGATGCCAGAGATCAGGTTCATTTCCCTTCTGAGGGCGAAAGCGAGAGGCAGAGAGAATTGAATGAAATGTGAAGTAGGTGCAGAAGATAGAGCCAGTGGAACTGATGCGTAGACATAATTTTGGACAAATTTAGCAATTCCCAGCTGACTGCGACAATCTCAGATGTGCAAAGAGTCAATTAGTGATTCTAAAGAACAGTTTCCCTTACCAAAATGTAATCTACATTATGTGTGTGTTTGTATTTGTGTGTGTGTGAGAGAGAGAGTGTGTGTATTCATATACTATAAGATAATAAAGAGAATATTGTGTCATTGCTATAATAGTATGTTATTATTTGATTACGACATTCATATATCATGATTTTGAAACACTATTTTTTGGCTGGTGTTTTTAAAGGTCAAGGACCACCAAAATGCTGATTCTTTCACAAGGGAACCCCATTTAAAAAATATAAAGTCAAAAAATTTCAAATGGCATTTCAAACTCTTTGTATATTATGTTTGTATGTTATGTATTGTATGAGTAAAATTGTAACAGAAACAACTAGTGGTCGACCGATATATCGCCAAGGCCAATATAGCAGCCGATATTTGGCATCTATTTAAATATCGGCATCGACCAATATGATTTCCTTTTTGGCCAATTAGTAATAGAAAGGCATACATAATAATTTCTTGTTTACTGTCAACATTCAGAAAATACACACTTAAATAATTTAAAAAAATCTTTGAAAGACTAATAAACATTTAATTTCGCAAAATTCGAATCCAGTTGTGAGATCTTGTTAAGTGTTCAATTTGTTTATCGCATGTTTTCTGTGTGATGGTCGTTCCATGTGAATTGAATGCGGACATTAGGAGAGTTCAGCTTCACTGAAGACGCGTGATCAACAAACTTTAAACTCGAAATTATGCTGCGTTTTATGCATTTGCCTAATGCAACATGTCATTTCCACTGTGTGCTGTATGTAAAATGAGTGTTACCTTGGCTTTATTTAAAAAAATATGATTCTCAATGCACACAGATTTCACAGAATACTGAGTACCCAGTTGGTTACGGTGTTTACTTACTTTTTAATTATATATTTATTAAATATTTATTTATTTGTGAAAATTACTTTGTCATCTGAAATATATGTGTTTCTTTTACACATTTATTTTTAACCCATTGTCAAATTATTAAAAATGTCTTAAATATTAATTAAAATAAATAAAAATATATCGACTTTATTTTGGCCATCGGCCCCACTTGCTTTCCAGGATATCGGCATCGGCTGTCAAAAAAACTATATCGGTCGACCACTAGATACAAATGTAAAACTTTTGACACTTTCTTTTCACTAATATGTATAGTGTATAATGTATGTTTAAAACCCCAATTAAAAAATGTACGTCATATGTATATATACTTGTGAATTTATAAATTCAATTAAATAAATAAATGCTATACTTAAAGTCTGCTAAATTGAAACAGAACTGAAGTCCAGCTAAAGATGTGTTGAAGTTTATCTGATTGTGTTAAGGTGGAACAATTGCTAGTATACTTTAGGTGCTCTTCAAATATCAAATAGCTTTTGACACAGGTGACACAGGTGTGTGTGTGTGTGTGTGTGTGTGTGTGTGTGTGTGTGTGTGTGTGCGGCGGTGCGAACAGAAATGATCTATCAACCATCAGTACCGCATTATAATTTCTTTCAGAAAAGGTCTATGACAGCGTGTAAGTAAGGCATTCAAATCTATTCCATGCTGTCTAACGCTTGAATGGCTTAAAACACTTTAATATTTAAATGACAAGGCTTAAAACACGTGAGAATGATAAAATTGATTGAGGAAGCAGCACTGGTCCGATTGTTCAGATAGGTGATAAAACACTATGTCCTGTTAACAGCAGGAAAGCTAATTGTATTTGTATGTGAACATAAAATATTACACACACAACTGTTGAATCAGTCAATGTAATACATATTTTCGTAATGGTCTGACATAATAAAATGTGACATGAATGATATTGTATGAAGAGTACATCACGTTGCGCCTCGCATTATGAAAACAATGTTTGGGATACCACGATCAAAACCTAACATATAGACAGTTTGATGTTGAATATTCATCCAAATTACGGTGAAAACCAAATTATTTGTGTGTTAAAATAGCATTCGTGTGTTCAAAATGTAAATAAATGCTTATATTACTGCACTGGCCATCAGAGCGAACCAACCCCGTGACGTCATACATGGTGGTACTGCAAGATGGGAGTGCCCTTGCTCCAAAAGCTATAACAAAACATCCTTTTTTCTTTAAAATTATTACATAAATCACGTTTGTTAAATATTTTTTAATCAAAGTGGAAATCCATTCTATCCATTAAAGGACTTTTTACTGAATTTTTCTTTGTGGAACCAAAAATGGTTCTTCTATGGCATCGCTGTGAAGAACCTTTTAAGCACCTTTATTTTTAAGAGTGTTGGATTCTAGTTTGAAAACCCCTTCTGTAAGGAACATCGTCATGTTCTACTAGCTTAGTTTAAGGGACATCATACAAAAACACCATGTAACATATTGTAAACATCACCTCTCTAACTGCACATACACTTCCTTATTTAAACCTGCATATAAGCACTGTACTCATTCATATGGAAGCGCACTCAGATGCATGCATGTGCCACAGTGGAATTGGTGTTTTTAGCCAAAGATCTGTCTTCTGCCTCCCTCTGAGCTCTTCGGTTAGGGCCAGTTAGCTTGGCTAGTGCTGAAGGTTTAATCCCTCCCTCAGAAATCTGTGGGTGCCTCTAAACAGAAGAGAGTGGCCTCGGGAGACTGCAGCCTGGCTCTCCTCTGCTGTCTCTCTTGCTTTCATGTGTGGGTTAACTCGCTGAGGTTGCAGGACCGGCGAGGGGTGCTGGCGAGAGCTGGAGCTGCTTTTTAAGCCGTGGATGTGTGTGGGGTCTGCTGGGGAATTTGGCATGACTGTCTGCATGTAGTTTGGCAGGCCTAGACTGTACAGAGGCTGGATTTAATGATGCCAGAGAGAGAATTTGATACAAAAGGCAGAATAAGAGGAAAATCTGTGTTTCTTTGTGCATAGACAGTCAACTCTGATGCAACCAGCATCCAAAAAAAAAAAAAAAAAAAAAACCTTTTGCTTGAAGCCTGAATGTATAATGTAGTATAAAGCTAATTCCTTATGGACCTTATTCAAAGTAGACACCATTTAATCATATGAAAATGAAAACAGGGCTATGGAAGAATAGATATACAGTCTGTTCAGTGGGTTGTGCTGTTGTCAATCATCACAAAATGTGATTTATTTAAGTACAAAATAAACTTAAGACATCCTGTCAATAAAACAGCACTGTTCATAGCCTTGATATCATTCATAATGGAATGAAAACTAGTTAAATGTCACACTGTTCACACCAAGGATGGTCACACCACCACCTGATAACATTTAACATATAGGATATAGAAAGTAGGCCTGGGTGATAAAACGGTATCAATATTTATCATTGGTACTCCTTTATTGATAACGATAGAACTAATATTTGATATAGTGCACAATATAGGCAGGCACGTGCTATGAGTGATGCAGATAGCACACACAAACACGAACATGAGTGCTGTGCCTGCCTGTGATGAGGAGATTGTGAATAAAAAAAAATTATATCAGTTAAATTTAAAATTAAACAAAAAATTGCATTTGAATGCTAAAATAGTACAGTCAAATGTTAGGTGTGCATCAGGGAGCGTCATCAGTGGCACACGAGATGCGGTGATGCTGATGTAAGTGATGTTATAGGTCTGGGCGATATAGCTAAAAATGTATCAACGATTCAGTGTTTCATATCATTCAGTATCGATAATTATTGTCATTTTATAAAAAAATTTCAAACAAATATCAAGATTTTTTTTTTTTTTTACATTTAATCACTTTATTTTTAAAGCAACTCAATTTACTGAGACAAAATATTTTTTCTTTTTATATTTTTAACAGTCAAACACAAAAGAAAAATTAAACAAATAATTTCTAATGTTTTGTTTGCAAATTAAATAGGCTAGGTTAAACTTTTGGCTTGTTTCCCGAGGCCACAGGAGGACGCAATGAGAAAACAATGCAGCACATTAAATTGTCAAAACAAGGAAATAACTATTGATAAAAAAATATATAAAAAAAACGTGCATTAACTCTAAATTAACTCATTTAAATCAAATATAATTTTGTAAATGGCATAAATAATTATGAACAAAACAGCATCACATATTTATGCATTTTTAATACAAAGAGCCAAATCGCCCATCACACAGGTGGCATTTAAAAACATATGAGACGCAGTGAAAAGGAATAAAACTCCACAAATTTGTGTTGTGTTTCGTGTACTCGATTGAACAAATCAAGGGAACAAATTAGTAAATTGTGTGGACAATTTATAAATCAAGGGAACTAATTAGTAAATCGTGCGCACTATTTAGCCTACTATTTTCCTGTATGCCATGTGCGGGGCTCCGTACGTGCCTATATCATCATTATATCAAAAAAAAAAGTATATTGCTATCGAAGATGTGTACTGTCGATAAATATCGATACCGTTTTAGCGCCCAGGCCTACGTTGTTGCATTTTAATGTTTTGTTAGTCTAGCCCATGAGCGGCACCACTGCTGCATTATTCATTAAAAATATTAGAGAAATATAGTAGCTCAATGCTTAGAAGAGCTTGATTAGGTTAAAACCGAAACCAAGCCAATTACACAGTATGGATATTCAGCACATTAAACAGTTTAAACTTTTAGAAAACATGCCACAAATTTGTGGAGGTTTATTCCTTTTCACTGCGTCTCATACAGTATGTTATCTGCAATTCAGCTCTTTGTTTAATTATGCAATACATAAATACATGATGCTGTTTTGTCCACAATTGTTTATGCAATTTACAAAATTATATTTGATTTATATATGTTAATATATAACGTATACGTTATGCACGTTTTTATTTGGTCAATTATACAAAAAAAAAATGCTAAAGTGGTAGTGATGGGATTTATGGCTCTTTGAGGGGATCCGGATCTTCGCGATCCGTTCCTTTCAAAGAGCCGTTCAAAAGAACACCAATATCTGAGTTTAATTTATTTTGAAATATTGATTATTACCTCGTTTGTCATGTGTGGACTATATTCCACAGGGTTGCACAAATCCCTCTGCTTAGACAGTGACATCACTATTTTGGATTTACCCTACAAAGTGTGTGTGTGTGTGTGTGTGTGTGTGTGTGTGTGTGTGTGTGTGTGTGTGTGTGTGTGTGTGTAAAGCTACGTTGACTTATGTTATTCATACAATACCTACTCAAATAAACATCAAAAACAAAGCCGGCAATGAATTTCTGTGCAAAACAGCTTTTACTACAAACACTTCCACACAAAATTATTATCACACAAGAACATTTTGATAGAAAACAAAAAATATTTAAAGTAGATAAAATTAGAATAAATAAAATGGAAATGTCTACATACTACATACTATTACTACTGTAAACTTTGCAAATAGGACATCAGCCCCTTCAAGTCAATGAACAATAACAAAGTGGGCTGCAATGAACATGCACAACTAATAACTAATATCATCACGCTATAAAGGGTTGGCCTTCGCTGGGTGCGCCCCTCCCCTATAACTGTTCTGTCTCGCGGAGGAGCTCATTTGTGTGCATCTGTGTGAAACACGCATAGGAAAAAAGAATGACAGAAAGAACGGCTCCCCTCCAGCCGCGACTCGGCTCCCATCGTTCATGTTTATGAGCCGTTCAAAAGAATCGGTTCGTTCGCGAACGTCACAACTCTATAAAGTGGGGTTGTGACTGCCATATCAATCAAGTAACACATTCCACACCATCTGTCGATGACCATCCTGTCTCCATGTCAATAAATTCCACGTCAATTGAGAGTCACAAGGAAAATCTGTCTGTCAATGTTCCATCTTGTTATGCCTCCTTTGCAGATGTCTTCAACCCCCTAGCAGCCTCCAAACTTCCGCCACACCATCCTTGGGATTGTGCGATCGACCTAGTCCCTGGACAGACCATTCCAAAGGGGCGAATTTACTCCCTGTCCATCCCTGAACAAAAGGCCATGAAGGAATACGTAGAAGAAGCCTTAAAACAAGGGTACATCCGACCATCCACTTCCCCAACAACTGCTAGTTTCTTCTTCGCCCCGTAGAAAGATGGAGGGTTGCGACCATGTATCGACTACAGAGCTCTAGATAAGATAACGGTAAAGTTCAGTTACCCACTTTCAATAATCCCATCCTCTCTTGAACAGCTCCGGGATGCCCGTATCTTCACTAAATTAGACTTACAGAGCGCATACAACCTGGTCAAAATTTGAGAAGGAGATGAGTGGAAAACGGCTTTCATCACCCCGCTGGACAGTACGAATACTTGGTGATGCCGTATGGTTTAGTAAACGCCCCCTCAGTCTTCCAAACTTTCATGGATGAAGTTCTTTGTGAGTATCTGAACCGTTTTGCTCTCGTTTATATAGATGACATCCTCATTTTCTCTCCCAATGAAAAGGATCACCAGTGTCATGTCGCCAAAGTGCTCCAACATCTCAGAGAGTTTTCCTTATTTACCAAAGCAGAAAAATGTGTCTTTCACCAGCTGTCCATTGAATTCCTAGGATATAACATCAACGACAAAGGGGTGAAGATGGATGACCGGAAAACCCAAGCGATCACTTCATGGCCAACTCCCAAGTCCATCAAGGAGCTTCAGAAGTTCCTGGGTTTCGCCAACTTTTATCGCCGTTTTATTCATCAGTACAGTATGATTACCGCACCTCTCACTTCTCTCCTAAAGGGAAAACCAAAGACCCTCCAGTGGAACCACGAAGCTGAGCAGGCCTTCCAAGCCTTAAAGACCGCTTTTACAACAGCCCCACTACTTAAACACCCAGACCCAGAGAAGAAGTCTCTGTAGTCTCCTGTGTATATCCCGAGCTGATATTGTCTTCGGCCTCTGTGAAGGAAGAGAACATACGTGAGCGATATGTGACTGTGGCTTTGACACTCCTGAATCAAACGTGCTCACCTGTCTACTATCCCGTCCCCTGTGTTTATCATACTGCCCGCACTTGAAGACACGAAGCACTCACCGAGCACTAGAAGACAAAGTATTCACTGAGCACTTGCATACTTAAATAAAGACACTGTACTAAATTCATCTACCTCTGTCTTCTGTGTATATCCTGACAGTATCGTTTAAATTGTTACTGCCTTGAAATATTACTTTGAAATACAGTACCGTATTTTCCGGACTATAAGTCGCACTTTTTTTCATAGTTTAGTTGGTCCTGCGACTTATAGTCAGGTGCGACTCATTTATCAAAATTAATTTGACATGACCCAAGAGAAATGAACTAAGAGAGTGAACCAAGAGAAAACATTACCGTCTACAGCCACGAGAGGGCGCTCTATACTGCTCAGTTCTCCTGTAGTCTACACTGAAAACATAAAGCGCCCTCTCGTGGCTGTAGACGGTAATGTTTTCTCTTGGTTCTAAATAAATGCGACTTATAGTCCAGTGCGACTTATATATGTTTTTTTCCTCATCATGACATATTTTTGGACTGGTGCGACTTATAGTCCGAAAAATACGGTAAATGTAAAATGCCTAAAAACACTAACTTGATTAAATTAATACTTGGCTTTAATAAATTGAATATTGATTAAATTGTTAATGTTAAAAAAATATACATAATTGTTTTCTTTGATCTGATAGTGTAAGTAATATTTATTTAACCAATAATATGTGACTGGGACATGAATGTACATTTGATTTATTAGCTACAATATTAGCTGAAAGCATTCATGTACAGTACCACGAAAGCGGATGCTGCTTTTGGGAGTTAGTGCAACATCTATTTTCTCTCTCTCTCTCTCTCTCTCTCTCTCTCTCTCTCTCTCACACACACACACACACACAGAGAGAGAGAGAGAGAGGGACGCTCACACGCAACCCACACAACAAAACAGGACAGTTTGTCCTCATGTGGTGTAAAAAGGTGGGATTGAAACAAATTGGTGTAAAAGGACTTAATAAACTAAAAGGCAGTGCTGTGAATAAGCCATGAGTCACGGCAGTCAGCTGTAGGGTAGGCGTTACAGACCAGACTGACTAATGGAAAACATACAGTTTATTAACTTAACTGTCCTCACTGAACTCTTTTAGCACATTAGGTGAAATTTAAAGGTGAAATTAAATTAGGAAATTAACAAATGTATTAGTGGAAACGTAAACGTAATCAGTTTTATATTTATCTGTGTGTTTTCCTCTAAAAGGATGCTGGTTTCCATAGTGAGGTTTTAATTGTCTGACCAAACAGGTTGAGATGTGTGTGTGTGTTTTTAAAAAAAATCTTTTTGTTTTTTACACCGATCTGTCTTCCCGCTGGGTCGTGTCCTGAGTCTCCTTCAGTCATTCATCAATAGCTTCTCCTCCTGCTTCATTAAAGCCTTCTTTAATGACTTTTATTTGATTATTCATGAGTTTGTTTAGTTGATTGTTTTTTATCATGCTGTGACCTGGGGGGTGCATTTTGGGAAATAAAACCAAAGTGTGCACACAGACTTTGCATAGAATAAAATACCAGCATACTGTTTATTGCACAGTATTGCAAATTATATTTAGATTATTTATATTATTATACATACCGGTACTGCTTACATACACACATTATAAACAGTTTCATTAATAAAATAGTATAATAGCCCCAAAAATTGTGTAATAACCCTCTCAGATTATACATATGAAATTGTTCATACCTGAGATGGTTGTTGCACTATTTTGTGGGTTCATACATATACATATACATATACATATACATATACATATATAATACAGAAATAGTGTAATAACTCTCAGATTATATAAAGGCCTACTTAATTATATTTAGCATATACTGTGCAGTACACAGTATGCTAGTGTTGCTGTAGCATTATATCTACTGTTTGTTTGATCGATCGATAGATAGATAAAATGCTAGCACGCATGCACACACGTGCACACGCACACAAATACAAGGCTGAATAGTTGCACAACACTAGTATACTGTGTACGTCATTTCTTTTTAAATGCTACTTTTTATTAGATTCCCTTTGTGCTATATATATATTTTTTTACAATTTATGCATTTAGCAGATGCTTTTATCCAAAGCGACTTACATTGCATTCAGGCTAACAATTTTCTACTATCATGTGTTCCCTGGGATTCGAACCCCCAACCTTTGCGCTTGCTATCGCAATGCTCTACCAGTTGAGTATTTACATATAAAAATCTAAATAAATACTAATCGCTGTTTTTATTATTTCTGATTGCATTAGGACAGGAAATCAAAGGTCAGCTGGAGAGCATTGTGGGATACAGTGCTCCACTTAGTCGTAGCATGCTTCACTTTTTGGGGAATGTAGTAGGTCATTCATGATTTCAGAAATTTGCCAACTGCATAAATAGCATGAGCAGTATGGTAGTATGCAGTTTCAAACACAGCCTGATCCATCTTCATTTATCTTCTTTGTGGCCAGAAACTTGCTCTCTTGTTATTATGGGTGTAGGGAAACTGTTTAGTGTTATCACAGTTAAGCTTCTGTCTCGCACACACAAAAATAGTCGCACATATTTTTAGCAGGCTGAACAAAGGGAATTGTGGGATAAGGCTCTGAACTCACAGATGATGACACTGCAATGTCTCAGAGTAATTATGGGGTCATCCTGAAATTAACACAGAAACATGAACTCCCATTCTAAAATGATTGTTCTCACGGACAGCTTAACCTCCAGCTCCAATGGTGCTGTCAAGAAGAGATCAGCTAAGAATAGATTTAGCCACAAATCATTCCAGACTTCCCTCAGTCAGGGTATTACAGTTCGGAGTAGATTAACTAAGAATAGTTTTATAAGGAATATCATTAAAAAAGTTGAATTACCCCATACTAGAAATTACTGTAAACCAGAGTTCGGGAAGCTACTATTAACTAGCTTGCCAAGCTGCATGCTGCTCATCGTTTAAAGGAACTAAACTGCCTTTTTGAAAAAAGGATACACTACACTACAAGCTGCTAATAAACAGCAGCTAACTATCTTTTTAAACATAATATAATTTCTAATTTAATCAGTCATATTTTGGCACACACAATGTGAGGGGTTTTGAAAATAAATAAAAATTATAATTAAGTTGAAAGCATGATGAACTGCAGCATTTAGCTAAGTATTCTGCTATAATCAATTGACTCAAATCAATTATTTTTAATCTGTTTTAGGCTGCTTTTTCATCTTTCCATGTATTGTCCAATATGGGAGAGGACATTTATGAGGGCATGTTTGTTTATTGCTTCAGCTCACTTGGCAGTAAAGCAGCATGTGCAACACAATGTGAAGTTAAAAATAGGAGGCATTAAAAAGGTAGCACATACGCTATCGGTCAAAAATGTGGAATTATTCAGATTTTAACATCATAGGATTCATTTAAATTTTGAAATAGACTACAATATGAATGATTTTATTTCAGAAACATTTAAAACTGAATTATTCCAAACTTTTGACTGGTAGTGTTTTGTGCTGCACAGCAAAATCTCTAGTGTTGAACTCTTAGTATTACAGACTTTTAGAGTGAAGTGTTAAAGTTGTGATGTTAAATTTTAGGGGATTAACAGAAGCTAGTGTAAACAGCAACCTTTGGCCAGTGTAAATATGGAGAGTAATCCTTATTAACACTGCTGAGTGTTATTACTCACATTGGGGACATTTGCATATATATATATATATACTGTTTTGGAAGTAAATGGATATAGATTGTCTTTACCTGCAGCACAGAGTCAATCTCAAGCTGCACCTGCAATAAAGAACTGCTTCATTGTTGACAGCTGATAGAAAACACAACTTGATTGATAAAATGTTATCAAATAAAACTACGGTGGCCCAGTGCTGCACAATACAATGAAATTAGCTCAACAAATGCAAACAAGCCACAACACAACAGAAACGAGCTGCAACACAAAACATTACTGTTGTCAGTTAGTGCCAACAACATCTAAAATATGTAAGTTATACTTGGGGCAAATAGCTGCTGCATTTCTATAAAGGTACACACAACTAACATTCAAGATTTAAGGTCCATGCACCAAGGTTATTATAATTTTGCATTTTTCATTAGTTTTTATTTTTATTTCGTTTAGAATTTTTGTTTTCAAATTCAGTTTAGTTTTTAGAGTGGGTTTGCTAGTTTAGTTTAGGATTTTTTATTTTATATTTTTTTTGAAAATGCTTAGTTTTAGTTTAGTTTTTATTAGTTTTAGCCTTTTTGGGGGGGGGGGGTGTATTGTGTAATAATAACAAAAACATCATACAATTTTAGAAAATAATCATTCAAAAATAAAACCAGTACATAAAATGTACATATGGGCACAGATATGTAAACAGTCTCAACACTCAGCAGTAAGTGCAAAATGTGTAAATCAAAAACCTAAAGAGCCAACAGACTAAAGAGGGCATACATGAACCGCATGTATTCAACCCATTTTTGAGCCACAACAAGACTTTTCTGTCAGATTGTCAGGGAGCTCAGTCTGAGAAAAGAACATGACAAATAACAGAAAAAAATTGTGTTTCTTTTTTTCGTGGGTGTGTGCCGTGGGTGTGTGCATGAGTGTGTGTGTATGGGTGAGAAAGAGAGAGATGGCTTTACTTCAGTCAAACAATAATTTTCGATACAGAATTCCCACCCTATACAAATACCACAGCTGTACAATTTTCACACCCTATACTAAATTGGAATGAAGCAGCAAACAGTGTAAGAGTAAACAAATGACATAACATTATTTATATTTGAATCACAGCTTATATAAGTTAGTGTTTTGACATCGACAACCCAAGTGCATTTTACCTCAAACTTGCGACTAGTTAACTTTCTAAAGTAGCAATCGCTTCTCGGGTCGACATTAACACACTGACAAAATTATATTCAGAATTAAAAATATTTTTATACCACTTTTTAATGTGTGATTGTGTAAAGGTGTTCACGAGATACCAAACGTTCGCGAACTTGCTTTCAACGTCGAACACGCATTCTCATGGAGACGTGGTGTGCACGGAGGGGAGGGGCTGTATGTGTGTGTGTGTGTGTGTGTGTGTGTGCATGAGTGAGAGATGCAGGGAAAGGAAATGCAGCTGAACGTTATTTGCTCTATGAAAGACATTGACAAAGATGAAAACTAAGGACATTTAATCTATAGTTTTATTTTAGTTAGTTTTACCAAACACACATTACAGGTTTGGTTAGTTATATTTTTTTTGTAATGCTTCGTTTTTATTTTTATTTCAAAAAAAGTTTTTCCTACCTAGTTTTAGTTTTTTCGTTCGTTATCGTTAATGCTTGCCGTGCACAATAAGTCTGACATTTTTGTATGCGTTTTTTTTTGTCATCCTAAAAATGTATCACGCACAGAAACCTTACACACTGAGTCCGATGTGTATTAATTAATTAATGATTCTGTTGTCCTCTTGCTTCTTAAAAAGAGAAAAAGAAAGGAAATATTTAGTCCATCCAATCCTGAGATATAAAGAGGAATGAGATTCCGCCTCCTTATTAAGGAGCAGAGGGATTACCACAGCTGATTCAAAGTTTCTTTAAGGATGTCAGAAGCTAGTTTTGATGCTTTGCTAGTGATACTTAAGCCACATATTAAAAAGAACACCACGAATTTATGTGAACTCAGTGTGCAAGGATCTTTATGGTGCTTTGTGCTGAGAGATGAAATTGACGATTGGCATTCTGGATTTTGGTGTTCGCTTGTACGGTGGCTCTAAAATGTCAAGAAACCTCTCAAAATGTTTGCTACATATTGCAAAAAATTCAGAAAATCGAACCCGATCTGATTTTTTTTTATAATGGACAAAAATTTCAGATGCAGTGTGTAAACAGGATTGACACAACATGAGGTCTTATTTATTTTTTAATGTGCAAAAATTTCAGCTGAAAATTGTGTGCAAGTGTGCATTGGTGGTAATGGACTCACGTGACATTTACGTTATCAAGCTCAGTTTGAGTCTGCGCAGTACGCCCGACCCCAAGGAAGTGCGTGCTTCTAATTGAGTTAATTTTTCTCTGTTGAATCCAATGGGGACGCTGTGTCCATTTCTTTTACTGTCTATGGTATTTGCCGAACTTTAAACTTGTGTGAAGGCGCTCGACTCACCTTCGCTTTGCTGACAGCGCTGTTTCTCACACATGCACAGAGAGAGAGCGAGAGTCTTACCACGCTGAATCAACGCGCTACATGTAAACTATATTATTTGTTGTCTTCTCCTGTCAAAATAATGGAGATCATTTAGAATTATTCTGTCACAGTGTCTGGGTTGTGTTCCCTGGGTTTCCACTAGGTGTCCTCCTTTCTCACGGTGTCTGTCACCTTACCACTTCCTGTTCCCTTATTTGGTCACCTTCCTCCTGTTGAGTAATTGATTGTTCCCCACCTGTCTCCTGTTTTCCCATTATCCTTTTGTGTATTTATACCCGGTCTGTCTGAGTCCTTGTCACGGAGTCCTTGTTGTATGTGAGATAGAGTTCATAGTCTGCTCTTTCCGTGTGTTCTTGTTTTGTGTTCGTGTTATTGGATTTTCTGGTTTTGACCCTGCCTGGACTGTTTACCCCTTTGGATTTGCCCTTTAAATAAATCTCATACCTGCATTTGGATCTCTCCTCGTTTCCTGTATCAACGTGCGTGACAGAAGGACTCCGTCACCTTGAGATCCAGCGGTATGTCGATTTACGCTTCTTCCCCAGCCACCGAGCGGGAGAGAAGCATTCAATTTGAGGGAACCCGCCTGTTCGTGTTTCACGGGACCAGAGGAGGGCGCCGATGAGGAGGTGGGCGAGAGGAAGCCCAGCATCGCTCTCCACCATGGCCCCCCTTTGACTCTGGGCTCACGTGGGAGGGACCAGAGCCGCCGTCTCACCAGAGCAGAAGGAGAAAGACAGCGACACTGCCCATGATGACCGCAGGTCCAGCACCACAGCACAAGATGGCCGCCAACCCAGCGCCGCTGCGGTGCATGGCCACCAACCCCGCACCACGGGGCAAGATGGAAGCCAGCCTCACACCACAGTGCAAGATGGCTGCCAGCTCAGCACCAACGCCCAAGATGGCCGCTGACACCTTTCTTGAGTACTTCGAGATATTATCAAGGTTCCTAGAGGTTCCCAAGACGGTTCACGTCATGGCTGCTGAGCCAGCGCCTCAGCACAAGATGGCCGCCAGCCCAGCGCCACAGCACAAAATGGCCGCCAACCCAGAGCCACAGCACAAGATGGCCACCAGCCCAGCGCCACAGCACAAGGTGGCCGCTAGCTTAGAGCCACAGCACAAGATGATCACCAGCCCAGTGCCACAGCACAAGATGGCCGACTCAACGCCTGAGTCTCCGGACAAGGTGCCACCGACTCGCCATCATAGAGGGCGGAGGAGGAGGAGACAGGCGCCTACCGTTCCTCAAAGCCTGGAGAACATTCCCGAGCGGACAGCTGCCGTCCAGGAGGACGTTCCCAAGCGGGCCGCTGCCGTCCAGGAGGCCGAGGTGGTTCCGGAGGCCGAGGCGGTGCCCGATGCTGTTCCGGAGGCCGAAGCGGTGACCGAGGCTGTTCCGGAGGCCGAGGCGGTGCCCGAGACTGCTCCGGAGGCCGAGGCAGTGCCCGATGCTGTTCCGGAGGCCGAGGCGGTGCCCGATGCTGTTCCGGAGGCCGAGGCGGTGCCCGATGCCGAGGCGGTGTCCGAAGCCGAGGCATCTCACGACTCCACAGGCAGTCCAAAGTCGAGTCAGGTGTTCATGGACCCTCCTGAGTCAGGGTTAGTCACCGTCGACCATCTAGAGTCAGGGCTAGTTCCTGTGGACTCTCCAGAGTCGAGTCAGGTCCCAGTGGACTCTCCAGAGTCGAGTCAGGTCCCAGTGGACTCTCCAGAGTCGAGTCAGGTCTCAGTGGACTCTTCAGAGTCAGGGCCAGTCACCGATGACCTTCCAGAGTCAGGGCCAGTCACCGATGACCTTCCAGAGTCAGGGTCAGTCACCGATGACCTTCCAGAATCAGGGCTAGTCACCGGGGACCTTCCAGAGACAGGGCTAGTCACCGGGGACCTTCCAGAGACAAGGCGGGTCACCGTTGAACGTTCAGAGTCAAGTCAAGTCACTGGGTGGGCTGCTGCTTGGCTCTGTTGGACTCGGCATCGACCACAGGGGGGTGGTGGTCATCTGCTCCGCCCTGGGGGACTCTGGCATCAACCACGAGGACGTGGTGGTCTTCTGCTCCGCCCTGGGGGGCTCTCGCTCTGACTACACGGTTGTGGTGGTCTTCCGCTCCGCCCTGGAGGAATCTGGCATTGACTACACGGTTGTGGTGGTCTTCCGCTCCGCCCTGGGGGGCTTCTTGTTGTTGTTTTTGTTTTTTGTTTTATGTGTTCACTTCTGTCCCTGTTCCCCTCTGTTAGTCTGGCCCTCCATCCCCCTGAACCTCCTCCGGTCCTCCTCCCTCCTGGTCTTCCTGTTTTGTGTTTACATTCTGGTGCCTGTTCCCCATGTTTTTTTTTGTTTTTTTTGTTTTCTGACCCTCCGTCCCTCCCCCTGAGCCTCCACCTGTCCGCCTCCCTCCTGGTCTCTGTTTTGTGTCTGTCTTGGAGCGTCTGGGAGCCGCTCCATAGAGGGGGGGTACTGTCACAGTGTCTGGGTTGTGTTCCCTGGGTTTCCACTAGGTGTCCTCCTTTCTCACGGTGTCTGTCACCTTACCACTTCCTGTTCCCTTATTTGGTCACCTTCCTCCTGTTGAGTAATTGATTGTTCCCCACCTGTCTCCTGTTTTCCCATTATCCTTTTGTGTATTTATACCCGGTCTGTCTGAGTCCTTGTCACGGAGTCCTTGTTGTATGTGAGATAGAGTTCATAGTCTGCTCTTTCCGTGTGTTCTTGTTTTGTGTTCGTGTTATTGGATTTTCTTGTTTTGACCCTGCCTGGACTGTTTACCCCTTTGGATTTGCCCTTTAAATAAATCTCATACCTGCATTTGGATCTCTCCTCGTTTCTTCTATCAACGTACGTGACATATTCAGCTATTTGAAACAAGCAATATGCCGGTTTCTCTGGTAGTGGGTGGAGCTAATGCGCAAGTGGCAATTTCATTGGCTGGTGCTCATCTATTACCATTCCCTGTTTTGATTTCAGCAAATCCGTGATTAATATTCATGAACCCAGCAGCTCATCAAACCGTAGTGCATTTTATATTGTTAATATGGTAGTAGAATTAGTATATTATCTTTTAATAATAATTAATAAGATCTATTACTATTTTTTTTTTTCAGAAACCCTCTATGACCAAAATATCTTAAGCATCACCACCAGTCTTAAACGTACAGTATGGAATTTTTGGCCACCAAGGGTCATCAATCAAAATAATAACATAAGACGTGCTTTGATGACGTCGGGAAAGAGCGTAGGCTCATGGGAGTTGTTGTTCATTGGAACACGCGCTCTGTCGCTCCCCACATTCCTCACTCATTTTAACTGAGGCCGGCGACACACTGGATGCGTGGCGCAAGCGTCTCAGCTGCGTGGCGTGTCAGTTTTTAATTCGGCTCCCATGTTAATAGGTTAGAGCTTGCAGACTGCCTGTGTGAGCCGCGCGGAAAACGCGTGCTTGCTAGAAATAGAACCGACGCCTATTTTTCACGCGACACGCACGCGTGTTGGAAGCGTTTCCAGGCAAAATATAATAGGAAAATATGTTTATATGTAATTTTGTACACAAATACATATTAATTCATGACATTTTGATGTTTGAAGTCTATAGGTTGACATAAATTCAGATATAAATGTAATTTAAAAAATAAATAAATAATTATCGATTTTCAAATATTGAACCTGTCAAACATCGTCTATTTTGCGGTCAATACTGTTGACGGTGTCCTTTATCAGTAGGCTTTATATTTATGTTCAACATGAAGTATAGATATTGTTGTCATGAAGACAAGAGCCTGGTCTGTCAGCGGTCTCCCTTCACCTACAGCAGCAGCAGCCTAGTATTTTGACAATCACGTCTTTTCGAACGGAGAGATATATGAATTATCAGACCCCTATCAAATCAATATTCCATCTAGCTAGTAGTATGTTATATGTTAAAAAAAAGCTACTTTATCCAGCTAGATTTAGAACACATGTAGATTTACATTATACTCTACATGAGAGCTAGTCCGTCTGCGTTTTACACAAGACAACATCGTTTCACAAAATATACGGATAGATACAGTTAGCTGAATGGATGCATACCTGTTTATTAGAATGCAAACATCTCTCTGTAGTTTCAGCTTGTCACGAAGCTCTCTCTATCTTGGAAATGCAACTCCAATATTTACCCGTGTCTTGTTTGTTCTCTTGTCCCAAAACCTTCTCATGTCATTTATTTCAACCGTACGTTTGACTGCACTTCACAGAACGTGCAGGCAAAGCATAATCATGATCCATAACTAAGTTATTGATTGAAGTATAAATATGAATATAAATATAAAATATAATAGTCTCGATCAAGACTAGCTACTACTTTTTCTTCTTCGTCTCGTCTTTGCTTCTGTTCACCTTTGTATTTGGCGGTTCCGCAGGAAGTTAGATAAACTAGAGGGGTCAAAGTTTATATGACGCTATAGATGTGCGACAAAACGGAAATAAAGAAATGTGCCGTGTCTTCTAATTAAACTATAATTTTCTCTGGATTTGAAAGTTCGTGGAAACTTTTGGGATAATGTAAGTACACAACTAAAAAATATATATAACATAGATATAGTGATATCTGCTATTTTTAAAGTAGAAAAATGACATATTGCGCCATTAAGTTCAGTTAAAATGACAAATATGCATTCATACATGGTTATCAAATTTTAGTTCTAATCACTAAAGTTATATCATTAAATAGTGCTTAATACCATAATATAAGGCTTGACTGACTGATTAAGAAGCTAAGGTTTAAGAAGCTGTGCCAGTTTACAAAGATAAGCTGATTGGAATCATATGTGGGTGTGTGTAAAAAGGTATATCAGTCTGGCGAGTAAACAAAAAATTTTACTAGCCACTGGCGATTTTATTGCCAAGGTGTACGTAGAGGGTTGCAAAATAAAAGTTCATTTTCAAAAGTTCTAGGCATTGTGCTAGAAATATTAATATTATTTATTTAAAAATGTATGTGATACTGCTACTACTGTTGAAAAAATTTATAAAACTTTATTTTTTAATTAAATAAATCACACAATATTTCTTCCATGTTTTAATTTTAATAGCAAATCCCCTTTATTTAACAAAAAATAAAATGTGTTTAAATTTCAGTAATTAAAAGACAAATTAAATTTGGGTGAAACTTGTTTACTGTTTTTAATTATTATATTACCTGTAGAAAAACTTTAAACACAATTGTAAATAAGTATAAAGAATGGCATTGATTTTATTTTTAGTGATAAAAAGTGTGTAATTTGCATGTTTTTGTGTTTTTCTTTGGTACCGAAATTGGTACCGAGAACCGTGGATTTTCACTGGTATCGGTACCGAATATTGAAATTTTGGTACCGTGACAACACCACTAATATAATAGCACACTTGAATAAACTTCTTTTTCATAAGGGATCCTCTATATTGGCCAAAAAGGGAGTGAGAGATTGTGTTGTGTTGTGTTGTGTCTTTTCAGTCATGTTGTGCTAATTTTGTTGTGTTGCGACTTGTTTCCATTGGGTTATATGAATTATATCAATCCCATTGACACATGAGAATGTATTATTATAGTAATGTTATACTGGGGTACCATGGGAATTTTTACTGAGGCTCAGTAAAAAAGGTCTAGTGACACCTCTGTTCTACCCAAAATCAAAATTGACCCTTTTTACTTTGTTAGCGCACATTATTGAGATGAATATCTGTAACCACTTACCAACTCCGTCAGTCTGCTGTGAGATACAGATGGTGAGAAGTTGCTCTAAAATAATCTCCATTTTTTCCTCATTCAGTATTCCATTTCTCTTAGAAATATGTCACAATGCTACAGTCAGTCGCAATATCTGTTTCAAGCAAAGTTTACGGTACGGCCACATTAGCAACATTTTGTGGGCCACAGAAGTCACTTTCAAACCAAGAAGCTTTCTGTTTGGTCAGTGCAGATTAAAATTCAGACCTGCCAAACTAACAATTTTTTTGGATAATTTTTTCATTTTGTTGACAGCTGAGCTACTACTAAGTACTTTTAAGGCTAATTTAGACTGCACCAACTTTGTATTGGTTTGTGATTATTTTTGCGATTAAACATGTTCAGTTGCAGTTTGTCTGGTCGTAATTTGAAAATTGACGTACTGTCATTTGGTGACTTGTCGGCGTCTGTCGGTGCAATGTGAAGTAACCTTTAGTTAGCGACTCGCCAACATTTCTGTTAGCAGTGTCATTTGTATGTGCACTCCGTTAACTTGAGAATTGTGCTGGATTATGTTTGAACATATGTTAGGATGCTTTTTCCGAACACTGACTTATTTTTCCCATGTTGACATGGCAGCTAACATTGCACAAATAATCCCATGTGTCTTCTAGTGTGTCCTATGCTTAGTTAACCGCAGACATACCCTGGTGGACCGGCTGAGTCTGACAGCCTGGCCAGAAGTCATGTCTACAGTGCCAGTGGCGGGACATCAGGGTCTCATGGTGGCCCAATTGTTCAAATGCCACCGCTCCTATGTGCCTTTTCACACTTGGCTATGACCATCCGTCCGGCTGAACGCACCCCCTCGTCTATCCAGAGGGCCGTTACTCCATCAAACAACCCTCCTCTCTGCTGTGACAGCAGGACAGAAGGTGCTGTGGGCACTCGTTGCTGACACAAAGTTAGACAAGGCTGTGGGCACCGTGTGCACAGATGGACCTGGCCCAGCTCAGTTCCGTTCACGCCGAGATTCCCAGCACAGATGAATTAATGCCAGATATCATGCTCATGCGAGAGGAATGGCTCATTATTAAAAAATGCTCCGGAACAATCCATATGTGTTTGAGATCGCATGTGTGGTCATTGCTGCGCTTAAGGGCTTTTAGACCCCTGCTCCGCCAGACAGGAGCCAGGCAGCGATATTGGCTACTAATGTACAGGCCATGAGAGCTTCATGTCTTTATTAGAGACTTCATCTCAGTCCTTTAGTACTCTAGCTCAAGGCTTCTCATTATTCACTTTGAATGACTGTGATGTTTACCTCAGTGTCCGAGGTGGGTAATATATTCGGGGCACAAAATAGGCTCTAACGGTAGTGATGACACTAGTAAAAAATAAATATATTTTTTTAAACAGTTATTTCATATTAAAAGGAGTTAAAATCTATTAACGTATTTACTGACATATTACTTCAGACTCACTGATAGAAAATTTTGTATTAAACTTTTTTAATACAAAATTTTTTAAAGGGATAGTTAAGCAAGAAATGAAACACTATTCACTCTCATGTCATTCCAATCTTTGGAACACAAATATTTTTGATAAAATCTGAGCGCTTTCTGATCCTGCATTGACAGTAATGCAACTGACACATTCAAGGCCCAGAAAGGTAGTAAGGACATTGTTAAAATTGTCCATGTGACATCAGTGGCTCAACCATTATATTATGAAGCTTTGAGAATACGTTTTGTGCACAAGAAAGAAAAAAAAAAACTTTATTCAACAATATTTTCTCTTCCATGTCGGTCTTCAACATGCGTTCACGAATGTAAATCCACTTTAAATCAATCAAATATACTTCAGCATTTTTTAAGTTAGACTTCAGCACTACAGTACTTGTGCACTTAAGTGAATTAATACAAAATACATTTTGTAGTTCAATTTATTATAATTCAACACTTTAAAATTACAATTGCAGGGCATTTTTATGAAGTACTTAAGTATGTAACTGAGACTGCTCTGCTCTCGGTTACTGAAGCCCTGCGACTAGCAAGAGCAGCTTCAAAATCCTCGGTACTCATCTTACTGGACCTTTCTGCTGCTTTTGACACTGTTAATAACCAGATTCTCCTGTCCACCCTCAGAAAGATGGAACGGCACTCCTGTGGGTTAAGTCCTACCTCTCTGACAGATCCTTCAGTGTGTCTTGGAGGGGTGATGTTTCAAAGTCACACCATCTTGCTACTGGGGTTCCTCAAGGCTCAGTACTTGGACCACTTCTCTTCTCAATCTACATGACATCATTAGGATCTGTCATTCAGAAGCATGGCTTTTCTTATCACTGCTACGCTGATGACACCCAACTCTACCTCTCATTCCAACCAGATGACCCGACGGTAGCTGCTCGCATTTCAGCCTGTCTGAGTGACCTCTCTAGCTGGATGAATGACCATCACCTTCAGCTTAACCTTACGAAGACAGAACTCCTGGTGATTCCAGCTAAGCCCATTGCTTCATCACAACTTCTCTATACAGCTGGGCTCATCAACCATTACTCCTTCGAGGACAGTTAGAAACCTAGGAGTTGTGATGGATCATCAGTTAAGCTTCACAGACCACATTGCTACAACTACCCGGTCCTGCAGGTTTGCCTTATACAACATTAGGAAGATTAGACCCTTCCTGTCAGAGCAAGCAACCCAACTTCTTGTACAAGCTCTTGTTCTCTCCAGACTGGACTATTGTAATGCTCTCCTGGCAGGCCTTCCTGCATGTACTGTCAAGCCTCTGCAGTTGATCCAGAATGCAGCAGCGAGGGTTGTCTTCAATGAGCCAAAAAAAGCTCACGTTACTCCTCTCCTCATCAGGTTACACTGGCTACCAGTAGCTGCTCGCATCAAATTCAAGGTACTGATGCTAGCCTACAAGACGACCACTGGCACGACACCAACTTACCTAAACTCATTGGTTAAATCTTATGTGCCCTCCAGAAGTTTGCGCTCTGCAAGTGATCGACGCCTTGTGGTACCATCCCAAAGAAGTTCAAAATCACTCTCACGGACCTTTTACTGGACTGTGCCCAGCTGGTGGAATGACCTCCCAATCTCAATTCGTACAGCTGAGTCTTCACTCATTTTCAAGAAACAGCTAAAGACTCATCTTTTTCGCCTGCACTTAACCTAGCACTTTTCCTTTTCTTGTCTTTTTAATTTATAAAAAAAAAAAAAAAAAAAAACCTACCTATGCGTTCTATACTAGACTGACTGAGACTTGTCATGGCACTTGTATACTGTTGTTGTTCTCTTGTTGACCTGACTGCTTCTATTGTTCTCATTTGTAAGTCGCTTTGGATAAAAGCGTCTGCTAAATGATTAAATGTAAATGTAACTGTATTTGTAGTATACTTAGCATGAAATAAATTGGTTTCAATTACATTTTAGTACATTTAGTACATTTATTTTCCACTAGGGGATAACTGTTTAATTAAGTGTTAATCATATTAATACTACATAATATAGTAAATAGTCCACCAGTGGTTGACAATCCAACATAGTATGTCTTTTTGAAATAGAGGTTTTTCTTAGAAGCCCCAGTATGTGAAAAGTTATGTTTGTGTGCTTTTTTACAGTCACATTTTTAAAGTAATTTATTGGCCTAAAAAGAGAAAAACATAGAATTAGCCAAGTTAAAAATGTATTTAACAGATAACATTTCTCATCTAAATTCCTGCAAATATCACAATAATATTGTTATCATTAATTATTTTCTTTTTGTATTGAAATTATATTATAATTACAGCACTTAAAAAATAAAAATCTGTTGAGAATCTGAGTTGAAATTAATATGTGTAACGACTGGGTGAAGGAGTGGCAGGAAGCAAGTGCGAGATTAATGATATTTAATGAAGACAATGATACAGACAGTACTTGAGACACAAACAACGCTGGGAGGAATGCACAGTCTAAGATGGTGGTGATGAGTGACGAATCCGGAAGGCGGAGGTGAGTAGGCAGCAGGAGAGGGTGACACAGGAACTGCGGGGAAGCGAGCTGAAGGTAAGTGGTGTTGCTTGGTGGTGGGTTGCGTAGAGTGGACGGGGTTCCAGGGAAAGATGGACATCCAACGCAGAAACACACAAGAAAGCAAAGCATAGGTCATAAACATGAAACAACGCTCTCAGGAACACAAGACGCTAGACAAGCCAATATATAGGGATGAGTAATGAGTGACAGCTGTTGCTGATGACAATTAACGGAGACGCCCAGAAACTAATCAGTGCTGACGCGTAACACACAGACTTCTCCCACAAAGTGCAAAACCCAGAGATCACGGTTTACCAACCGTGACAGTACCCCCCCCCCCCCCCCCTTTAAGAACGCCTCCTGGAGTTCCCAGAATGGCCTACCTGCTGATTATAATCATCAATAAGGGAGTGATCCAGTATGTCCCTAGCAGGTACCCAACTCCTCTCCTCCGGACCGTAACCTTCCCAGTCCACCAAGTACTGGAATCCTCATCCCCTCCGTCTCGAGTCCAGAATACGATTAACCAAATTGGTCGGTTCCCCATCTACGAGACGCGGCAGCGGGGGAACCGGGGTAGGTGGATTAATACGTGAATAAAACACGGGTTTAATTTTGGACACATGGAAGGCGGGATGTATTCTCCTGTATGCTGGAGGTAGTTTGAGGCGGACTGTCACCGGACTAATGATCTTAGTGACAGTAAACGGGCCAATGAATTTGGGAGCTAATTTGTCCGTTGAAACGGAACGGAGAGGAATATTGTTAGTAGAAAGCCACACTTTTGACCCACGACGTAAATGGGAGGCTTTGACCGGTGGCGATCGGCCTTGGCCTTAGTGCGCTCCCTCATCCGGAGCAGAGTCTCACGGGCTCTGGTCCAGGTGCGGTGGCACCTCTGGACAAATGCGTGAGCGGAGGGGACCGCGACTTCAGATTCCAGACTAGGAAAAGCTGGTGGCTGGTAACCTACGCTGCACTGAAACGGAGAGAGGCCCGTGGCTGACACTGGTAACGAATTGTGAGCGTACTCCACCATAGAGAGTTGTTGGCTCCAGGAAGAAGGATTCTTGGAGACCAAACATCGGAACGTTCTCTCTAAATCTTGGTTGGCTCGCTCAGACTGCCCGTTACTCTGGGGATGATAACCCGAAGACAGACTAACCGTCGCTCCTAGCAATTTACAAAATTCCTTCCAAAATTTGGATATGAATTGGGATCCCCTGTCAGAAACCACGTCTACTGGGAGGCCATGTAACCGAAAGACATGATCTAGGACAGTGACCGCTGTCTCCTTGGCTGTAGGCAATTTGGGCAAGGGAATGAAATGTACTGCCTTCGAGAACCGGTCCACTACGGTCAAAACGACCGTCATGCCATTAGAGGGCGGGAGGGCGGTAACAAAATCTAGTGCGATATTTGACCAGGGTCTCGAAGGGACAGACAGCGGTTGAAAAAGCCCATCAGGAGGCCGGTTGGACGACTTACCACTGGCGCAAACTGAGCAAGCCAAAACAAAATCGTGGACGTCACAAGCCATAAGTGGCCACCAGAATCGTTGTTTAACTAACCCCTTGGTTCGGCTTATCCCTGGATGACAAGCAACGTTAGAGCAGTGACCCCACTGAATAACTTCGGACCGTAACTCTTCCAGCACAGATAAACGATTCGGTGGGCAACCGGGCGGAGGCATGACCCCTTCTAAGGCCGTCTTGACCTTCAATTCGACCTCCCATACGAGTGCTGAGACGACTATTTTCGCAGGTAAAATACACTCGGGAGTCACCGGACGGGAGGAGGGATCAAAAAGACGTGACAAAGAATCGGGTTTGACATTTTTGACATTTTGGAGTCTTGTGGCAGTTCTAATGTACTCTAAATTCTTGTGATCGGTCCAAACAATGAAAGGTACCCCTGACCCTTCCAACCAGTGACGCCACTCCTCTAAAGCTAATTTGACGGCCAACAATTCTCTGTTACCAATGTCATAATTGCGTTCAGCAGGAGATAAACAATGTGAGAAAAACGCACAGGGATGCATCTTATCGTCCGAGGCAGCACGTTGGGAAAGAACTGCTCCTACCCCCACCTTTGATGCGTCGACCTCCACCACGAACTGCCGTGTGGGATCAGGAGCTACAAGGATGGGAGCGGAAACTAAGCGGCTCTTGAGGTTGGTAAAGGCAGTTTCGGCTGCATCCGACCACCTGAACGGAGTACTGGGGGAGGTCAAGGCCGTCAGCGGTGAGACTAGTTGGCTGAAATTCCGAATGAAACGTCGATAAAAATTGGCGAACCCCAGAAACTGCTGTAGGGCCTTACGGGAATCTGGAGATGGCCAATCTATCACAGCCTTAACCTTGTCAGGATCCATACGTATTCCCTCGGACGAGACGATATACCCTAGGAAGAGGACAGACTGTGCATGGAATACGCATTTCTCCGCCTTGACAAAATGCCCATTCTCGAGTAACCTCTGGAGCACTCGTCTGACGTGTTGAACAAGTTCCTGGAGAGTTGAAGAAAAAATCAGTATGTCATCCAGGTAAACATATATAAACTGATCTACCATGTCTCTCAACACGTCATTAACGAGTGCTTGGAAAACCCCTGGCGAGTTGGAGAGCCCGAATGGCATCACCAAATATTCAAAGTGCCCTCTAGGGGTGTTAAAGGCGGTTTTCCATTCATCCCCCTTCCTGATGCGGACCAAATGATAAGCGTTACGTAAATCCAATTTTGTGAATATGGATGCTCCCTGTAACCTCTCAAAAGCTGAAGACATCAACGGTAATGGATAGGTGTTCTTTATTGTGATGTTGTTCATCTCTCGGTAGTCAATACAAGGTCGCAGAGAACCATCCTTCTTACCCACAAAAAAGAATCCCGCCCCCGCTGGAGAAGAGGAAGGGCGGATGAACCTCGATGCCAAGGAATCAGAAATGTATTTCTCCATGGCCTCCCTCTCAGAAAGAGAGTAAAGCTTGCCTTTAGGCGGAGACTTACCTGGCACTAAATCTATAGCACAGTCATAGGGACGATGCGGAGGAAGAGAAGCAGCACGGGACATACTGAACACCTCCTTCAGGTGCAAGTACTCGTTCGTGATCGTCGACGGGACAGACCATGTTCTCTTGACTCGAGCGGCCCCTTTCCGGAGAGACGTAATGGCGTGTAGGACTGACTTGTCTACCCAGGCGGTTAATCCGAGCATCCACCCGGAGTGCCAGGTCGATTAGGCCGTTGAACGTTGGGGGCAGCTCGAGGAGGTAGATCTCCTTCTGAACACGGTCGGCCAGCCCATGCAGGAATCGATCCCACTGCGCCGACTCGTTCCACTGGCACGCAGCCGCCAGGGTGTGGAACTGAATGGAATAGTCCGCCACCGATGATTCTCCTTGTTTGAGGTCCGAAAGCTGGTGGAACGAGGTGCAACACGGATGTTGATTCTCCCAAACCGCCGTCCCCGATTAGGCGGCCCTGCCAGAGAGTAAACTAAGAGCAAACGCAACCTTGGACTCCTCTGTCGCGAAGGTGCTGGGCTGCAATGCAAAATGCATGGAACATTTGTTAAGGAAAGTCTTGCAAAAGTTTTGCTCACCGGAGTAACTCTCTGACGCCGGAAGACGCGGCTCTGGCTGGAAGTGGTCCTGGGAGGTCTCCCGGGGGACGGCCGGCGCAGGCGGTGCGGTGGGAGAGGTGAGTTGATGAATCAGCTGGGTGAGCTCGGACACCTGTGTCACCAGGGATGAGTAATGAGTGACAGCTGTTGCTGATGACAATTAACGGAGACGCCCACAAACTAATCAGTGCTGACGCGTAACACACAGACTTCACCCACAAAGTGCAAAACCCAGAGATCACGGTTTACCAACCGTGACAATATGAAGTTGATGTTTTGGTCATTTTTATGTTTTCATTGTTTTTCATTTCTGTAATTGTTATGCATGCAGCTAGAATTCTGAGATTATACTGAGTATGTTTACTTAGTTTGCAGTCACACGTTTCAGGCCCATTTAAAATTAACTGTTTAAGAAAATAATTGATATTGATGACACTTTATAAGTGTTCAACTACACAATTTATTCAAAGAAATGGAGACAAACAGAACTATTACTTTTTTTCTATTTAGCTACATGTAAACTGCAACTTGGAGAGATCTATGAGTACTTTGACTGCTGACTCAAATGAAAATAAGAATTTCTTTCCACCATTTCATGGAAATGAACCGGACTTCACAACGATACCCTGCTTTCTGTTCTAATAAGCAACCCTAAACTGAACAATACTTAGTAATTCCCATTCACTTGTTTAGTTTATGATGAATGTGTTTGATGGGATGTGCTGCCTGATTGATTTGTGTCATAATCACTAATGGAGCCTTGCACTATTAAGAAATCATGTATCTAAAAGAGCACTTTCCATATTCACTCAGTGCCACTAATTGGCACTTGACTTTCCCCCTGCAGTTGTCAGAATCGTGCTGTTCCCTCCAGGGTATTGTTTGGTTTAGGCGGTGCCAGATCCTCGGCAGGAGATTGTAGATGATGTACAGCAGCGGCTGATGGCTCAGGGCAGGAGGTCACACCTGGAGGTGATAGTAAAGACTTTAGACTGATGGAGAAGGTTGAAGCCGTTACAGGATCATATAGCGAAGCGGTGCTAAATTGTAAAGACTGAGACAGTGGTTGTTATCCAAGGTTGTTTGTGGATGACAGAGGTCGGACCTAGTTTGGATTTTACAGCTGGTAAATGGATAATGTTTAGATAAAGGATTGAAAAGATAAAAGGCTCTTTAAATGGGATTGTTGATTATATTATAAAGAACGCATCATATAAATAGGTTTTGATATTTTATGGAGAAATCATAAGTGTTGCCTGGCCGAGGTAAAGTGATCAGATTTATTTGTTAAATTGTTTTATGTTGAATGCTGAAGTTATGTCTATTTGTTATAGATTATTACAGTAATTCATTTAGATTTGTAAATTAATTAATTTATGTATTATGTATTATTTACTTTATTAAAAGGCAGGCCTTCAGAATTACATCAACTACTGTAAAAGCAGATTTCAAACAAGTTTATTCATCATAAATTATAGGCCAATTGAGTGCAACCTGAATTCATAGTTTTCTAAAATTAATAAATAAATAAACATATGTATAATCTATAGAATTATTTCACAACTCTCTCCTTCTATCTCCTTGACTTGGCACTATGCTATTAATAAACTAAATTGTAAAAAAAAAAAAAATTAAAAAGTATACATTTACATAAAATATTTGATTTGGTATTTTTTAATTGACATCTTTATTATAAATATAAATCATTACAAATTATTTAGATACTATTATAGTTTTTATTATTTTGAATCAATGTTTTTTTTTTCATTTAAAATTTTTTGTGTCTGTATAGTTTTCATTATTTCATTTATTTTATTTCAGCACATCAAGTTAAACTAAATTAAAATGAGAAATGTTTTGTTTGTTTGTTTTCATTTCAATTTTAGTGTTTTTGTTTCAGTTTTAGTTTTAGTTAACTATAATAACCCTGATATACAGCAGGTAAAATAAGTATTGAACACGTCACCATTTTTCTCAGTAAATATATTTCTAAAGGTGCTGTGGACTTGAACTTTTCACCAGATGTCGGTTACAACCCAACTAATCCATATATAAAAAGAAAACAAAACAAATAAGTTCAGAAATTAAGTGATGTGTTATAAAATGGAATGACACACGGAAAAAGTTTTGAACACATGAAGTAAAGAAGGTACAAGAATGCATGGAAAGCCAAGACACCAGCTGAAATCTATCAGTAATTAGAAAGCAATCTTGCCCCTTGTCAGTGGAAATTAATATTACTTAATTTTCAGTCCCAACACCTACAGTACCAGAATGATGAAGATGAAATGAGGGTGGACATTTCAGCAAGACAATGATCCCAGACTCTCAGTTGGTCTCAGAAAAGGAAAATAAAGCTGCTAGAATGGCTGAGCCAATCACCTGACTTGAATCCAATAGAAAATAAGAACTAAAGATCAGAATTCAGAGAAGAACACCACAGAACTTTCAAGATTTGAAGACTCTGTGGAAGAATCGGCTGAAATCACACCTGAGCAATGCATGTGACTAGTTTCTCCAAAAAGGACGCGTCTTGAAGCTGTCACTACCAACAAAGGCTTTTGTATTAAAATCAATTTCAGTAATCTAATACTTTTTCCCTGTGTCATTCCATTTATTACACGTCACTTCATTTCTGAACTTATTTGTTTTGTTTCATTTGTATGTATGGATTACTTTGATTGTTACCTTAGCAAGGAGTTTCATGCTGAAGTTTAATAAGCTGAAGTTAAAGTTTCATGCTAATACTTGGCAAACAGTACTAAAGAGCATTATGATGTCGTTAGAGAAGAATTATTTTGGAGAGAGATGGATGAATCTCTATATCTCATTGCCTTGAGTTAGTGACTTTGCCCTTTGAACCAGTTCAGGGTCACTTTCATATCGACTGAGCAAATGCTAAAATTCTGCTTGCAATTCAGATCATCTGTACGTGCCCTCACAGGTTTTTTTTATCAAACTCACCTCAAGAGTTGCATTATCTCCTGAATCTGCTGAACTACAATGGATCTGAGCCCAAACCTGCTGCCGAACGCATCAAGCATAAGGACCTGAGCCGAAAGGGAAGTGTGTGTCAGAGTCACTTACTGTAGCAGACGGAGAATGAGCGGTGTGTTATTTCAACACATAGTCCTCTTGATTAGGGTCCCTTTGCATGCCCTTTTAGCAGTGAGTGCTTTAGTGGCAGGTCCAGTAGGACTGCATTTCCTCCGAACTCACAGAAGAGGGGTGTATGTTGTTTTACTCGCAGACTTACTGCTGCCCCTGAGGGCCTAACCTAGCCCACACGCAGCTAATCAACAAGGGCTTCGCGTGGGCTTCTTACACACAGCTAAGCCATTTCACATACACAAACACACATTCGCAAGAAATTGTCTGTGAGTGATTTATGAACTGACCATATTCAGTTTTATCAATAAAGCTTTCCCTCAGAGAAACAGTGTTTGTGTAACTGTGTGTTCTGGATCACCGATTGCATGCGGCCCCCACAGCACTAGGAAGTTCCCTGGTGTTCTTTACTGGAAATGAAATATGTGCGTGTCCTCACCAATTGATCAAGTATTTTAGTCTGTGGTGTTTTCCTAGGATAGACGCCAATCAATGAAACATCAAAACATTTAGATGCTACTGTAAAAACGGCTCAATTGCAGGCTTCTCGTTTGCAGACTTTGCCTCTGAATATAATTTAAAGTAAACAAAAAACATAGGCCTAAATCATTATTTATTTATTTTTTTCATTGTTTAAGTATATCAAAATGTCACGCTGCTGTCACTTTCTGACATATCATGTCAGTTGGCCATTAGCACAATTTGACATACCATTTAATATCTGAAGGGCACATTTTGTCCTGTCAGAGATCTGGATCACATGACTGGGAGACATTTTCACTAGCTTACTGAGTGTATATCATAACAAGGGCCTGATCTTGATGAGCTCGGAAACCTTTTACCTGGGGAGCTGAGAGAGCATGCTGTCTTTTTCTTGCTGTCTTCATACGCTCTTGATTTATTACCACACGCTGGCAGTGATGTAACAGCTCCTCAGCAGGTTATACAGCAGGTTGTGTGGCTGTGTATTTGAAGGTGGGGGGTCAGCTAAAAACTGCATATTTATGAAGTTCAATTGCTGCCCCACCAGGCGAGGGTGAATCTTTGGCCTTAATTGTGTTTCATAAATATTGATAGGTTAGGATATTTTGGTGTTCCAACACACCCATCTACACACAAGCAGAAACAGGATCTTCTTAATACTGCAAGGTTTTTGGTTTTTGCAGCTGTGAAGTTTAAAAATATCATTGTTTTCTGTTTTTCACAGAAGAAATACAGGTTGTATAGGTTTGGATTGACATTTGGGTGCGTAAATGATGACAGAATTTTCATTTTTGGTTCACTAACCCATTAACCCAAGTTTGCTCTAAGGGAATTAGATTGGAAGTCTCTCATTTTCAGAAAGTTTTGAATTGATATTAGGGACAGCAGATGTTTATGTTGCAACAAAGAGTGATGACTACCAATAGGAGTGAATCACCTTATGAAACAGTTGGATGCTACACTCAGATGCAACTTGTACAGCAACTTGGTGGCATCTTAATAATAGTCTATTTCTTGGAGCCTGCTAAATGACTACTAACAGTACATAATGCTGACATAAATGCATTTGCTTCTTGTTGAAGTGTTATTCAGTGACTTTGGGGGTTGTTGATTTCAGATATCTGCATTTATCATACAACTGTCTTGAAGTAGAGCTGATCTCAGCATGTCTCAAGTGTCTGTGATCCTAAATCTGATGGTATTAGATGCTGTTACTCTATTTTGTCATTGAAACCGTTTCGTCTTATCTTTAGTGCAGGAACATTTGGTTTTGAGATCTGGATTTGGACACATGAGGTCATGAGAAGGTCTGGTGTTTTGTCAAATCCAGTGTTTCACTCGTGTCCCTCTTTCTTCACCCTTTTTCTTAGTCAGGTTCTCCTGCAGTTGGCGATTTTCCACTCCAGGTGTCCAGGTTTGGTGCTTTTTGGATGATTAGCTGTGTTTGGTTGCCATGGAGATGCTGAGTGCTTGAAGAAAAGCATACGCTGGATGGTTCTGTCTTCGCTCTTGACTCTTGATTTCTTTGTAGAATCTTCCAGCTCCTGCGAGGATGCTACCCAGATGTTTCTGTAAGATGGTTTCTGTTTTGCCTGTGCAAACATGCATGTTTTTCTTCAGCTGTTCAGATTGGCTGTGTGTTCTTTTCGGCTGTGCACACATTTACTTTAGCATACATTTAGTTATCTATAAAGTCTCCAGGCTTTGATTAGCAGAACGGAACAGTTTGCTCAGGGCCTGTGAGGAGACGTTTACTTCGTTCTCCATTTTGTCGATGTAGATCCTGGGACCGACGGTTGTCACTTTAAAGCAGTTCTACAGCCCTCACAGTGTCCAAACTACACTCACAACTCCCACACACATTGGCATTCTGCTGTTGAGAAGTCAGCCTACATATTTTCAAAGTTTTTTTGACTTGTGTCAAACTTTTTTTTTTTCTGGTCCTTAAACCCCATCTGACATTCTCTTTGAAAAACTCACAACTATCTTGTTTTTATTCCACAGATTTTTGCATTTTCTTATGATTTTCATGTTAAAATGTAAACAGGCATTTAATAAGCCGGTAAGGGAGTCTACAGTCCTGAGCAACATCGGCTATTGTGCTAGTTGGGTTGTGCTTAAACCTTTTATGATCTTTACCAGACAATGTTGCATGTAGTTTGTATCAGATTTTAGTTTTAGATACCCTCTGTGTAACAGCTTTGTTATTGTTAATTGAATATAAATTGCTTAAAAATCATATTTTTTAAATTGTTAATATAAATTTTAGATTAATCAATATTTTAATTAATAATAGTGTATACATTAATTAATACAAAATAGCACTCTTGGTACTGGATGCCTCTAGTGTCCATATATCTTTAAGCATAGATACATGCTGTCCACTGTAGATTAGTCATTCTGGAAGCAGTTTCCAGGACCAATTGCGTATGACATCATCTTTCTTAAATCACTGATTCCTGTTATCCCGTATGACTCCAGAATTGAGTGTCTCATTATAGGACGATTTTAAATTGGTCTATCTCTGTACACCCAGTCCCCGTTCATAACATCTTTTTGTGCCAAAATGGCTGTGAATGCTTTACTCGCATATCTCGTAGATCATTATGTCATGTGGTTAATTCCTGCCTGTAGAAGTATGTCTTTAGCTTAGTGGTGGGGGGGGGGGGTTGGGGGGGGGGCATGGTTCAGATACGCATCTGTAATTATGCGCCTTAGAGAATACTCCAAAAAGAAAAGGAGATATTTCAACCAAGATAGTAAACAAACATTAAGAGAAAGAATATATACAGTGGAACAAATTCTATTTAATTAGATTCATGTTTTACATGTTTATAGTTGATATGATTTTTAAACCTCAGGCATTACTGTAATTACCTTTTATTGTGTTCGATAGTGTTGGTATGCATGTTTTACTGTCAGCAGTTAATGATATCTGTCTTTCTGCCTCTGTCTCTCTCTCCCTGTAGGAAACTAATGAGCAAATCGCAATAGCGCATGTTGCATTAACATCAGGATGAAGTTCTTCGCCGCTCAGCGTCAGCAGGCCTCTTTTGTGCTCCTCTGAGGATACACACACCCTCGCTTCCACAGAGCCCACAGAGCCGGCATCACTGGGACGGCCTGAAACTCTTCACCCCTCTCTGTTTCATATACATCACCCATCGCTGGGGCGCTGCTCACCCCAGCCGAAGCATGTCATCGGTGGGTGTGGCACGATTGCAGCGGGAGACGGCCCGCTCCTGCCCGCGCCGTATATCTGAAACTTGCCTTGTGTGGCTACTGGGCTTGGCACTTCGCCTGGCACTATCCTCCTGCCAGCGGGCAGACCTCACTGCAGCCAAGCACCCTATGGTCACCACTGGCTATGGGAAGCTTCGGGGCGTACGCAAGGAGCTGAACAATGAGATTCTGGGTCCGGTCGAGCAGTACTTGGGCGTCCCGTATGCCACCCCGCCAGTAGGCGAGAGACGCTTCCAGCCCCCGGAGGCACCAGGCTCCTGGCAGGAGATCCGTAATGCTACCCAGTTTGCACCAGTGTGCCCACAGAACATTCACGGTGTGCTGCCAGAGATCATGCTTCCCGTATGGTTCACCGACAACTTGGATGCTGCCGCGGCTTATGTACAGAACCAGAGTGAGGACTGCCTTTATCTCAATGTCTATGTTCCCACAGAGGACGGTAAGTTTTAGAAGCCCATATAGGTTCATTTGTGGTACATTTATGTTCCATCTATGTTCATTCTTACTCACTTTAAACATATTTCCACCCACACAAGAAAACATAACATGTTCATCCTCTCCAGCTATGGTGATTGGGAGACTAATCACCTGTATACTTCCCAAGTGATTCCATCCTTTTCCAGAGCTTACTGTAGTGGTGAGGGGTACAGAGAGATTACGGGATGTAAAAAAAAAAAAGATTCAAACTCATTTACAACCCTTAAACCTCCAAATAAAACAATTTCTTCATTACCCATTCTCTGGATAATCTTGGAAACCTTCTCTTTTTGTTCTCCTATAAAAGAAGCTACAATAATCTGTTGCTTGTAATCGAATCAAATATAATGTTTAAGTTAGATTACTTGCATTAAGTGCATACAAAACGGTAGTTGTCAGAGATAAAGAGAGCAAGAACTCCTTTGAGCACAGGAGATATTTAACATGCTCCAGTCAGTGATTGTTACTGAAACTGCATGGGCAACAATCTGAGCATGTGCTAAAGTCTCTGATAAATGGGCTTCGCTGCAGTTTGTAAATGGGTTGTGCAGAGACTGCTGGGTAATGTCTCACTGTGCCAGCTCTCAAAATGGGTTGTCATAGTCATGGGAGTATGGCAGGCAATGCGTGTTTTTTTGGAGAGATGAAAGCTCTTCAATGATGAAACCATATACACAGGAGGTCTTCTAATGCTAATAGCACTTTTGCATTTTAGCAACTCTGTGTACTCTTTGAGTGTGTTAATGTGCCTGTCCATTACAGTGAGTCAGTAAATCAGTCTTCCTTAATTTGTAGATATACATTCACTAAGTGCTGTAGATTGCAGTCGGATGATTCATCCATTGCAGGAGCGATTCTAGAATTTCAGTCTTCGAGCAGCTCAAATTATTTAGCTTAGAGAAATACTTTTTGCAAGTGATCACTGGTTTGAATCTTGCTCTAGCTTTGAAAATAAAATAGGTTGTCAGGTTACACTTCATTTCGATAGCCAACTTTAGACGTTCAACTAACTCTCATTAGAATATTATTAAACTGTTAGATTAGGATTAGTGTTAGATTTAGTAGAATAAATTGGTTAGTAATTGCAAATTTTATTAAAATCAGTACACTGTGTATTAAGAGACCATCAAAATAAAGTGTTAGCAGATATTAAACAGTCTACTCTAATGACTAATAGTTGATATCTAGTTGGAAAGTTACTTAGAGTTCTGTCATGACAACTCTGGGAGAGTTTTATCAATGTAATATACATGACAGTGTTAATGTGTTTGGTCTTGGCAGAAAAGATCTGCTACACTGCTGCAACATAGTTCCTACTAGTACCGAGACTTGCTATCGCCAATACATCCACAGAGATGCTGCTGTGAGCATGTAGGAAATACTGCTGCTGCACAGTTAAAATGTATGAAATAACCCCCATATATAGCATACATGAAATCACCCCATAGCAGATCTATACAGGTGGAGCTGGGGAAGGTTAAGGTCTACTGTTAATGAGACAACATAATTTTTGAAGTTTCAGTATAATCTTATTGCTGTCTAGGAGAAGAAATTGCAACATTAAATATATCATTTGTGCCTTTTCTTTCCTATCAGTTTCTTAGCAGTTTTCAGCTGTAGATCCACACGTAAAAATTATAAATAAAAATAAATGAAATAAATAATTAGTGATTAGATTTAATCTGAGAGAATTTTCACACAGTAAACTTGGAAACATCAAAAAGTCCATGTGATATTTACACGAGTTCAAAGAATCAGCTTCTGCAAGCAGAAATAGATTTTTCCCTAATAAGAAATAATAATCAAATCTGGGCCACAGAACAAGAGAAGATATTTTTTCATAATTATGAAGATGAATTGCATGTACACACAAGGGAATCTATGAGTATGTGTTTTATGTGTATACATGGCTCAACAGCATTTCACTCGCATTTGTGACTAAAAATAGATATGTGCGAACTGGAAAATGTATTTAGGAGCATGAGTGCGAACAAAATGTAACATCCTAACTTATACGGTAACCTATAACAAATATATTAATTTCTAGAATTGTTTTATGGAAAAATAGCGATACAGCCATATATGATTATTGAACTTTAAAAAGGTGATGATTTAATTTAAAAAGCACAGACGAGAAGGCGGAATGAGTGAAGGAGACGTGCCGAATGAAAGCATACATTCAGTACTAGAGGGTAGTGATGTCCGATTCGTGAACTAATCGTTCAATTTAACCAGTTCTTCTTAGTGAACCAGTTGAACCAGTTCACCAAATCGAACTGAATCGTTTAAAAGTGACGTGACATTCAGCCAGGTATGGTGACCCATACTCAGAATTTGTGCTCTGCATTTAACCCATCCGAAATGCACACACACAGAGCAGTGAACACACACACACACTGTGAGCACACACCCGGAGCAGTGGGTTCACGTCTCCAATAAGCATTAATCCACAAATAACTTAAGCTGTTAACTTTTTTAACGTGACTGACACTTCCTCTGAGTCAAAATAAACCAATATCCCTGAGTAATTCATTTACTCAAACAGTACACTGACTGAACTGCTGTGAAGAACGAACTGAAGATGAACACCGAGCAGAGCCAGATGACTAAAGAACACGCCCACTGCTGGAGCAGTTCTCGTTCTCGAGTCAAGAACCGGTTGCATCGGTTTTCGGATCACCAGTACACTGAACCGAAAACCATTTCTTTCGGACACGTCCGATTTGAGAACCGATGAACTGATGATACTGCGCATGCGTGTAATTTTTCAAGTATTTTGTTAAACATTGGAAAGTGTGATAAAATAACTATATTTTATTTTGCTTTTTTTTTTTTTTTTTTTAGATGAATGTTTCTAATCTGTATATTGTAGATTATGTATAGGCCAAAGGGATTTTCAGGGAAGTTGGACAATAATTAAGACTCTAAAGACTCTATGTTTAATAGGAATAAGGGATGATTTATGAAATATCTGTACTGTATTTATAGCTAATGATGACACATTCACAAATTGAGTTTGTAGTAAACAGAACATGAACACGATTCGAGCAGCTGATGATACTGATCTGCAGCACGTGCCAGTTAGAGCGATTCTCGTTCTCGAGTCAAGTTTTGTTGCAAAACTTAATTGTAAACTTTTCATGATTATGAGGTTTTTAACTGAATAAAGTTATGATTACTGACTTTATATATTTGAATGTATGATAGATGTGACGCCATTACGTCATTGCAAATGACGTCATTACGTCGAGCGTAAAAGAACCGGTGAACCGTTGTTCGTTATCTGGCTCGGCTCATTGTTCATCTTCAGTTCTCTCTTCACACCAGTTCAGTCTGTGTACTGTTTGAGTACATGAATTACTCCGGGATATTGGTTTGTTTTAACTCAGAGGGAGTGTCAGCCACATTAAAAAAGTTAACAGCTTAAGTCATTTGTGGTTTAATGCGTATTGGAGACGCGAACCGTTTCGATTTGGTGAACTGGTTCAAAAAGATCCGGTTACATTGAATGATTCATTTGAGAACCGGATATCACAAACTGCTTTGTTTTGAACTCTCTCACAACAGACACGGAAGAGAAGACAATGATGAATAAAGTCGTTTTTGCTATTTTTGGACAAAAATGTATTGTCAATGATTAAAAAAATTCTAACTGACCCTCTGATGTCACATGGACTACTTTGATGATGTTTTTCTTACCTTTCCTGACATGGACATTATACCGTGCACACAGTTTCAATGGAGGGACTGAGAGCTCTCGGAATAAATCTAAAATATCTTAAACTGTGTTCCAAAGATAAACGGAGGTCTCACGGGTTTGGCACGACATGAGGGTGAGTTATTAATAACATAATTTAGATTTTTCAATGAACTAAGCCTTTAACTACTGCAACAGTTAACTATTGCACATTGTTAGTTAATGCTAACCCTCTTTAAAGCTGCCATAGAATGCAAAAATCACTTTTATAAGGTGTTTGAACACAGTTGTGGCCACAGTGTGTGAAAACAACCAGCCTATAATGGTAAAATCCACCCAGTCATTATTTTATAATCTCAATATATCATAAACACACAAGCAGTTCCATATGGAGAGTCCTCTCCATTTGTGACACTCTCTGCCCTATTAGCATATACACAGCCCTGAGTGAGAAGCAGTGGTCCGCCATTACTGTTTTCCTGCTGTAGCTGCTGGAGGTACAATGTCAGCACAAAAGAGCCATTAAAAGTGTCATGTGTTGGGATGCACAAACGAACATAGGAGTCTCCATAGACCGCTGAGGACATGGTGGTTAAATTTCACTTTCCAAGGAAATGTCCTATACTTTGTGCTAATATTTTACTGCCTCACAAACGAGGGTCAGTTCAGAGCTGAAGTTGTACAAATATTGCACAACTCCAGAGTCCAGACTCCAGACAAAGTAAGCATCACGCATCATATTTTGGTTTCAAAAAAAGAGCTTCTTGGCTCTCTGTAAGGCTAATGTTGGTAAAGCTACCATTGTCGCTGCCTGTTTTCACTAATGCTGCCTTCACGTGCTGCAAGAATGATCGTAAATAGAAATGTGGTAGTTAAAAATTGCATTTGAAAGCAATGTGAGGTCAGTAACATGATCACCACCAGTTAAACTGTAACAATGGGGGTATGTCCACCAGAATGAGCTCTTGAAGCTCCACATTGTTCTGAAAACGAGGAGGGAGCACCAGCTCATTTTCATTTAAAGAGGACAAACACAAAAACAGCAGATTTTGGCACATGTCCTGAAAGTGGCAATTTCAACAAGCTATGAAATATTGTCTGTGGGGTATTGTGAGATAGAACTTCACCTACACACTCTGGAGATATTATTAATTATATTGTATCAATGCATATTTTTTTTTTTTTTTTTTAAATGAAGTCTTTAGTAAAAGATCTTTAATAAAGTTATTCAACCTTTTATGAGGACAACACTTTTTCTTTTTCTTTTTTACTTACTAAATTCTATATTGTGATAAAACCATATAAATGCTTCAATGACTATTGTGAAAATTTGATACGGCCACATACCTAATGTACATACAATTTCATAGGACTATAAATACATAATTACATAATTATCCTATTAAATAGTATGAAGCAAAATAATTTATAAACCTTGTGTACTTTCTAAATATAAAGCTAATCCACAAAATGTGAAAAATTTGCACTGCACCCCTAAATGTTTTTAATGTGCTCCTAAATGTTTTCCTTAAGCGTCAAGCCCTGGTATAAGGTTGCAGTATTTTTACAGACAGCAATGCAGTGGATCTGCAGTATGCATTCAAACGTATGACTGCACTGAAACTGTGTGAATTCTTCAGACAGGACTTTGATGCTGCCTTTGCAGTGTTAATATGGGTCTACAACACACAAAAACCCTCTTGTTCACAGCAACCCAGAAAAAAACAGTTCCTCCACAGTAAGTGATTAATGCATCTGACAGTGTTGTGGAGGTGTACACACTCTCCACACTCATTGCTTCCCATGTTTATGTGTGCCAAGCATCGCTGTGCTGCTAGTGAGTCTTATCAAAAAATCATCCAGCACACACTCACTGACGGGGATTCCTACACAGTCACTGCGCTGAGAATCATTCACAGGTTTGGGAGGGATTTAAAGGATCTGGACTTGGCACTTTCACTCCATTTCAGTTTAACATTTGGTGGGTATTTAGTGTGGGACTTTTGGACATGTTGGTGGGGATGTGAGTGTAGTTTACAGCCAAAGGATTAGAAGGAACTGTAATTATCTCATCTATATCTCCTTGCTCGTTCACTCTCTCTTTCTCAGGCATTTTCAGACTTTTAGAAAAAGCCACAAATATGATGATCCTCTTGCAAAGGACCTACTTCGTAAAGCCCATTTATGTAAAAAATAAATAAAATAAAAGTAGTATGCATGATATTATAAACTAAAAATTGTTGCCTTTCATTTAGAGTTCTACTAAAAATATTATGATTACTGAGCTGACAATATGCATTGCATAGACAGATCAAATATAAATAAAATTCAAATGAAAAGCATCTTCTCACCTCTATTCTTCTCTTGTATTAGAACATAAAAGTGATCACTCTCTCTGTGAATTTGAAATTGAACTAATTAAACAAATCAGCCACATTTAGTTTAGTCAGTTTATGTGATTAATGCTTAATTGGAAATGCTAATTCTATGCTGCGTCTAGTTTAATAGCCAATATTATTTAATTTTTATAGCGATGCTTGCAATGCCGCCTTATATTGATATTTCTAAGTATTTCAGGACGTATTCTCACACAGTTAATTGCGTCTGCTGATAGAGCTGTTTATTTGCTCATTCTGCTTACTTTGTTTAGCACCAGATGAGTTGCAAATGTTTGGTTTGTCAGTCTATTTTTATCCATCTCTTCCCATTTCTGCTCAAATCAATTTATGTATAGACTTCATTCAAATATGTTGAATGAATTTAAATCAACTTTACATTATGAACTTTTTTGTTTTACTGATCAATGTGCTTTGCATCATTTCTGCATATTGTTCATTAATTCCCATGACACCATTGCTTACTGGTTTCTTTCTAAAATTTGCACACTTAATTGCATTTGGCCTTTTTTTCTTCTCTTTAAACTCCAAAGACTGCACAGAAGTAATATTATATGTGTTGATTCTAATGCACAGCCGGCAGAAAACAAGACTGAGTGTCATGACAAAGCCAAAGTTTAAGGAGCTTGCAATGTGGCATTTCATTTACAGAGTAACAAAGCATAAACCTAAATTCACCTAAAAATGTAACACGATTCATTCTCTGCCGTACAAGCACTGGTATTTCCTTCAGGCATGTGGCATTTGACTCTGGAAAAAACGTGACGTGCGACTGTGCTTCAGAAGCAGAGGTGGGGCCGCTTCTCGGTCACGTCAGTGGAAATTTGATTTCACCCAGACGTGTTTTGTCAAGCCAATTGAAGCGTAATGCTCACTTCTCATCATTCAAGGCTGTGGTCCAAATAAAAATCCCTTTAATACAATCAATAAGGTGCGTAGCTAAACAAAAAGATGGTAACAGTTCAATAGTCAATTCAAGCTTGGCAACATTATATAAATGTAGATTCGCTTAGTGCCACTGCAGGTTGGGAGAATGTTGCATTATGGGGCTAGTGATGTTGGTGAAAGTAAATAAATATATAACTAGATGGTCTATGCTGCAGAAGAACTATGGGGTCAATAGCTTTTGATTGAAGAACAAACATCAAACTAATACTGCTATTTCTGCCATCCTAGCAGACCTTGATCGGGTGAAAATTGGATCAGGATTCTTCTGCAGGGGAACGAGAGATGGAAAAAAAGAAACAGAGAGGCAGCGAGGGAGAGAGTGTGTACATAAGAATGCATATGCTCCTATTGTCTTCTCATTCTCCTCTAATTGGCTCAAGTACATAAGATTTGCTCTATTGTTTGCTTGAAAGGAGAGGTTTCTGCCGCTGTGGGTCTGCTGGTAAGGCTGCGTGTGATAGAGATGCTGAATTATGGCCCTCGCTGATCAATATTCAATCAATGATGCTGGTGATTGATGACCCGGCCGTGACACACAAGCATTCACACACTGGCAATGCTCCTCATCACCATTCTAGTGCAGAGTTCTCAAATAAGAAAGCTCAGTATGTACAAAATATCTCCAAATTATATCCCAGTAAATGTCAGAAAAATTGGCAGAATCACACAGCAATTTTACAGAGGCAGAATTTCTGATATAATGACAAGGAATCTCTTGTATCTACAGTTAGAGATCAGGCTTCATTTTTAAAACAGTCCTGGAAAGATGGAAAAACTGCAAATTAGATCTCTCTAAAGGTGCACTTAGTCTTTTTCGATAAAATGCCATATCAGTAGCCAAATAAATAAAATATTCAGTTGTCAAAAGGACAACTTTTTTATTTTTAAAAATCTTGCAAAACAATATTATGGTTGATAATATTTATGATGGGTAAGTGTTATTTAATGGTAAAAGTTTTCGACCATGTTCCAGTTATGATAGGAATAGGACTATTGAAAAGATGTGAATGCATCTAAGTTTTCCAAAAAAAAAAAAACTTGTATAGCAAAAACATGAAGCTAATATTAACATCTTCCACTCACATTAATATTAATGTCATTACTGTACAGATGTCTCATGCAGAAGTCTTGCCTCTATTTTTATTTTTCTTAGTGACATGGTGAATATGGATTCTTGTATAGAAATTAATGAAACTCATAAGTTTTATCATGGTGGTTATAAGAGTTTAAATCCTTTCTTATATATAAATGTGGCATTGACCAATCAGTTTACTCTAGAATGCATTAGCATGCATATTAGCTGGACCAGTGTAAAATTGTCGTTTTTATCTTATAAGGCTAAATAGGCTATATATATTTTTTTGTTATATTGTTGTCAGATTTTACTGTTGGTTATTGAAACATAATCTTGACATACAGATTTGAAGATTTCTGTCTTTCTACATTGTACAGCTACTAGAGAATAGCTGCCTGGGGGTGTTATCATGATGGCCACCGGGAGGACTGATTGTGCCTAACAGGGACAGGGATTTTAAGAGAAATTTCTAAAACAAAGTTAATGCATAACTGAGAGCAAATCTGGAGCAGCCTCAAAAAAAAAAAAAAGTGATTGTTTGAATTTGAATGTTATGATAGCTGTAGATAGGCTTGATTCACCTCTACGATGAACTATCAACTCATGCTGTTCACCAACAAACACAGTTTCACAACCATACAGCTGTTCAGAAAAGCAGAGTACACGGCTAAACACGTCTGAATCCAGAACAGCGCATTTGTGCAGCTTCTGAGTGAGTGTGTGTTCATACAGTGTGACAGGATCAAATGTGTTTGTATTTGTCTAGTCAGTGGAATGCTTTGAACCCAAGCCCAGAGCAGATCAGATATCAGTTATATTGATGTGTTTGGCCACAGCCGTGTTGTGTGTGGTGGTTCAAGATCTGTGACACTGTCCACCTCCCCACAGTGCACAACAGCTGGCAAACCTCTACGATATACACATCTGCATCACAGCACAAACACCCATATAAACCTAATCGCCGGCATACATATGTGCCTGAAGCCCCTTTGCTGCAATCATATCATGTAAGGTGACATGCACACACACATAGTGTAAACAGTAATTTCTTACTGGGACAAGGGTTGTAACCAGTGCTGTGGATCATGACAATCCCCTGCAGGCAAATCCCCCATTATACTGTCTCCTTCTCTCTTTCTCTCCCATATTTTTCTTTTCCCCCCTAAGTACAGTACAGTTCAGCTGCATACCAAAATTTGTCTTGCTGTTTTCCCTATCGAATCACTCCAAACAACTGCAGGCAATTCAGTGAGAATTAATTGTAGCCACTGATAGTGGCACTTGTTTGCACGCTCTGTTTGTTATTGTACCGCCTGAGTCGCATTGAAGCTGTGCAAATCAGGTAACTGCACAAATGTGTAACGAAGTATGCGCTGAATGCAGTTTGCATAATACAGTTCTTACTTTTGTGGGTTGTTTTTGAGCTCTCGATAGTAGAGTATGCAGCTTGTTTGTATTTATTTATTTATTTTTATTTTTTGGTCATATCTCACAGACTCTCACATTTCACCCTAAAATCAAATGGAAGGGGGGAAAAATCCAGCATTTTTGTGTATTTGCACCCTTTCCTATAATGGCTGTATGATTTTGAGATCCATCTTTTCAAACACTGAGGACAACTGAGGGACTCATATGCAACTATTACAGAAGGTTCAAGCGCTCACTGATGCTTAAGAAGGAAAAAACATGCATTAAGAAAACGTTTTCAATTTGAATATCAGGGTAAATGTAACTTAGTTTGTCTTCTGTGAAACATGTAACTATCTTCTGTAGCCTCTGCAGGGTAATACTAAATAAAAAATTTAAAAAAAGAAGATTTATTTAGGCAAAATAAGAAATATGTACACATCTCTTAATGCATGGTTTTTCCTTCTGGAGTATCAGTGAGCGTTTGAACTTACTTAATAGTTGCATATGAGTCCCTCAGGGAAAGATCTCAAAAGGATCTCAAAATCATACAATCATTATTGGAATGAGTTCAAATACACAAAAATGCTGGAAAACCAAAGAATGATCTCAAAATCATACAATCATTATTGGAATGAGTTCAAATACACAAAAATGCTGGAAAACCAAAGAATTTGTGGGACCTAAAGGATTTTTCTGAAGAACAGCATGCAGACAGTTTAACTGTCCAGGACAAACAAGGGACTCATGTACAACTATCACTAAACAAACAAAAAAACACTTTGGCTTTGGATCATTCACATTATTAAGTATCAAGGTGATGTAAACTTTTGAATGGGGTCATTTTTTATAAATTCAGCTATATTTTTTTCTTGTGGACTATATGTAAACATCTTTTATGTGAAATTTCTTATCTGATTCTGGTCAGTACTAAATAAACAATAACATGCATTTTGTATGATCCCTCTTTTTTTTGGTAAAATATTGAGATTTTGCAGATTCTGAATATATGTGATGCGATCTAGGAAAACCCAACACATGATGGTGAAATTTTGATACCATATGAAATCATATCTTGAACGTAACAAAAGTTATGGCTATCTGAAATTGGCTGATTGCTATGATTTTCCGGAATGGAATTTTGAGGAAAACGGGTTTCACTTTCACTTCTACCTAACGATTGCTGTCTGTCAGGAGCACTGTACTGCGTCATTACACAAACAGACTAATGTTACCCTGAAGAGGACAGTTGTCCTTTGTTTATCATGAAGGGCATAGTCTCTGAACTTCTGATCACCCCTTGTATGTTTGGAATAGCACGAATAGTGTACCTTGTAGTTAGAAAAGCGAGCACAGTGCAACTGTGCATATAATAGTCATCGGACGCCTCCTCTTTAGTAACATCATCATCCAATCCTTCATCTCTGGATGTGAAATAGTCCATTATAACATCTTTTCAGGCACTGACATCACCACGATTGGGTAGACAGAGATGTGCAAGATCATCTAAAAAGTGACCAGCTTCAGACTGCGTTGTTTTCTTGATTATTAATAAAAAAAAAAGAAAGAAAGAAAACTTTGCATGCCATAGTTTAAACAGGACTGGCGGGAATTGTGCATTGACACCATTATTATACATCATGTGATTTATTTTGATAGGTTAACTGTTTTTGTGGTGTTATAAGAAAGCACCTCCGCAGCGTGATCTTAACATGAGAGAAAGCATCAGTGAAACAAACCAAGTTCAGTGCTTAGTGCTAGGGGTTTGATTTGAATCCACAACCCTAAGTATATGAGCAATACTAGTAGTGTCATTTGCCATAGCACGTACCACTAACAACATGGCAGCCCCTTCTTTTACAGTGAAAGGTCTATTAGAGCCAACAGCTCTACACAGATGCACACACATCTTTTTTCTCCAGCTGTGCACTGTGTGGGAAGGCAGCTGTGTTCTCGTCTAGCCAACTGTGTTAGTCCCTGCCACAGTTCTACCTCCGCCAAACACCAAGAATCCCCCATTTTTATTACCGGTTTGACGAGCATTTACCATCCATACGGTTTATTAAAAGCTGTATTTCAGAGCACAGCGTGATGCAGCAGACACAGACAGCTCACCAGAGAGAAAGAGCGAATAAGAGATAGATAGAGCACGACAGGAGCGTGAGAAAAAGAGGAAGAGAAGGATGACACTTGTTTGAGTGGGAACAGCTGGGAGATTGCTAGCAGTAACTGAAAGTTTATGTCATGGAGATATGGACAGTCTTCTTCTCGCTCGCCCACGGGCACTGAACGGCAAAGAAACACAGCTCCGTGCGCTCATACGCACACACGTGCTCCATGACCTCATTTACAAGGAGCTCTTGGAGACGATTACAACGGTGATTCGTCCCTCTCTTGAAATTTCACTGAAAAACTGGCCATTACATCATGTCACTTGAGGCTGCGCTCACCTCCTTACTGGGTGACTTTATAAACAACATGAAATGGTATCCGCAACCCACTTCGCTCCTGTAATTTGACATTTTTGAGTGAAACAGAAGGTTTAGCTGGAATGGTGATGTAAGATGGGGGTTGATTGCATCAATCAGGATTTAAATGGATGCTGTAAAGTGGGCTATTATATTACAGCTAATATAGTTTTCCACACTCTCACAGTTTTGTTTACATCCAAGGGTGTCTATATCATAATACATGGAGAAAGATAGCAGATAGAATTTCCATTTCCATTTTTCTTATATAAATAATTTTATTAAGCAAGGATGCATTAAATTGAACAAACGTGACAGTAAAGACATTTATAATCTTACCAAAAGTTTGCTATTTCAATAGATGCTGTTCTTTTGAACAAAGAATCCTGAAAAAAGTTCACAGTTTCCAGTCAAATATTAAGCAGCACAACTGTTGTGATAACAGTGATAATAATAAGAAATGTTCTTTAGCACCAAATCAGCATACAAAGAAGACTTGATTAATGATTAGAGATGCACCGATTTCGATTTCCGATTTTTTGTTAGTGTGATCTGCCGATTCCAATTTTTATTTTCTAAGTGCTATAATTGACAGCATATAAAAACAAAAACCTACTTTTCTTCATGCAAAGTTTTATTTTCATAAAAAAAGACACAAGTAAAAAGTCTGAAATAAATAAGAAAAAAAAATTGCAAACAACATCACAATTAAATTCAATAGAAAAAAAGAGAAAAAGTTTTTTTTCCAGGTAAGAAATATTACAGAAATTAAAGTAATAAAATGTAAATTTTTATCGAATTTAATTTCTGTAGTCTTCATTGTAAAAATTAAATACAACTTAATACTTACCCTTAAAGTTATAAAATGTATTTATTTATAAACGTCTTTTGTTCTATTAACATCAAAAACAGCAGCAGGAATATTGGACTGCGGCCCCTTTAAGTTTATCCACAGACCCGATATACTGTTATACATTCTCTTTCTCAACTATTTAACATTCCAAAACTGACTGTATTTAACTGGATACTCACCAATGGGCATTTTGACATAATTGCGTATGTATTTGAACGTTTTAGCGCAGTTAGCCACTTATTTTGGTATTTGTGGCTCACAAGCTGTTTGAGACTGAGCGTCGCTTGTGTGCTCCACTAATATAGATCAGTGGTGGTAAGCGTGCCTTGGTGTAAGTGCGAAACCTGTGGGAATGACTAAAATAATGCACAATACAAGCACTATTTAACCGGGGCGAATGAGACTTGTGTGAGAGAAAAGTGGTCATCAGAGAGAAAAGACAGAGACTGCGCAGCTGACGTTACGTTACTGCCTGTGCCGCTGGTAATAAAACGGATTGGCCTCGAAATCTGAAAAAAAGTGAGACTGATTGCCCAGTTACCGATTCCGGGCCAATAATGAGGAAAATTGTCTGATTCCAATCCCTGGCCTATCAATCGGTTACTATTAGTATTAATACTGTATTGCAGTATGTTAATAGTAGTTTTTGATTTTTAAAATGCAGCCTTAAGAGACATGAGACTTCTTAAAAATGATATCCCTTAATAAAGACCCCTTAATCCTACCCCAGACCAAAACTTAACACCTACCTATTAAGTAGCAATAAAAAGCAGCATTTATTGTGTTAAAGTACTTTTGATTTTTACATTGCTTACAAAAACATTTGTCAAAATAGATGGCTACTTTTTAATGGCCTGTCAATGGAGTGCTGCAAAGATGATGTCATTTTGTAGGCCAACCAGGAAGTTAGCTTTGGCTTTTGGATTATTGTAGAAAATTAGCTTTGTAACCAATAAACGTTCAAGACACAGTCACACTTTAGTTTGGGGACCAATTCTCACTATTAACTGCAGCGTTTGCCTCAAAATCCTAATTTGCTGCTTAATTAATAGTAGGGTAGTTGTAAATTTTAGGTATAGGGTAGGGGTTAACGGATTTAAAACGTGTTCAGAATAAGCCTTTAATATGTTTTTTATAAGCACTAATAATCCAACAGTGTGCTAGTAATATCCATGTTAATAAGCTGCTAGTTAAAAGTTAGACCCTAAACTACCCATTGTACTTTCACATCGAGATTATCCAGATTATCCACAACATCCATTATTATCCATAAAACCCAGAAGTAAAGAGCTAAGGTTAGCCTATAAACAAATGGTAAGTAGTTGCTTACTAGCATGCCTTAATAACAAATTGGCTGCACATGCTCTGCATGAACACATTCTACGTCCCTAACCCTACCCAATACCTAAATTGAACTTTAATTTTACTATTGATAAGCAGCAAATTAGGAGTTTATTGAGGTAAAATTCAATGTTAATAGTTTGTAAATAATGAGATTTGGACCTTAAAATAAAGTGTGATCGTCACTATAATTAATCTTTTGACATCTCATATGTAAAATCTACAAGTTAGAAAGTCTGAATAGTCTGCAAGGCGGTAAGTATAAACACAAAGAGGCTGTAAACTCGGACTAGTGAGTAGATTCGTTTTTCTGTTTGACGTGATGATGTCTAGTGTCCCTGACACCCTCCATAGTCCCACAGTTTGCGCTTAACTGGTTTGGGGGGGGGAAACGCGATTATCATGTCACGCATCAATTAAAATTTGAAGGTGTCTAGACAAATTACTTCCTAAAGGCTTGATGTGTCACGCCTGGTTAGGACACTGTGTTAGTTTCTGTATTCTATCCATCCTCTAGTGCATTTCATCAAGACATTTCGTTGGTCTTGTGGTTTGTAATTCCGTAGTGTTGCTCTCATAAACCCCGCCCACATCAAAATCTCATTGATCAAATTTTGCTACACATAGCTGAATATTAAACATCAAATGTGCTTTGATTGACCAAGACTGCACACTATTTTGCTTCAGCCGCTGGAAACTGGACATGTCACATCTTGTTACACACTGTAAGACTTAATACAAAACAGAAAGAAAGAAACTGCTCTAGCTATTGTTTAATGGCTCATCTAGTGTCTTTAATGGAGGGGAGATATATATTGAGCACATGACATCAGCCCTTCAAGGCAGATTGCTTTCATGTACAGTTTTTCTAGGTCTGCTCTCCTTGCAGACAGTGAGAGGGAGACAGAGAGGAAAAAAGCAGAAAGAGAGACAGAGAGAATACACTGAAGACGTCTCTACATGGCAAGCCTGTCAGGAAGGACAAACCTGCTGGTTACACTGGGATGGCATACTGCCGGGTTTCCTGTCATGCACTCCTGTCAAAAAATACCAAATTCACGCTCGCTCACACAAACTTTCTATGGAAAGAAAGTGTTTATTGCACAAACTGTTCGGCGGCTCAAGATGCACGCTGCCATCTCTCAGACTGGGAGTAACGCCACATTCACAGAGCCTGGTTTTTCCGTTCCGACTGTCACCGCACCATGTGCTCACCAGCCCATGTACCACCCAAGACTCATCCCACGTAAATGATCTTTCCTCCATTTTAAGTCTTCATTATCATGCTTTCCAGTCTACCTCCACGCCGACGGCATCTCTCGTGTCTTCTTTCACTTAGAGGTGAATTCTGGGCCTTAGTTTTAAAGCTGGTGCATTGTCTTCAAAGGCCAGCAGGATTAGGTTTCTGGGAAAAGCCTAAGTCCTAATGGAGGCTGCAGACCATACAGTCGGAAGCAGGAAACCAGTAAAATAGTGAAAGCTTGATCTCCAAATGCTTTAAGTGTCGATAAAGTGCTGACGTTGCTGAGACTTAATCACACACACGAGCGCTCGTTCCATACTCCCATCAACCTGTCTCCTGCTCTCCAGCCTTTACTGGAAGAACTGACCTGAGATGGTGAATTGAACTGAAAATCACGTCAGCATTGATCGAGTCTCAAAGCTTAAGTGCAACCCAGGAGATTTAGCTCAGAGGAACATGTGAGAAGGTGCACACACTCGACTATTTGTCTGAATAAAGTAAGGTGTAGGACTTATAATTTTGCCTCAAAAATTACTCTAAAAAATAGTCCAAATGATCTTTTGTCTGTTTTATTTAACTTACAGTCTGTGTTGGGGAGTAACTAGTTACATGTAACGGCGTTACGTAATTTAATTACAAAATTATTGTAACTGTAATTAGTTACAGTTACTAAGAAAAAATGAGTAATTAAATTACAGTTACTTATGAAATTTTGAACGATTACAAAGTGGATTACATTTGAATATTTACACACATCCACATACAGATTTAACTGATGTCTTTCCCAAATTGCACTGACTATTCTGAGACATACCGCCCTAATAATTTCCGGGATGCGGAAACACAAGTCTAGTTTGTAGAATCCAGTCATAAAAACGGAATGCCTAACGCGGACGGAATATGGCACATTTTGGATGACTAAAAGTAGGTCAGTACACTTAAATCAAAACATGACATGGACTAGTGTCTGTGAATATTAAGCCCCTAAAATGCAATATATGACTCCTGCACGTTCTGCGTGTCTGTGGAAATCAGGCGCGGACTGGACACCGGGAGAACCGGGACAATTCCCTGTGACCTGGCAGCCGATTTTGCCCGCTATTTTAATATCATTATTTTATAATTGCCTGCCGAATGTACTAAAGCGATCATTTGCGAATCCGCCATTTGATAATTAAATCTCTAATAAATCATGAAGTGTTAGTCATGACTCGCGCGCTCTCCGCGCCTCCGCCAAACGGTTTGGATCAGACTCCGAGTAATCAATGCGAGAGAGAGAGAGAGAGAGAGAGAGAGAGACAGAGAGAAAGAGAGAGAGAGTATAGAGTGGACTGTGGAAGCGCACAGCTGGAGCAGAGAAGCAGAACTACTGTTCAGGGTTTCAGGTCAGTTTCATCTGTAAAGATGCTTTTTTGTCTTTGTTTTTTTATTTATTTAATCAAGCAGCAGCACGTTGCTCATCAGTCATCACTCAAAATAGGCTACTATATAAAGGACATCATTATTATCTGTAGTAATGTTACAGTAGTAATTTAGCTGAAAAACAATCAGATTTTTTTTATAGGTTTAGGGGGAGCTACGGACAGACAACAACACAACCCTTACGGAAATTAACGTTTTAATATATTACTATAAATCCAGAGAAAATAGTTACTATTGTTTAACTGTGGTAACCAAAAATTTAAAATGATTTTACAAATTGAGTTATTTAAAAATAAATACAAATCCATTTGCAAAAAACAAAACAAAACAAGGTTATTGTATAGGCTAAAAAAAGCATGGTTAATTTTTGTAAGGAAAACATGACTCGTGTACAGTATTAGGATTTTTCTATAAAGATATTGTAGTATTGTAGAGTAGTGTATTGTAAAGTATAGTTTTGTTCAATCTTGAGTATTAAAGTCATGAGAGAGATGGATAACAGGGCAAAATAAAGAGACTTGAAGATAAAAATGGAAGTGAAGGTGCAGTTCAGGAAAGAACTTTTAATTATTTTGCATGTCCCCAAATTAAAGATTTAAACCTTTTTTTTTATCTCAGGTCCATACCAAAAATAGTTTTGTCCATGAATTTGTTTGTATGAGTTTGAATTTTCCAGTCTGAATTTTTTTCCCAGTCCGCCCCTCCTGTAAATTAATGGCAAAGACATGGCTTCATTTACTACACATAGGCCTACTGAAGCTCGCAGTGTTTTCAACCTCTGCTGCCTCAATATAGGAGTACACAAGCACATAAACATAATTTCTAGAACTGTTCTGTGTCACTTCATGTGCATTTTACTTATTTTGAGAAAACTATAATCATATCATATACAAAGAGACAGCAGTTTAAAAAAAACACCAATGTTTCAGGAGTTTATTACACAGAATACGACACATGCTTATTAGATAACTGTATTTAAGTTGATGTATATGCTTTTATTTATTATTCTTTAATTTTCACAAATTTAGAAAAGTAATCAAAAAGTACTCAAAAGTAATTAGTTACATTACTTTAATAAAGTAATTGAAAAAGTTACACTACTATTACATTTTAAACAGGGTAACTTGTAATCTGTAACCTATTACATTTCCAAAGTAACCTTCCCAACACTGCTTACAGTAACCATTTTTTTTTTCAGTGTACTTAAAGGTGAAGTAATTTGTATATGTTAGGTGTCACTAGAGGCACAAAGTTGTAAAAGTTGTTACCCAAATGCTTGTTGTGCCTTTTTTTTTTGCTCCGATAGAAGCCCGATAGTCCCACCCCAAACTCACACAATAGAGTGCAACAGTAGCCATCCAATTTTTCATTCAACTTTGTTCCAGAAGTATTTTTCCCATAGATACAAAAAAAGTACTTGTTTAAAAATTAAAAGTCATGAAGCAAACCAACAAGCTGTTATGTAAGGTGAATCACATAACAAACTTCAAAGCTACAAGACTGAGTACCTTATTGTGGTAAAGAACTACACTTCCATGAAGCATCATTTAATTGAATTAAAAACAATGGGTAAATATAGATCTATATGATTGCATTTATTGTGAAACTAGTGTGATAACTGATAACATCAACAAAAGCATATACCATCGGTTAACAACCTCGCAGTTCACAGTATGTCTGTTTTTAAAGGTTATATGTTCTTTTAAAAAATCAATTCCCCTTACGTGGATTTTTACTACTAGAAACTGTTGTGCTATTTTTTTAAGCCAGTGTTTCTGTGTTGGGCTGGTCTGGATACTCCAAATTACATCCTAAATGATGCAGTGTCAAAGCCTCACGCTTCAGAATTTAAGCTCAAACAAACTGATAATTTGAAATACTCCTTTCATCATACTATATACTAAGTTGTTGTATTCAGACTTTGAACAAAAATCAACCTACTAATGGCGTGCTTTTACTTCTGCACTATTCACTTGGGTTAGGAAAAATTATTACTACTCTGCAAATATGACACTTTCCCTTTAAATGTAATTTTGAATGTATATGCGTTTAAAGAAAAAAATCAGGTGAACAGCATTTGAAGTCAGTTATGAGAATCCAGTTGTGCTTTTTATATATGTGCATTATATGTGTTGGACAGACTGGGTAAGAATTATATGCACAGCAGTGACAAATGGGGTTTGTGTTTTTGTATGTGTGTGTGGTCTATTGGTGTGGAGAGCCTGTGTAGCAGATAAACGGTAAATAAATGGAGACGATTTCTATCTTGTCTCTTGCAGGCCCACCGCCAGTACTGAGAGAGGGGGTAGGGGGTCATACTGATAATACCCATTAATGGCTGTCGCCACACAAACATTTAGCATTTAACCTGAGTTAGCGACAGATGCTAATGTGTCTCTCTGCACCAGATCCTTTCAGCTCCAGTCCTGAAGAAGCCAGTGACAGAACCCTACCATTGCAATACCACCTAAAGCACAAGCTAATAAATTCTAGGATCTGTTTCAGTGGGGTGAATCAGACCAGAAATGAAAAGAAACTGCAGTTTAATAACTAGAAGCATTCAGACTTTTAGGTCAGACCTGTCTTTCAATACAGTAACATTCAACACCTGACGCGCAATAGTATTGCTACATGCTAACTATAGTTTACACAATGTCATACGTAGCTACAACGGTTATTGTTTCAATAAAGTTGTTTATTAAAAAAATGCTTTTGATTTGTGAGGGTATGATTAGAATACCAGCTTAGGTATTTCAATACACTACAAAGAATACCAGGCTCAGGTATTTCAATACACTACAAAGAATACCATAATAATAATCTAAAGTTATGTTATATATGTATAACGTACTTGGTTACTAACGTTACCTCGGTTCCCTGAAATACGGGAACGAGTACTGCGTCAAAGACGCTTATGGGAAAAACTCCTTTTTTCTCCTGAACTGAAGCCTTATTCAATCACGCAGTGAATCTGCACAGCCATTGGTTCGTGCAGTGTTATTAAAACAAACCAATGGCTCGGCAGCGGTGCTGCACAAACCTATGGCAGCGAAGTCCTCCAAAGCCCGCCAAAATGGGCGGGGGATCTGGCTATATATTGCCTGCTTCGCCACAGGAATTCAGGTTTTCTGCGATAGTCCCACCACTAGACCATACCCAGGACGAAGACACTGCTCTCGTCGAATGGGCTCTTACTCCAATTGGGCTTTGCAGGCCCAAAGAAGAGTAGGCTGCGTCCACAATCCACTTCGAAAGCCTTTGCTTTGAGAACGGTAACCCTCTGGCGCGGTTTCCAAAGCATATGAAGAGTTGCTCTGATCGCCTTATCGGCGCAGAACGCTCTATGTAGACTTTTAGTGCCCTCACTGGGCAAAGCAGATTCAGCTCTCGATTGTCCTCTGTGTTTTGTAATGCAGAGAGAGTGACCACTTGTGTTCTGAAAGGTGTGGAGAGCACCTTTGGTACATAGCCATGCCTTGGTTTCAGGACGACCTTCAAGTCATTAGGCCCGAATTATAGGCAATTAGGGCTTATCGAGAGTGCTTGCAAATCGCCCACACGCTTAACAGACGCTAGTGCCAACAGCAGAGCGCTCTTTAGCGTCAGGGTTTTTGGCCTATGGACTGTAGCGGTTCAAAGGGGACCCTCTTTAGGGCTCTCAGTACCGTGGGCAGGTCCCATGAAGGGACAGTGGGAGGGCAAGGTGGGTGAAGCCTTCTGGCACCTCTCATAAACCAGACGACTAAGTCATTTCTGCCCACCAACTGGCCTGCTATAAGGGCGTGTGACGCCGCTATAGTCGCTACGTAGACCTTGAGCGTGGAGGGGGATCGTCCCTTCTCCAAGAGCTCATGTAAAAATGACAGTATCACTGATACGTCACAGGAGGTCGGATTTTCGCCATGGTCTGAGCACCATGTGGAGAAAACAGACCATTTGGAGGCATAGAGACATCGTGTAGACGGAGCGCTAGCCTGTGAAATTGTGTTTAGCACACGCTCAGGGAGTCCCGTGCTCTGGGTCCATTCCAGCAGTCGTGACGTTAGTCTGAAGAGACACGTCGATGACAGCCCACCTTGGTGATTTATGTAAGAGACCACTGTCATGCTGTCTGATCTGACCAGCACGTGGTGGCTCTTTAGGTCTGACAGGAAGCTCTGGCAGGCTCGTTGAACTGCAATCATCTTGAGGCAGTTGATGTGAAGCCTGTTCTCCTCTTTCAACCATCGGCCGAAAGCAGGTTTCCCTTCGCACAGCGCGCCCCATCCTTTTTTGGACGCGTCTGTGGAGATCACTTTCCTTCTGTAGACCATACCAAGCGGGGCACCACGTTCCATCCATTGCATGTTCCTCCAAGGGGTCAGGGCCGAATGCAGTCCTGACTCAACTTGATATTCAGGCATCCGTGACACAACACATGAGGTGGAACACGTGGTTTCAGCCAAAATTGGAGGGGGCGCATACGTAGCAGCCCGAGCTCCGGCGATGCTGCTGCCATAAGGCCCAGCAACTTATGGAATGTTTTTAGGGGGCAAGAAGCCCTTATTTTGAAAGAGGCCGTGAGTCGCTGTAGAGCCGCGGCGCGCTCATTCACCATTGTTGCCCTCATCGTAACTGAGTCTAACACTGTTCCAGAAACGATATCCGTTGGCTGGGGGACAGTGAACTCTTGGCAAAAATGTGAAAGTAAGCGTCTTTCAGATCCAGCAAATAGAACCAATCCCCTGAGCGTATTTGTGAGAGGATTTGTTTCAACGTGATCATTCTGAAGCGCCGTCTAATGAGGGCACGGTTCAGATGTCTTAAATCGAGGATGGGGCGCAGCCAGCCATCTTTCTTGGAAACTAGAAGTAACGGCTGTAAAACCCTGAGTCGCGGTGCAGTGCTCTTGGTAGCACGCAGTACCAAGTCCGTTGCACTTCTCAGCTCCCTGAGCATGGCGACATCCGGGCCAGACTCATCAGTGGCGGCGAGAAGTTTTAGCCTGGAAGACTTGTAGCACTGCCATGGAGTGGAGCGCCGCGGCTGCTTGCCCTGCCGATGAATAAGCACGCCCGGCGAGCGCCGACGTCGTACGGCAGGGTTTGGACGGATGGTTGGCCTTGGCTTTCCATCCAATAGCTGTGGGCGGGCAGAGGGCAATCGCACGTATCCTCTCTCTTCAGCGACGTCAATCGCGGTGAGGGCAGATGAAGATGAAGTACGCAAGCGCGCCGAGTAGGGGGCGCGCCACGATTTTGTAAGCTCGTCGTGGACATCCGGGAAGAACGGGGCGGTTCTCTGACGAGGGGCTTGCTGGCGCCCCGGCAGAAACCATTCATCCAGACGGCTACGAGATGGTTCCTCTGGAGGAGACCATTCCAGACCCAGCTCATCCACTACCCTGGAGAGAACGCGGATTAGTTCGGCGTCCATCCGGCGTTTCGTGCAGCTGGATTCAGATAGGGGGGGGGGGGGGGGCGGGGTCCGGCGAGCCCGACAGCTCCTCAGCATCTGAAGCAGCTAGAGACATGCTGTCCTCTAGCAGTTCCTCCTCAGTCCATCCAATCCAGATCACTCGCGGGAGCAGAGGGACGTTGGTCTGGCTGAATAAAGAGGACTGGGGAATCCCCTCTGGGCAGAGAAAACGAGGCACGTGGGGGCTGAGCCGGCGTGAGCTCGCTTTCATCCTGTTGCTTTAATCCTCTGCCCCACCTTTTCTTCATTGCCGGCTCGCGGGAGGAAGAAAACGGGAGGGCGCGAGGAGCGAGATCGCTCTCTGAAAAGAAAGCGATTCTCGAGCGCAGAGAGGCGATATTCATGTTCTCACAATGAGAACAGGAATTCCCCACGAGTGCTGCGTCAGCATGGGGTTTCCCCAAGCACGGGGCTCTGCACGAGCTGCAATGACGAGACGGCATTTGAAACAACGGCGTAGAAAAGCTCTTTTAGAGAAATTTGCTCTTTCAATTTATCTCACCGGATGGCCACAGGGAAGCGATGTATCTGCAGCTGGGACCGGCAGTCGCGTTCCAGTGTGAGGCGTGTCAACGGAGAGCAGTTCAGCAGAGATCAGTGAAGCGATGTGACATCATCGCTGATGGAGAAGAAATCTAAATTCCTTTGGCGAAGTGGCCAATATATAGCCAGATCCTCCGCCCATTTTGGCGGGCTTCGCTGCCATAGGTTCGTGCAGCACCCCTGCCAAGCCATTGGTTTGTTTTAATAACACTGCACGAACCAATGGCCGTGCAGTTTCACTGCGTGATTGAATAAGGCTTCAGTTCAGGAGAAAAAAGGAGTTTTTCCCATAAGCGTCTTCGACGCAGTATGAGTGAAGTATTGAAAGGGAACCAGTATATTATGGTATTTATATTATATAATACCATTTGATACCATTTAGATTTTTTTTTTTTATTATTTATTTATTTACTAATTTTGTTATGTTTGGTGTACTTTTGTTATGTATTAATGTTTTGTGTTTTTTATATGATTATATAGCTTTAATTATTTACTTTTATTTTTTATTACTTTGTTTCAATTACTGCAAATGATTTTTAATAGTTTCACCTTAAAAATACTGATGGTAACATCCAAAAACCAGGTTGTGTCATGTATTATTATTATAGTATAAAATAAAGTATATAATAGATAATAAATACTTCTTGTAACATTAATTTGGGGAATTCTATGGCTACCATGGTTACTTTTGTTGCTGAAAAAAAGGATAGAAAGGAGTCACAGTCGAGTTTGTTGTCATTTTTCACATTTCGAATGTATGTATTTCACTTTTTGTTTTTGTCCATTGCTCTGCTATGTAAAAAAAAAAAAAACAACAACAACAACACAGTAAACCTGATTTGGCTTCAAATTCCACTTTGCTCAAGATACTGATATTGTTTGTAAATTTGAATGGATAAAATGTTCATAAATGTATGTCCTTGGCAAATGCTTTCTTAAGAGCATTACACAAGAGGTTTGTTTGTTTGTAAGACAGGAAAAGAGAGATCACAGTTTCAGCAGTCTTATCCTGTGAGGGGGAGTTATTTTCCCACAGGACATTAAGTCGGAGGACTCCTGAGGGCCGTTGCACTAAACGCAGCTTTGCTACAGTGTTTCCACATGTCTCATCACTTTCTCTCTCTGGGCAGAGAGAGATGGCTGGACATTTGTCATTGAAAGCCTGGCATATAACGAATGAGTGAGTGTGGAAGGGAAAACTGAGGAAGAAAAGAGATAACATCGAAGCTGCTAGTAGGGATGTTAGCAAGTGTCACACCACCATTAGTTTCTCTCTCTCCCTTTCTCTTTCTATGAGTTTGTTGTCTGTTTTGCTCTTCTGCTTTGGCTGCTGTTTTTGATTCTTCTTTTAAATTGGGACACATGATCTCTTGCTAGTTTGTCATTTTTTGTTTTGCTGTTTTGGAATTTTTTGCTCTTTTTGTTTAAGCGCAGTAAAATCTTTTTGAATTTTGTCTTTTCTCTTTCCCCCCTTTTTGTCTTAACCCCAGGTCCGCTCACAAAAAAACACGATGAGTCTTCGATGAACAGACCGAGGGACGAAGGTATTTTTCTTGCATGTTTTTCCCTTTTTGTCTTGTTTTTAAGACTCTTTTTTGGGGGCGGTTGTAATGTGTGCCATTATTTCTCTTGATTATTTTGTCTTGTATGTTTTTGCATTTTGCTTCAAGCTCAACTAGCCACAGGCATAAACACGTACATATGCTCAAGCATACATGCACTAATTCATGCACTGCTGATGTGGTTATTTGTGCTGCACTTATTTTTAATCTCTTCTCAAAACAAATGATTCTTACATCATTTCATTACAACAGGCTTTTATTTTAGGAATAATCTCCCGTCAACGGTTATTAGGATTTTATTATATCTTTTGTGTCCTTTTTGATGAATGGCAAAGGATTAGTCAGAAATCAATAAACTACAAATCCCATCAGCCCCCTGTGATTTAGTGCAATTTCATTGGTTGACATGCATCCAGCTGAGAAAGCAGTAGAGTAGCTAATGCAGTAAGTCTGTAAAAGACAACAGGCTGAATTTATTGCTTTTAGGAGCAGAGAAAAATATGATGTGAATGTTCTAATAGTATTTAAAATTACTTCATATTATATCTTCATATTGCCTTTATTAATAAAAACAAATCTAAATAATTGCACTTATCTTATTGCTCATATTTTAATTATAAGGGGAAAGATGCAGACTAGCTCTTGTTGTGTATTTGTGTGTGTTTACAGCATATACTTTTGTGTCTGAGCTCATCTGTGTTTGTTTGTGTATGTGGGTGTCCTTGTAAATGTGTGTGTGCATGATGTTCACTCCACGTAACAGTCTTTCATGGTTTCCACTAAATGTGTGTTTCTGTGTTGTGTAAAAAAAAAAAAAAAAATCATTAAAAGAAATTTAAAAGAAAAAGAAATTTACCGCATTCGTTGCCTGTATATTTTGCAGTTTAATTTTATGTTTTAAAGTAGGCTATATATATTTGAATTTGCCAACCCATAAGAAGTGCTTAAATCTGCTTTGTACTAAATATATTGTTGTTCATTATAATGATACGTATGGTCACATGATGGCGATGAGTTCATAAAAATCGGCCTTGACATGAACCACAAGCGTGTATTCTGTAGTGAAAAATAAACGTGCTAAAATGTATTTGAAATACATTTATTTCATGCTAAGTATACTACAAATACATTTACATTGGGGAAGTCATGGCCTAGTGGTTAGACTCCTAACCCTAGGGTTGTGGGTTCGAGTCTCGGACCTGCAATACCACGACTGAGGTGCCCTTGAGCAAGGCACCGAACCCCCAACTGCTCCCCGGGTGCCACAGCATAAATGGCTGCCCACTGCTCCGGGTGTGTGTTCATGGTTTTTGTGTGTTCACTGCGGTATATGTGCACTTTGGATGGGATAAATTCTGAGTATGGGTCACCATACTTGGCTCTATGTCATGTCACATATTTATGTGTTTAAAGGTGGGGTAAGCTATTTCTGGTTGCCAATGTTGGCATTTGAAATCACCAAAACAAATACAACCCTACCCCAAAAGGGTCTCGCCCCTAATTTGATAGCTCCGTCCCACACATACATACACAACCCAGGCAACAATTAGTTCTGTTAAACCAGGCAAAACCAATGTTACACAGTGTCTACACCTGAAGCAGGGGTGCGGTGTGACAAAATACTACAGAACTCATTATGATCAGTGATGCTGTCCACACCATATAGATATATATACATATCTGTGGTCTACACTGGATGTGGCATGACACAACACAACAAATCCCTGACAGAAAACTGCTGCTGCATTCTTTTTAAAACATATTGACAAATTTCAAATGATTTTCAACGGTCGTTTTGTCGCGTCCAGTGCACTAGACAGACTTTAGCTGTTGCGGCGCAGACACAGTGTTACTCACCTATTGAGAAGAAACAAAACAACCTCAGCATCCGATCGCAGGCCTTCAGCTCCTGGAGTTCACTCCAGCTCTGGAAAGCTGATATGATATTTACACAGGTCCTACTTCTTGCCTTAAAGGTACAGATTGTAGGACCTGCCACTAGAGGGCGCACTACCTAAATAATAACAATTGCGTGGTTTGATGACGCTAAGAAAGAGCATGGAATGATGGGATTTGTTGTCTTCTACCCAACCGCAATCAGACAGAAATATAAATCATGGACTTAAGGGATGAGGTAAAGTTTTATAAATCTTGTGTTTGATGTCATAATTGTATTATTTTGAATTAGACCCGAGTAATGGAAGGTTTACAACCAAATACATAGCAAACGCGAGTTCAACGTTTTGCGCAAGTAGATTAACGTTACATACAAAGTCGATACAAAGACGCAATCAGTCCCGGCGTTTGGCGTCTATTCTTCTAATCGTCTATTGATGTAAAGATACGAATCTCGAGTAAAACACAAGCGAGATCGGCATCTCTTACTAGTTGAAGTTTGTCGCGAAGCTCTCTCCATCTAGAAAATGCAACACTGATATTGATCCTCACTCTTTCTCTCCTCTTGTCCCAAACTCTTGGGTCATCTGGTTGGCCTTACACTTACGCTTACGTTTACGGGAGCTGTCCTTGTCAACAGACGGTAAACAGTAATTATGTTCCATAAATAAGTAACACAATCCACCAAAAAATATGCAAGAAGAAGTAAATAAGGAACTGCTTGAAGCAAGCTAGTGGTTTGCTTAACGCTAGACACTACTTCCGCATTTGTCCACGACACTGTTGTCATGTGGTTTCTACGTCAGTAAAGGCGGTAACAAAGGGAAACTAACATCATTGACAGGCGACTGCATTGCCCCATGTGACTGTTTAGAATGGGGTTTTTCTCATTATTGTTAGTAATCAGTTGGACTAAATATATAACACTAGCCTAGCGGTTTTTGGATATTTTTACTGCAAATATCTTACAAATTGTATCTTTAAAGTCTTCTTTTGTTCCGCAGACATTTTCCTCTACTGTTTTTTTATCCGCCATCTCTAACTTTCTGTCGCTCGGCTCGTTAATGTCCGTCCTGTGCACTGAACAATTTCTCCTCCACATCATGAGTAGACATGCCCCTTACTGCTGATTGGCTACAAGTTTGTTTTGCTAGTCAGCCCGAATCAGTTTTCTAAAGTGTTTTTGAAAAATCGCTTACACCACTTTTAATAAAAATACTCTGCAGTGGTACTTTTACTATATTAAACTGGGATGCTTAAAGTCTGCTAAACTGGAACAACTAATTTTGCACTTAATGCACTTTAATTGTGCAGAAGTAGTGCCGAACACATTTTAGGCCTAATATTGTGCATTGTGCATAAGTACTACTCCAAATGAAGTTTTTATATTAGTAAGTCTTAAGAAATACGTCAGTAAATACAAGTATGTTAATAGATTTGAAATATACTATACTTAACTTGTATTTTAAGCTGTTATTCAATGAAAATCTGCCTAAACCCTAGTCTCACATAATCAGATCTGAAGGCACTGGACTCCATTCCAGCTATCAACGGTCCAGGAACAACCCAAGAGGACATCTGACAGACATGTAAAGCAGCCAATCACTGTTTGTTTTATTCAGCCTCATATTTTGGAAGTTGAAAATGTAAAGTTGATGTCCCTACAATAACAGACCAGTTTACAACTAATAAATTAATTGTTGTAAAATGCAACATACACGTTTATCAGAAATCCTGTAAAATTCAACCAATCAGATGACAACTTCAAAACTCCCAAATTATTTCTTATTATTTTATTTGCCTTATGCATCCGATGTTCATCCAACAGTAAATAGGCATAATGTCTGAGGCTGAGACTAATTAAATCCTGACATATATATCTTTTCTCACAAGAAAGTTGATTAGTGAAAAACAAATTAATAAGGATAAATAACATTTAATAAGCAAATGAGTCTTTTTAACTCTTTGATTCAGTTCACAAAAACTTTCTGAATAAATTGTTCATGAATAAACTTAATAAATTAATATATTGTTCATGAATACATTTCATAAAAGAATTTAAAAAACGATTATAAACTGAATAAAAATGAGCAACCAGGAGATTATTCCAGATTTCTTCTTTTGCATTCCAAAGAAGAATGAAAGGCATGCAAATTTGAAACGACACAAGGACAAGTAATTAATGGCGATAATTTTTATTTAAAATAATGTTCCTCTAAAATAAAAATATATATATATTCTATTAAATAGATTTAAATAGATAGTTATTTGTATCATACACAATTGCTAGCTTTACTTTTTAAAAACAAATTTATATACTATATGTGTGTGTGTGTGTGTGTGTGTGTGTGTGTGTGTATGTGTGCACATATATTACTTTAAAAAAATATATCTGAATATATGAATAGTACTGTATTTCACAGTAAATTGCCATATATTGTCTCATCAAATTTATACATATTAACATAATAGATAGTTAAGCAATTACCAGGGTTTTACAGTATCATTATTCCATGCTCTTTCCATTTAAAAAGACTATCTCTCTTTGTAGCATACATGTCTGTGCATGTGCAGGGCTCACGCTTTATGCACTGAGTTCTCGGATTCCGGGCGTCTCTAATTGCAGAGGTTTAAATAGAGACACTGCCAGCTAATCCAATTTTGCGTCTCTGAACATGGGAGAGAAGAGGAGAGGAAATGCACAGCAGTGACGGAGGAAAGGAGGAAAACGAAAGAGAGGAGAGATGAAAGAGAGGAGGAGAGGGGGAATGCTCAGATCACCAATTTCAGTGCACGGAGGGGAAGAGATCGCTAAGAAAACGTTGTGATAAAGACGAGTATATGATGAAATGAGATTCATGGAGCTTTGCAAGTGAAAGAGGATGTGTGGGCGGCAGACAGGAACAAGAAGGGAGGGATGGTCGTGGCGCAAAAAGGTACGCGTTCACTCACGACACACGGGAGCCAGTGGCTCACAGGGACCCGGGTTCAAATCTGTCGAGTCCCGATCCCATTCCCCCATCTCTCTGCCTTCCTTTCCTGTAAATTACGTCAAGTAAAGACAAGATTGAAAAGAACAAAAGATGGAGAGGTGTAGAAAGTCCCATAAAGAGAGCAGAGAGGCAAAGATGAAGGCAGAGAGTTGAGGAGAGGGGGAGAGTAGAAGGAAAAGCAGGAGATCAGAGGGAACAAGGGAGGGGGAGGTGCGGCATAGGAGAGGAAGAGAGAGAGATGCAGGCTTGGAGGAGGAGAGACAGAATAGCGTTCTTGTATTTTGAGGATGTTTTGAAGCGAATAGAATACTAAGGCCTCTGTTGAAAGGATCTGGGCGTTGTGCTTGCTCTCTCACTCCCTCGCTCTCTCTCTCGCTCTATTTCAAACTCTTTCCATCACATATTGAGGCTAACGCATTGCATACGGTCTCTCTTTCTTCCTGTGTCTCCCCATTCTTCTCTCGCTCACTCTCACACACACACACAAAGATTATACTCATGGACTCGTAAGCAGGGTTGTCCCAGATAAGATGTTTGTAGATTCTGTGTGCTTCTCTTCGATGCATCACACACATAAAATATCTCAATACTGCAGCAGAAAAAAAAAAAACCCCGCTTGGAGAAATCTGCTTTTACAGCATTTGATTCTACATTTATTCAATATTATTGACATTAAAGGGGTAGTTCACTCAAAAATGGAAACCCAAGCATCATTTACTCACCCCGTGTACTTTTCTTTCTTTGAACACAAAAGCAGATGTTTAGCTGAATGTACAAAATGCTCCATTTAGTGAAAGTGAGAGTTTTATCACAGCTTTAGTCAGGCTTTATAAAATGACTCGTCTGCAACATTACAAGTCTTCTGAAGTCATACGATTGTCGACTAAATTTAAATTCACTGAAAGAATTCACTAAAAAAAAAATTCACTAAACGAGTCTTTGTCACCATTCACTTTTATTTAATTACATATAGGTGCTTGGGCATTCTGATAAATGGGTTCCATGGAAGAAAGATGGTCATACAGGTTTGGAATGACATGAGGATGAGTAAATGATAAATTAATTATATTCTCTAAGGTGAACTATGTAATCAAATAACTCTGGGATCTATTCTGATTATATGGACTTGTATGTATATTACCAATTATAAATGGGCAATATCAGACCCACCAGAGCTCTTAGAGTTCTCGGTTATGATCTAATCTTTGTTTCTCTTAAATATTCTGTGGAGAAGTAAAAATAAGACAATAGTTGGCATAGCATACAAACCTATACAATTAATGCAAATAGCATTATATTAGCAGGTTTATTATTTGCTCCAGAAATAATTTGATGACAAATGTTCATATGCATCTTGGCAGACCTGAGTTCAGTTGGAGACATCTTTACAGTAAAAACAGTACTATTAAAGTACTATTAGTATCATTAAAATTTCACAAATTTTCAGTATTTTTAATATTTTTAGATTTTTTTCAGCATCATTACTGCAGTCTTCAGCGTCACATTATCCTTTACAAATCATTTGAAAAAGATGATTTGCTCCTTGATAAACATTTCTGATTATTATTAATGTTAATATTTTTGTGGAAACCATGATACTTTTTTCCAGGATTACAGTCCAAAATATAGCATTTATTTGGAGTAGAAATTTGTATCATTTATGTCTTTACTGTCACTTTGATCAATTTAATGAATAAAAGTTTACATTTATTTTAACACAATTTCTAAAAAAAGGCAACACTTTAGTGTAGGGGCCAATTCTCACTATTCTCACTTATAAGAATGCCTATTATTAACAAATTTGTGTTTTCTTAGTACTTATAAATCCTTTATTCTAAATGACCATATTTTACATCCCTAAACACGTAACAACTATCTTACTATTAACAAGCTCCAAATTAGGAGCGTATTGAAGCAAGTCATAGTTAATGGTTTGTTAACACCAAGAATTGGACCATAAAATAAAGTGACCAAAAAAACATTTGAACATTATTGTACATATAACATTTCTACACCCTAAATCTCCATTAGCTCTCCATTTAATTGCAACGATGCCTTGGAGAAATAAGTGTAAATTGTGATTTTTCCTTCCTATGGGCCCATGGTGTTGCCTCACGATGACACAAAAAGCAGTCCCATCCTGAAAAAGATTTCCCATCATCTGATTGGCTGTTAACAGCACACCTGATCCACACAGCCCTGTCTGACTGGCTGAATCAGAGGTGTCACTGCTTCAACGCCGACGTCTACCAAGTAACTCTTACTCCGTTCAGCTGCACCAAGGGTGTGAAACAACACGTATCAAAGCCGGGGAAAATATGTAACAGTCTAAAATTAGTCTTGTGCGAAAGAGACACTCTGTTGAATCTGGGATAATTGAAATTGTTTATATTTCCATTTAGTCTCAGTATTCAAAGAGAATGTGTTCACACGAGTTCCCATACTTGTGCACGAGTGTGCAAGCATGTTCATAGGTTGTGTGTGTGTGTTTGTGTTTATAAAAAGTTGTGTTTGTCTTCAAGAAGAGGTGTTTGTGTGCATGCAAAGATTAAGATGAAAAAGTGTGAGGGTGCAGTCGCTGTAATGCGTTTGTAACCCAAGATTCAGGTGGTGATGCAGGCGGGCGTGCAAATACGTGCGTAGAATTTGTTTCCGTGGCAACAGGCATGAGTGAGTCAGTGCTGGTGAGCTTCTATTAGACAGAGAGAGAGGGATGAGGCAGTTTCCATGGCGACTCAGCATCACAGCTGCCTATGTGTGTGTGATTTTGTGTGTCCGTGAAAGGACCTTGGTCTGTGTAACTTTTATTTTATTCTCTTTTGTGTGCCATTTCCTTTTCACATCTCGATCTCTTCCTGTCTCTCTCTCTCTCTCTCTCTCTCTCTGTATCTTTCTGCCACTCCGACTCTCTCTCCCTTTCTCTTATCTGTCTCACTCTTTCTTTTATGATTTCCCCCATCTCTCTCACCCACTCTCTTTCTTTCTCACAGACCCCCTCCTTCTCTCTCGGGGTAAACAGATGTCGTGGTAGTTATTTATGTTTCTGCATGGTCTGGTTTTCATATGAATTATCTACAGCCCTTGCACACCACAGAAGCACTGGCTAACTGGACATCTCCAAATGCCCTCGCACACTCGATCGCACTCACACACATTCACAAACACACACACCCAAGCATCTCCAAGAGCATATGTATATATGCATGAGCATGTGCAGCTCACTCAAACACACTGCAAAAGAAAAGCGAAGGGGAACAACCCATACCAACAAACAGCACATATAGATGTGAATCTAAAAAAGACAGAATATACCAATCTTGAGACTTGAGATGGGGGAGTTTAGATGGAGTCGAAGGACAGAGGAGGTACCGCACAGAGGTAGGGACTCTACCAATTCAGCACCTAGAGGGGGATCCAAGACGTGGGATGGTGGAATCATTCAGTCTGACCTATCTGAGCTTTTGTACTACAAATATACAGAGAGAGAGAAACACACACACAGACTGTACTAACTGATACAGTGATACATCAGAGCAACAGAGTTTTGGAAGAGAAATAGATAGACTGTGCCAGCAGAGTGCAGAAACGATGAGCCAATGCAAGGCAGACCGTGCCAAAAGATCCCAGAGTGTGAAGAGACGATTGAGGATATGGTCAGAAATCGTGAACTAACATACTATTTGAACTATTTTCGTGGCACGACCTACTAAATTTGCCATTATGTGCCATATGCAATTGCTTATACAGCACTCACAGTACTGTATCCCATTATGCAGTGCGCTCAACCTGACCTTCTATTTTAAGAGTGACAAGTGAACTGGAAGCAATATCAGCCAATATTTTTTTTTTACCTCCACTTCCTTGACTCATTATTTGAAAACATCATCAAATGGTAAAACGCTACTAATTCCACTAATACTGTTTCACAATCTTTTTTAGGAAAAGAGTAGGCAGTGTAAAGTGTGTATCCACACACACACACAAAACTGGGATATCAGTACACTAAATAAGCCTGAAATTTATTAATGTACCTTATTCTTTTACCAATTAAAGATAATGGTTTATTCCTGCTTTAAGTTTAAAAATAGTGCAGAACATTTATTTTCAAATCATATTTTTCAATTCAAATTATTTTTTAAAGAAATAATTTTATTCAGAATGTATGTATTAAAAAGGATCAAATATGTGACCCTGGACCACTTTCTTTAAAGTCCAGGGTCACATATAATGTTTATAATTTTACAAAAGATTTATATCTCAAATAAATGTTGTTATTTTTTAACTTTGTTTTCATCAATATATTTTCACAAAAGCAGCACAACTGTTTTCAACATAGATATGCATAAAATGCAGTGTTTCCCTAAGCAGATCATTACTGTTTATTTTACAGTGATGCTGCAGCAGTGTAATATATATTATATATGTAAAAAAATATATTTTTTTATTATTAATTGTTAATTTTTATGCATTTTTTGTTTTACACAGATATTAGAGATCGTCGGAAGAAGCCTGTGATGTTGTTTATCCATGGTGGTTCATACATGGAGGGAACAGGAAATATGTTTGATGCAAGTGTTCTTGCTGCCTATGGAAACGTGATTGTCGTCACAATGAACTACAGACTGGGCGTTCTGGGTAAGTACAATGATATAGGAAGTCTTTTAATGCACTAAAAATGTCTCCACATATGAAAAATTTTTCATTATTATTTTTGCTGTTATTGTTGTTCTGTGATGGGTGTTCATGATGATGGTTCATATTTTGGTTTTGGGAGTCCCCAACAACAGGTTGACATGCATGCAAGGTCAAAAATACTTTTGCTGTCTTATAATATGCATTTATTTTTACCTTACTTACAACATCTCCCAAACGATTCCCTCAATGATACATTTTTCCAAACCCCTCCTTTGCATGATGCTAATCTGCAGTGATTGGTCCAATTGGTCTCATTTTCATTTCATCATGCCTGTAATGCATGATAAAGCAGCTTTTGTGAGCACAGTGCTGCTTTGTGTACAGCTATACTGGGGAAAATGCTATTTTACCACTCCAAAAACGGGCACCTAGTGGCAAAGAATGAATTAGCATTTTCATTCATACCAACGAAAAAGACCAACAAGTGGATGAGCAATATGCTAATGTTTCATGTTGACATCATAATTAAATGGCTTAGGATTCGTTTTAAAAACAACTCGTTTTAATGATTCAGAGTTTACTTTTTCTTTAACTTTATACATGGTGCACTTTCAGATTAAAACTTTGCAGGATGTTTTCATTCACTTAGAGCTGTGTTACACACTGCATGAAAGGTAATTTTCAAAAAATCCATAATAGGGGCACTTTAAATATGTCACCTGAAGTCATGTTGCACCAGATTTTGCATCAGTAAAGATGAACGTCAATGATTCTCACACTAAAGCTGTCACAACATGTCTTGACATGCCATTTTTTAATATAAGCATGTGCAAATTATTTTTGAGTGTGACTGTGTTGCTTCAGAGGACTTGTGAGTGAAATATTCCTTTAAATTTTTTTTTTTTTTTTTTTTTTACTTTTATAACATTTTCCTTTAATATAAAAAATATTTAACATTATATTTAACTACACATTAATTAAAGGGGTCATAAGATGCGATTTAAATTTTTCCTTTCTCTTTGGAGTGTCACAAGCTCTTGGTGCATGAAGAAGATCTGTAAAGATTGAAGTCTCAAATCCAAAGAGATATTCTTCATCAAATTTAAGACTTTGCCACGCCCCCCTAAATCAGCTCATTCAAACACACCCCCAAATGTGGAAATATTTGCATAATGCCACCCAAATGTTCAAGCAAAGAAACAAGGTGTGGTTTCAGTAACCACAGTTAGTGTTGAAGCTGATGTCAGGGAGATGCTGTGTGATTTTAGGCGAAAGCAAAAGCACTTTATTTTGCCTTCCGAAAGTAGATTAATTTAAGAATCTTTAAGATTACTTACAACAGAACAGCAACGCATTTTATAGATAACCGTTTCGTGAACCTAGGAGAGGAGGTAATTCTGACTTTGCTACGACAATCTGACGCTCCTGAATCAGCTACTGTATTTATATACTGTATATTTTTGTTATTAGTTTAAGTATTTGCTATTGAATGTTCAAATGTCTTATCCGTCTGTGGGTTGTGTACTGCAAACACATACGAGCTTCATCACTGTCTGTCACTTGACTCGGGGTTGAACTGATGGTAAATCTAAGGACATTATTAACTGTCTTTACATTAATTTCGAAAGATGAAGTTCGCGTTTATGGAAGGGGTGCTTGTGGTGTTCAGCCAGTCACAATGCACTGGGTCAGTTGGCCAATCAGAGCAGACTGCGCTTGTCGGAATGAGGGACTTTGTAGAAAACTATGCATTTGAGAGAGGTGGGGCATAGAGGACCTACAATAATATACAGTATTTTAAAAATAATGTGTTTTTATAAAATTAAAGAATGTCAACATATTCTGTTACACCAAATACACAAAATAATGATCTTTAAAAAAAAAGCATCATATGGCCCCTTTAATTTTAAGTTATTTCAAGGAACAATTCAGTAAATCTAAAAAATTACTACTAGTGTCTTCAGTTTTAGAAGGAACACTATTTTCAGTTACTTCCAGAATTATTGATTGTTCATCTATAAACCTGACTTTCTTCAGAGAACCTAAAGAAAGATTTTGAAAAGGTTGAAAAGGGAGGAAGTTCTTGTGGCTTTTTAACTGTATAGAGCTTGGTTTATTGAGTTGTAAAATCTATTTTGTGAATTATATGAAGCCATCAGAGAGATTTTAAAAGAATATTGATTTATTCTCTTCATTTTTATTTTTGGACGTTCGTTCGTATTTTTTAGTCATTAGCATCTAGATGTGGTGTTCTGCTCTACTTCAACTTTAACACATTAAGTGACCTCTTCTGGAATAGAAGAATTACAGTAATTTAATCAGGAAGAAGAAACAGCTGAAACTCTAGAAGTGGAGTCCTGCTCTCTGTCAATTTAAAGATATTGAAAAGTGATTTTAGGATATAAGAATTACAATAACCCAATCGGGGAGAACTAAAAGCCTATATTCCACTTTCAGTGGCACTGAACTGTAAAAAAGACCCAATTATGACTGCATTTCCTTGCTGTTAGTAACAACATTAAAGTACACTTAAGTTTCCAGTTTGGTTTAGGTGTCATATCAAAGATCCACAAGGAATGTTTTACGCATGGCGTGAGAGAACCATGTTTGTGCTGTTTTTGTACAGAGATGTGTTTGTAGTCGAGATGCCTCCCTTCTTCCATGAATGCGTAATGAATGCAGAAGGCCAGTGTGAGTTTACCTTCAAGAATGAAAGATTGAATATAAATGTAGAGAGACTAAGAAGGTAAATAAAACAGTTCCCTGTGGAGATGAAGTGATCTGAGGGAATCACAGTCAAAGTTGTAAGTGAAGTAGTTTTGCGTGTTTCTGCGTGTGTTCTGAAGTGTGTTTATTTCATATGCTGGACAAATGCTTCTGTTATTAACTGTTCTCATATCAGCCTGTGTACAAACAGAGTAGAAATTAATTTTCAACAGTATGCTACATATGACCTCATTTCCCAGCGATTCTCAAACGATTCGCTCGAAGCAGTTCAAAGATTCAGTCTCTTTAAACCCCTCCTTTCTGTGAACCTGCTCTGCTCTGATTGGTCAGATGGCCTAGTCTGTTGTTATTGGTCTACGGCGTACAGTGGTGTTGGAAACGATATGACTATTTCAATAGTTCTTGATTTTGAACGCTCTATAGAAAATATAATCATCTATTATTTGTCATACTTACAGGTTGTGATTCAGTGGAGCAGCTGGTCCAAATAAACAGGATACTGATCCATCTTTCAACAGCAAGCGTTTTGTGAATCCCACGTTGACCTCCGCAAGATTAGAGAAGCAGACATCAGTAGAATGACATGTTTGTGGGTGGGGTCAAGTTGTTCGCAGCCGGCTAATGTAGAACTAGGGATGGGTAAATAGACACCTAGTGTCGACACGTTTCGAGCTTTTGACACACTACTGATTTGAAACAGAGTTCCGGAGCATATCTTGAAATGAGGGTAGAGCACCGTGTTAAAAGCTTTGAAGCATCAACGCAGTTTGTTATGAAAGCCTTACTGCTTCAAAAGCCTTGTTTGGCACATCCCTACGTAGAACATAGGCGCGCATTATGCAAATGTGTTACCCCGTGATGTGCAGCCTTCACGAAAGTGGGATTCGAATTACTAACAACTCGTTTCAGCTGTACAGAGTCGATTCTTTATTTTGGAAGACAATAACTTAATTTATCTGCACTTTCAGCTTACAAATTTGCAGATAGTTTACATTCACATACAGCTACATTACACATTGCATAAAAGGCAATATTGGAAATAGCATAATAGGGGCACTTTACAATCATTGCAGTATACAATGTGTTACTTATAACTCCAGCATTTCAGTCTGTGTGAAAGACCTCATTTAGTGTAGAAGTTTCAATCAAAAAAAACGTATCAATAAAAAGGCTGCCACTATGGCACAGAGTATCCATACTGCAAATTTTGGCAAGTGGTCAGCAGATATCCATGCATACAAAAAAAATCATACATTAAGTATGTTAAATAGCCCACACTGTACAAAAACACAAATACATGTACGCTGCCTTGAAAGGATGCAAAAATAATGAATATTAACAGGGGTGAGGAATTTTGGTACATGGATGAATAAGAGTAACCTTTCAGTGTATTATCTGTCTCTCTCCCTTTCTCTCTATTCTGCTTTAAAGAGGTTTTTCTATAGCGGTGAAGAGGATTACACATTTGTGTTTTACCATTCCAGCCCCATTGGATGATTGGATTGGATGAAGCATTTTCAAAAAAAAAAAGTACAAAGGAAGTGAAAAAAAAAGAGAGACCAAGAACAGTGTTCCACATCAAAAAAGCAGGTTTAGCACAAAACAGGACCCTTTATCCAGCTCTCACATGCTCAGACACCAGCCAGAAATGTATGAGCTATATGCACCTTTACACAGCAAAAGACCGATAAAGGAAAAAAAGAGCCAGAGAAACGGGAAGAGGTGGAGAGAGAAAGACAGAAGAGAGATGTGAACATGCTAAAAATAACCGTCAGAAGCGCCTTTTTAAATCTGCAGTGAAGCAGAGAATTCATTCAAACCAATGCTAATGCAGCACACACACATAAACGCAGCATTTGTTTCTGGATTCTGACCCAAAGAGTTCAGGTTCCTGTGTGTTTCTGAAGGCTCATACACATGTGGTTATCTGAAATTCCTCACACACAATGAGGAGGAGGTGGCAGAAGGCCAGATTGAGCTGCGAGTACTAGTACACATGTGCCCCATGTACTGCGGCAGGCTAGCTGCATTAGCATTAACGCTCTGCCAATGTGCAAGTTCTCTCTAACTGCGAGGCGCCCTCACCTTCCATCTCTGCTTCTGCCCAGCTGGCCCTCGGAGCTGCTGATTTGTGTACCAGAGCCATCTGCTCAGACTAATTAACTAATTAATGAACTCTGGGGAAGAAATAACGCGCTGTCGATGGGCCTTGCGGGTTAGCACTGTTTTCTTACCAGGGCCTAAAAGTTTCCTGCATTTCTCTGTTCGCATTACCCCCTCACCTCACTTGCTTTCTCTTTCTCTGTATCTACCAGCCCTTCATCAAATCTGTCCTATTTGAAGAAACAGATTACCCTAATTAGGTTCCTAATTCTGCACAAGTCTTTATTTCAGCAGTTTTTACACTTTTGCCACCAGCAAACACAGAATCCCAGAATTATGATTCACGCACTGCCACGCACTTCTCAAGGATGTTTGCTTTGAGCTATTTGCATTTACAAAATACGCCTTTCAATTTTTGATCTGGACACTAATCGCGTAATTATAAATTCAAAGGGAAACAATGGATGTTTGCGATATTGGTATCTGAGAAGTGGAGGAGATGATTTTTTGCGAATGTAAATGACACCTCAGATCTCAGAATGAAGAGGACACATTTACATATTTTTATACTTGCTGCAGGTGATCGGTGCCTAGATTTAGCTTGATTAACTTCACTTGTTTATTTCTATTTCAGAGTAAAAATGTTTATAAACACAAAAAGTGGGCCGTCAATGCTATTATTTGGTGGAAGTTCCCACACAATATCGCGGCAGTTCATAAATATTTTACTATGGTAAATTGGTGGCCAGTTCATATGAATTTGTATAACTCTATCTACTTACTGCCCGTTGATGGTTAGCCTTACTGATAAAAAGTATGATCTTTAGAAGCAAAAAAATCATACAAAAACATGTCATTGTTAGGAAAAAAGTAAGCATGAAGCTCCTTCTTTAGGGGGAATTTGTACGAAAACGTATAATTGTTTGAAAAAAAGTAAACATGCGATTTCAGTAATCTTATAATATCATTACAAATCACACCGTCTCCGACATGAATCTAAGAAAATTGGGTACGGCATATATGAAGACTGTACTATGATGACACCTAGTGACTCATAGGCTATGACAAAAGTTCCTTTTAAAGAATAAAACGTTATTGGCATGCGCTAGTAGTAAACAAAAAGAGCATCCCAAATCTCAGTTTGGCAGTTATACTTTTTATGTGTGCTGAAAAAATGAGGAAGATGGGAAAGAGGAAGTTTTGAAGAGAAACTCAAAGAGTTTGAGTTATGCTGTTTTAAGTTTTAGTGTTATGTTGCGTTGATCAATGTGCCATTTTGTGTTGCATTTTTATTGGCTGGGCAGTAAATGTGGGTCGTAGCAGCAAACACGATGGCAATCTTTCATCTAGGACTGCCGAAACTTGTGCATTGTGTCCCAGGCCTTTGGGGGAGTTCATACAATAACAGTTCATTGTTAGGGAAAAAAAAGTAAGCATGAAGCTCCACCGTTAGGGGGAATTTGTATGAAAACTTATGATTGTTAAGGAATAAACATACTTTAAGCATACTAAGTTATACTTATTTTTCTAACAATCCTGTATTTTGGAACAAATTCATATGAAATTGTCAAATAGTTAAATCAGGTCAGAATAGGATCCAATGGTTAGGAGATCAGGTTGGAATCTAATGGCTAATTTGATCTCGAGATAAAACTCATTAGTTTTAGCTAATCACTAAATACTGTTTGAGGTACAAATGGCCCCTCTTCTCATTCTTTTTTCAGTAGCAGTACACCCTCTGGTAAAACAGGCAGTTAGTTGTCTGCAGCATGTTGTAAGGTGCAGCCATGCAGAACGCAGAATATTGTTTTTATGTTTGTGGGATATTGATGTAGCCTAACAGAGGGGCCCTGCGAAGCACAGCTGATTAACAATTTTACTATACTTCACCAACCAATATGCTTGTTTTCAATACAAATATTTCAGTGACAGAAGCACACTCTCCCGTGAGGAATGGAGAGGACAAATGGGGCACTGAGGTTTATAGCCTTTCTGTGGACCGGATGCAGCTAGCTGTGGAGGAACGACACTGACTACTGCTTGAAAAGAGAAAGAAATTAAGAATGAATTAAATTCACAAGCAGCAGTTTGAATTGAATTAGAATGACAGGAAGAGGAATTTCGTGAACACAGCAGTGGCCTTCAGGCTGATGGGTCAATTCTTGTTTTTTATAGTTTGTATGTTTTTCCACAGTGGTCCATAAAATGATTTATGGTGGGGATCCTCAAATCTGGCCCACGAGATCCATTTTCCTGCAGAGTTTAACTCTAACCCTAATCAAACACACCTGAGCATTGCTAATCATTGTCTTCGGGATCATCACAAAATCACAGGTAGGTGAGTTTGATCAGGGTTGGAGCTAAACTCTGCAGCGGATTGGCCCTCCTGGACAAGATTTGAGGAACCCTGATTTACGGTAATTGTTCATTTATTAAATTTATTAAAAAAATATTTTATAATAATAATTAAATATAAGAAGAAGAAGAAGAAGAAGAATTGTTGTTATTAGTGTTAGAATTATCTATCTATTGTTCATTCGTTCGTTTGTTCATTCTATCGTTCTATCATTCTATCATACTGTATATCTATCTATCTATTGTTTGTCCATTCATTCATTTGTTAGCTCGTTCGTTCATTTGTTCTATCATTCTATTGTTCTTTCTGTAGTTCTATCTATCTATCTATTTATCTATCTATTTATCTTTCTATCCTTCTATTGTTCGTTTCTATTGTTCTGTCATCTTTCTATCATATATCTATCTATCTATTGTCTGTTCATTCATTTGTTTGTTCATTCTATTGTTTGTTCTATCATTCTATTGTTCTTATTGTAGTTTTATCTATCTATCTATCTATCTATCTATCTATCTATCTATCTATCTATCTATCTATCTATCTATCTATCTATCTATCTATCTATCTATCTATCTATCTATCTATCTATTATATGTTTCATCATTCTATCATTCTATCATTCTTTCTGCAGTCTATCTATCTATCTATCTATCTATCTATCTATCTATCTGTCTGTCTGTCTGTCTGTCTGTCTGTCTGTCTGTCTGTCTGTCTGTCTGTCTAACTATATATTGTTCTATCATTCATTAGTTCCATCTATTCCTCTGAATCTTCCTCATCCCTCTTTCACTCTTGTATGCTACTCTGTCTCTCTCTCTCTTTTTCTCTGTCTCTGTCTCCGATCTGTCATTTGCTGGAATGGTGCATATTCATGAGTCCGGCGCCAAACTGCTGCTCTCAGCACCAAAGTCTGCAGGAGATTCAACTCAGTACTCAGCTCGCAGTGAAACTTACCAAGAGAATTAGAGCGCTGCACAGGGTTAGAGATTTGACTGATCATTTTGCTAAATTGTAATATGTTATTCCATTACACATATGGACGCAACCCGCTGTTTAGGATAATCACTGCATTTTTGCAACATTCAACATTGTATCTGCACACTCGCAAAACACATCCCTCTGAAAGAAGAAGTGGCTGGTTGCCAGGCAACAGCAAACAGCTCAACAGAAGGAGGTTAATATGAAGACAGTCAAACCCACAGACCCTCAGCAACCAATTCCTAAACACTGTTTTCACATCGATCAGCCTTTTATCCAATGGCTGTGCTACACACAGGCTTCTAGTTATCCGACAGACCACACTCCGCTCATAAAGGTGAACAAATGTTTACATCCTTGCCTCTGAACAATCTGTTTCGACACATTCAAATGGAGCCTCAACACACTCTGACAGTATTCAGCATAGACAGCATACCAATAGAATACCTCCATACTACAATTACTATTTCTGCAATATATAAAATGTATGTTATGCAGGGTGTGCCATATATGGAATACCTTCTGCATTCCGAATGACCTTCTGCATTTGCCATTATGTGCAGTGTGCAGCTGCACTTATCCCACAATGCATCTGGCGTGACTCTAATGATATAAATGCATAACATACATTTTTTTAAACCAAAATAACTAAGTTGAATTAAACATGCAGTGTAGTGAGATCATATGACAGCAATACAGTATATTACTGTTTTAAATGTTTGTTGCTGCAACATGCATTTTTTTTCAAAAGGTTTGTTGTTGTTGTTGTTGTTGCTGTTGTTGCTGTTGTTGTTGTTGTAGTATACAGTGCATAATACAGTATGTATCAATGGCAATGTTATTTTAGAATTATTAATATATAATAATATATTAATATATATTATAACATGTATAATTAAAAATTTATAATTATAACAACTTATTTTTATTTAGTTTAAGTTGTAATCTAATATTTTATTTTATTTTAACTTTATTTCATAAAATGTTTCATAACAAACATGTTTTATTAGTTTTAGTAAACAGTATCATACGGTTACTGAAGCTTATTTCTTTCACACTACCAACTGTTATCTAAAAAATACTATGTAAAATATTTTATTTGAAACAAACTGTTAAAAGTAGTATGCTAAATTACTGTCACATGACACGTAATGTGCCGTATGACGCTGGCAACGTTTGAGCAGAGATGTTAAAAATCCTTTAAATAATTTGTTGGACTAGAAATAGAAGGTTAAGTTGAGCAGGTTACATTGTGGGATACAGTGCCCAGTGAAGTAGGTCAGCTGGGGATCCCGTGCCTGCTGGAATGTGGATGCTGCCCACAGTATGCATAATCAAACATAGACACGGATCCAGAACCTGGATTCACTCACCTAATATGAAACTATTATAAAAAGACCTCACGCCCACACTTCCCCCACTAATTTACACTACAGTTGTATTTGTAATGCACTCGGTGACTTCACTCATCTTTAGGGACTTGCCTGTGGTGGCCTGATCCAGCAGTTTGATGAATATGTAATTTGTCTCGTTTTCTACGGGTTGTCCTTGACTCGTGCGGCTGACACTTACGATGTGAGTTAGCACACATTCAGTTACCTGCCCTATTAATGTCATTTAGACAATGGCAATGTTCACAGCCACTCAGTGTGGCCCACATTATTGTTTTCCCCAGAAGTTATTTTTTTCTTTTTTTTCTTGGCGAGTTTGAACAAAAAACACCTGTATCCCTTAATCTCACATTTTTTAATGTGGAGATAAAACAAAACTTTATTTCATATACTGTTTTCAATTTCTGAAGGATCATGTGAAACTGAAGGCTAAAGTAATGGCTGGTGAAAATTCAGCTGTTCCATCAAAGGAGTAAATTGTAAAAATCATTAAAGTAGAAAGCAATTAAATAAATTATAATGATTTGTTTGATGAACATAGAGACTAGAAAACAGTAAGCCTGTGATTCATTTATTTATTTTTTGTAATCAAAAATGTACAATAAAAAAATCTTAATCAGTGTTATTTTTGTATTATTTATATACTGTTATAGTATTTATTAATAATTTGAATTAGCTTTAATTAATGAATTAGCTTTAATTAATAAATTAGCGAAAATCCATTTTAATAGTTTTAGTTGCTATAACAACCCTAATCTTAATGTTTAACACAAAAATAATGATTCCACATCTAATAATATTAATTAATGGTTCCATATTTAATAATATATATTCAATAATATGTGTATCACTGTATCGCTCAAAATTATAGATTTTTCTTTTATGCCAAAAATCATTAGAATATTAAAAAAAGATCATGTTCCATGAAGATATTTTGTACATTAACTATAGTAAATATATCAAAACTTGTTTTTTGATTTGTAATACGCATTGCTAAGAACAAAATTTGGACTGGGTTAAGGTTAGGGTTAGGGAACTTTGAAGGTGATTTTCTCAATATTTAGATTTTTTTTGCACCCTCAGATTCCAGATTTTCAAATAGTTGTATCTCAGAGAAATATTTTCCGATCCTAACAAACCATACATCAATAAAAAGTTTATTTATTCAGCCTTCAGATATATAAATCTAAATTTTACCAAAAAAAAAAATAATAATAATTTAGAGGAAAAAATAAATAAATAAATACAGACCCAAAATCTTTGAAATGTAGTTTAGGTGATATCTCAAAGAAAGATGCAAAAATATAGGCTATATATATATATATATATATATATATATATATATATATATATATATATATATATATATATATATATATATATATATATATATATGCATGCTAATCACTGCTAATGTTTTATTTTGTCATGGAAATGATCTCACGGTTTAGGATAATGATGCCGTCGGTCATGAATGCATGCTACTGTTTTGCACAGCATGTAAATGAATGTAGCAGATGCAGCAGTATCCTCTAAAACAAAGTCATTATCGGCCTGTGGGAGTTTCAGACGTCAAGAGCTTTTTTAAACATCTGTAACCAAAATTTTCAAAGAGCTCTATTTCTGTGTATCGCTCCATCTACAACACACCAGTGGAGCCTTTTATATGTAGAGGTGCCGAGTGCGAGATCTGTTTTCCTGTTGTGTGTTGTTTGTAATATGATGTGCTGCATGTTGTCGCTTGTCGTCTTCCTCACAGGCCTGACTCCTGAAAACACCACGACAGTTTGTCTTTTTCTTTACTCATCCCTCTTGACATGCTCTCTTTCTCTAATTCTCACACACAGTCACACTCACTGACTCTTATACTGGGTCTGAGGGCACGTAGCTTTTAAGTACGGGTCTATTTTTATCCCTTATGTCTTTTCCCCATTTCTTCTAATATTCCGGAGGAAGCCTATCTTTCACAATCTGAAGAGCGGTTTCTTAGACATGTGAAATATGTGTGAAATTCCCCTTTTTCTTGCTATATTTTCATGTTTTCAGTGCATCACCAGTTCAGTTAGAATAGTAAAATAGACGGTCTTACATAAACTCTTTAGTTCTCATTTACACTGTGACTCCAGAGCCTCACATTTTAATGAGCGGTAGCATGGGTTATTTGTTGATGTCTGTAATAGTAAATGGGCCTCATGTTTTGAAGTATGCATGTGGATGTGGGCACTTAAGCTTTTTCTACCCAGAGAACAACAGTCCAAATGTCTAAAGTGGCTAATATGCTTGTCTCGTCATAAAGATGGGCTTGACAAGATGAAAATAAAGCTCCTCTCACCAGCAGCGATAACAGTTAATGCATCAAACCCACCCCAGCACCCCGGAGGATCACAGTTCTGAGCGTTACAGAGGAAAATATGTTCTGCTAAAGCTACTGTAATTGAAGACACATATGTTTTTGAGCGATTATAAATAGATTTATGAACTAGCAATGGAATGATTTGAAGCTGTTTGATTCGCTACTTCATTTGTTCAGTCACCGTTCCTGTAGGCATCATCACTGGTGAGTGAGTCAGAGTCATGTAGACCAAAGGATTCAGTCACTGAATGAATCAGTTAAAAAGGTTCAAAAACACTAATGTTGCGCTTAATGTCTAAATGTGCAGTATCCAATGTATAATGTCTACTGTTTTTCATTATGCATTGATTAACACTGTAAATTTTACAAGAAAAAGTATTTTAAATATTGACTTTAAAATAATATGTTCTGCAGAAGCTTTCATTGTATTGTAATTAAAGACATATTTTTGAGTGATTATAAATAGATTTATGAACTAGCAATGGAATAATTTGTATCATTTAAATCAGTTTTGATTTAATTTGTTCATTTGCTTAGTCACACTTCCTGTAGGTTACATGATCAGCTGGTGACCAGTGAGTGACTCTATTCATGTTCATCTAGACCAGAGGGTTCAGTCATTGAATCATTCACGGAAAAGTTTCATCAACAACAACAAATGTACTGCTTAATGTCTAATGTGCAGTATACAATGAATAATGCCTAAATGTTGTTTTAAACATGGTCAATATCTCAACAATTAACAATTTCACACCAATCTCACGAGTACAACTTGTCTTAAATCTTGACATTGAAATAATATCTTCTGCTAGCTATGGTATGATTTGAATCTTTTGACTCACTTTTTGATTTGTTCATTCATTTGTTCATTCGCTGTTCCTGTAGGCTACATCATCGATGAGTGACTCAAAAACATGTTAATACTGAAATACTAACATACTGTTGTGCTTACTCCTATTTTTTGTTATGCATTGATAAAAATGTTAAACACATATTCCAATCTAGTCAAAGTCTAGTCCAGGTCTTAAACCATGACATTCAAGTATAGTATAAGTCATATCATACTTTGCTATACCAAATGTAATCTTAATTATTCGTGAGAAGTTCAAATCTGTTGGAATCATTCCAAATGGTAACAGCAAGCTCTAAATGAACATGACCAATTAATGCTTTAGTCCTCTGTGTTAACTCATTCTTTCAGTTTACCAAGGCACGTTTGCTCTTCTTGGCCTCAGAGTGCTTGATCTTGGTCAACATGTATTGATTATGGTCTTTTATATCTTTGGTTCACATTGTCTGTTATCTTATCTCCAGTCTAACTCTCTCGCTCTCCGTAGGTTTTCTGAGCACTGGAGATCAGTCTGCTAAGGGGAATTATGGGCTACTGGACCAGATTCAGGCTCTGCGATGGCTCAATGAGAACATCGGACACTTCGGAGGAGACCCAGAGAGAATCACCATATTTGGCTCTGGGGCTGGAGCCTCATGCGTCAACCTTCTCATCCTGTCCCATCATTCTGAAGGTCTGAAACTCTGTTGCCTTGATCATCAATACAAAATCACATCATTTAAAGGAAGGTCACCAAAATATGAACATTTATTCATTAAGACTTTTTTTCTATTTATTAAAAAATGCATTTAAAACTGCAAGTGTGGTTCATACACATATTACCATTCAAACGTTGGGGTCAGCGTTGAAAAAAAAAAATATTATTCAGCAAGGACGCATTAAAGTGATCAAACGTGACATTTATAGAGTAACAAAATATTTCAAATAAAGTCCTTTCTGTTCATCAGTTTAACTTTCTATTCATCAGAAAATTTTGAAAAAATGAATCGCTCATCAAAAAGTACCAAAAGTATTAAGTAGCACAACTGTTTTCAACATGAATCATGTTCAAGAAATGTTTAATGAGCAGCAAATCAGCATATTAGAATGATTTCTGAAGAGTCATGTGACACTGAAGACTAAAATAATGATGCTGAAAATGGAGTTTTGCATCTCAGAAATATTAAAATATATTCAAATAGAAAACAGTTATTTGAAATTTTATTCATATTTTAAAATATTTCATAACAATATTACTGTTTTAATACAGAAATGAAACTAATTCTGATTAAAAGAGGTTTGGGTCTGATTTTCGTGTAGTACAATGATTTGAATACACATCTTAAAAGAGTGTTTTTCATTTCTGTATTGAATTTTATTCAATACAGAAGTCAGAAATGGTAATTGTTCTGATATCATAATGAAGATACAAGCCTCATTTAAAAACAAGCAGCTTTTATTGAAAATAAGTAGTTTGACATTATCTTTTATTATTATTTCTTAGAAATACTAAATTATATGTTTACACTCACAAAGGAAAAACTGCATTACTTTTTTCACCTTGTGATTATTTTATACTCATGAAATTTAAACTTTATTTAATTTAAATTTATTTAATTTATTTAATTTAAACTCCTTGAAAATGATATAAATATTTTATAAAGCCAACATCAGTAGAAAGATAAAAATGTATTAGAACATGATGTGTTTTAGAATAGATGTTTCTTTCTCTTTATCATGGACACTCTCATTTGTCAAAGACCCATTTACCCTCATGTCATTCCAAACCTGGAAGACTTTTATTTTTGGATATTTGGAATTGTTTTAAAGACTTTAACACTATTTGTGCTATATATTTTTTACAATACAATTTTTTCAATATTGATATATTGTGTGGCTGTGTGAAAGTGGGCTGATTTTTTTTTACACCGCTATCTCAAGATCACACGTGCGTCTGCATTTGATGCCAGTTTATAATGAGTGTTGTGTGATAAAAATGGAGGGATGTGAGACAAATTCATAATGAGCAGCATGTACAACTATGTGTGTGTGATGCAGAAGTGTTGGACTGCAGCTGAGCTGATTCTTAATTGATTTCATAGGGAACTGGAGCTGGGGGGTCTTGTAATAAGAGTATAGTGCGAATGTGTGTGTGTGACTGGAGGGTGGGGGAAACATTTTAATAATTAATTACAGAATCTGCAGATGAAAACCATGGGACACTTTACATAACGGTGCAGCAGGGTTCTGAAAGCCAAGATGGTTTCCTCATGCTTATCTAGAGCCTTTTCGAACACTGCTGGGCTCACTTTGTTACTTGCACTCAAGTAATGAATCTGAGTTTCTACCTGCCCTATTTACAACACATATTAAAATGAGCCCCTGACTGTTAGCTCATGCTATTATTGGTTATGCCTTGTTGAAGCCAGCATGACCTTTCTACTGTGCAGACTTCCACCATTTTAGCTTAGCAACATGTTTCTCTGACCATTAAAACTAGTTTCAGAACTTTACTTTTAGATGGGTAGAACAGTTTCATATACAGTAAGGTCCAAAAGTCTGAGACGACATTGACAGGCTTGGTCAGAATTTACATGACACACTGTTTAATTGAATATTTTTATAAAGATTAAATACACATTGCACCTCACCTCTCTTTTGTAGCCAGTACACAAGGCCAGACGTTGTCTGGCATTCTGGGATTCTAGCATTCCTGTAGCTCAAACAGTAAAGAATGGCACTAGCAATGCCAAGGTCATGGGTTTGATTTCCAGGGAATGCATGAACTGATAAAATGTTTGCCTTCAATGCAATGCAAGTTAGTCTGGATAAAGGTGTCTGCCAAATGCAAAAATGTACAATTTAAATTATTGTTAGTGTTAGTCGTTTAAAAGTCGGTTGTGTTCTTTCAGAAATTAAGATTCTGTTCTTTCCTGATCTTTTTTCTGAAGTTAGGATTCTGTTCTGAAGAATGTGTTAAGAATGTGTTCTATTAAGATTCAGTTTTGTTCTGTTGTTTTTTCTGACGTCGTTCCAAACCCGTAAGACCTCCGTTTATCTTCGGAACACAGTTTAAGATATTTTAGATTTAGTCCGAGAGCTTTCTGTCCCTCCATTGAAACTGTGTGCACGGTATACTGTCCATATCCAGAAAGGTAATAAAAGTAGGGCTGCTCCGATCACGATCGGCTGATCGTTAATGCGCATCTCGTCAGTAAAGCCAGTTCTCTGAGAAGATGCGCAAATAAACGCTGAAAATGAAGTGGATTTGCGCATCTTCTCAGTTAACAATGGCTCCGTGTAGTAACAGCTGCTCTATGTGAAATCACGCACCTGAGGGAATTTACCACTGATTAGAGAACCGGCTTTACTGATGAGATGCGCATAACAATCGGCCGATCGTGATCGGAGCAGCCCTAAATAAAAACATCTTCAAAGTAGTCCATGTGACATCAGAGCAGTACCGTCGCTCCCTACACGAAGAGTACGCAGTCTGCGTAGGGCACCAACTCCCAGAGGGGGCACCATCCCAGTTGCTCAAAAAAAAAAAAAAACCTTCCGCCATTCTCCCATCCGCGCTCGCGAACGCTCGCACCTCATGTTTGCGGCTGAATGTTCATAATTGATGGATGAACATCTATGCCAGGGTAAAGGACATCAGCAATCCAGCACAGAGAAAATAAAACTAAAGAAAGTTAAACACAAATAAAAAATAAAGTTGGCTTGACGTTGGACGTTCGAGAGTCTCAAATTTAGGGACCGTCTCTAAAGTTACATGCGATATTGGTATACACTTTTCTAATGTCAGTAGCATTTGAGGAGAATGACTTACAGTCATAAAAACAACTGTTATTGTTCATCTAGGTGTCAACTATAATGCACAATTGAATTGATTGTTTGATATTAATTAAAATAAACTGTAAATCATATGTAAATTATGCTACTTTTTCACATGGGCTCAAACGCAAATTTGAAGGTCAATAGCATTTGAGGAGAAAGACTTGCAGTCATAAAACAACTGTAATGTGTTCATTTAGGTGTCAGCTACAATGCACACCTTATACTTTTTTAATATATATTAAAATAAATTATAAATCATTTAGGTAAAAACTAGGCCCGTTTATCACTTTCAGGCACATTCCTGTGAAAGTTTTTTTTTTTCAGGTTCCCTTATGAAAATTAGCCATGGTTTTAACAATAACACCACAAATCATTGTTCTTGTAGCCATGGTAACTGCAAATTAACCATGGTTTTGTTACTTCAAATAATAATTTACAAAGTATTAATATACAGTAATATTTTTTTGATGTTGTTGTTGCTATAAAAACAGACCTAAGCCATCAATAGCCTTTAAAATGACTTAAAATACAATGAAATGAAAAACAATGAGGTATTTAAGATTGGTTAATAATAACACTGTTAAAATACATAATGTAGGCAAATACAAAATAAACAATTTATGAACATGTTATTACAAATGCCTGCAAAGGGAGCCAAATGCCATGTAATTGCTGCTGTTACTCTTACAGGACAATCAAATCCTTGTTTAGGCTACTGACCAAACATTTAATTCAAATATTCACTTAATCTTTCATTTTTGGCCACTGTTTTGCTACAGATGACACAGCCTTTATAATTTCTTCAACAAAAAACATGCATATCACAACCCTTACAAAAATAAACCATGGTTTTATCATAGTAAAACTGCTTAATTTCCTTTTGCATGATTTCTTAATGCTTGAGACTATAAAATAAATTAGAGTCATAATAAAGTTATAGCCATAGGTAAATGTCGAGAGCTACAATTGTAATTTGAAAATAATACAATTTATTAATTTACTTTTTTATTTGATTAATGTTCTATTTTCACCCCTATAGTAGGTGTTTTTTTCCATCATCATATTTGAGGAAGGGGGGCACAACAATATAATCCTGCTTAGGGCACCCATTTGGCCAGCAGTGGCCCTGCATCAGAGGGTCAGTTAGAATTTTTTGAAGCATCGAAAATACATTTTGGTCCAAAAATAGCAAAAACTACGACTTTATTCAGCATTGTCTTCTCTTCTGTGTCTGTTGTGAGAGAGTTCAAAACTCTGCAGTGTAGTGATATCCGGTTCGTGAATGAATCTTTCGATGTAACCGGATCTTTTTGAACCAGTTCACCAAATTGAACTGAATCGTTTGAAACGGTTCGCGTCTCCAATAAGCATTAATCCACAAATGACTTAAGCTGTTAACTTTTTTAATGTGGCTGACACTCCCTCTAACCCTTTAAGCTTCTGTTCTGATCTGAAAATAAGATTTAATTATTCTGATCTCTTTCTAAAATTTAAATTTTATGTTCTTTTCTGTTCTGAAGTTAAGGTTCTGTTATGAAGTTAATAACATGTTCTCTATTCTGAAGGAAATATTCTGTTCTAAAGTTAAGAAACCAGCCTGGAAAGCCTTTTTTTGAGTTCCACTTGCCTTCCTTTTGTGATGATAAAAGATATTCAGTAGCTTTATCTTGCTCATGGTCATGGGTCACACTCTGTCCACACTGACTCACATTATACCCGGCTCTTTGACTTTTCTTACTCATTGTCTTGTAACTGGCCCTGGTTTCAGGTTTGTTCCAGAGGGCCATTGCTCAGAGTGGCTCCGCCATATCAAGCTGGTCAGTCAACTATCGGCCCCTGATGTACACCAAGATCCTGGCCAAGAAAGTAGGCTGCAGCTACAGCGAGACTGCAGATCTGGTGGACTGTCTGCGAAGGAAGAGCTTCAGGGAGCTGGTGGATCAAGATATCCAACCTGCCCGCTACCACATCGCATTCGGACCGGTGGTGGACGGAGATGTGGTACCTGATGACCCTGAGATCCTCATGCAGCAGGTGTAATTTTAGTCACTGCAGGGTCCCAGAGTTTAGTGTCTAATCATGACAGTTAATTAGCGAAAGTGAGTACAATGGGTGACATTTGTGTAATGTCCTCAGGGGGAGTTCCTGAACTACGACATCTTGTTGGGGGTGAACCAGGGTGAAGGGCTGAAATTTGTAGATGATAGTGAGGGTGAGGATGGTATTTCAGCCGCTTCCTTTGACTACACCATATCAAATTTTGTGGACAACCTCTATGGATACCCAGATGGTGAGTTTCAATGATAAACCCATAGTCACTTGCACGTAGGCATTGCTGCCACTGAATATACAGCACAGCATCCAAGTAAATTATATTATTCACTGACTTGAATACATGCAGAGTTAAATGCAGTGATTTAAAATACATCACTTGACATATTTAAATATTCAACTCAATGTAAATGCCTAGTTCTTTCATGAAACTCTTGATGGCACAGGCTGATGGATTCTTAAAGGTTCAGTAGGAGATCTTGGAAAATGCTAACTTTAGCCTGATAGCATTGAACGCGAACGTCCCAGCCTCCCTGCAAATCACTGTTCAAAGCCACGCCCCCTAAATGCATATAAGCATTGCAGATCAGACAATCAGAGACAAAATTACTACAATACATCATGTGTCATTCACCAGTGAGAAAACTTTATAGTACAGTTAGTAAAAAGTACAAAATACCAGGAAGGAAGATCAGGTTGTTGATATTTGCCTGCCATTCTCGCTCTGCCTGCAATAGCGTACGTGACCACGCTAATGACGTATCCTGTCAGCGTGAACAGAGTGCACAGAGGTATACAAATACATATGTTGAAAGGCAGGTAGGAAAGTTCCATTTAGACCACTTAACTTAATGATTACTGTCGAGGTGTGAAAATACATTGATTTGAGCATTTTGCAGTGCGCTTTTTAAGAGTTCCTCTGAAACCCTTCACCTTCCCCAGCTCCACCTGTATAGATCTGCTTCAGGTTATTTTATATGCTATTTGTGCAGCAGCAGTATGTTTTAAATACACTCAGCACCGTATCACTACTTGCAACAGCAGCAGCAATAATCTACAACTACAACAATAACCAACAGCAGGTTCATTGTAGCAGATAAATTATGCCAATACCAAATATATTAACATTGTCATAATTATTACCATGCTAAAATCCTTTGCATGCAAATTATTTGGGAAGGATTTCTAATCAGGCACTGAATGGAGTACATATTAAAATAAATAAAATCTGTAAAATCTGTGCATAAGTATGAACTGAGAAAACATTTTATCAGGTGTACATCAGATGTATTACAGAAAGTTTCTTATCTTAGGTCTTAACTTAAGATGTGATGTGTTCAATTACGATTTATTTTTTACAAATTTGTATTACAGAAGTGAATCTTAACTTCATTTTGGATTCTTATCCTATCTTAAAAAATCATATCTTGTCTAGTTAGGAAATCTTAAATTGCATTATCAAGTTCGACAATCCACTCTCATGTCTGTTACCCAAGCAACCAACACTGCGTGAGCTGCTGATGAGGTAAACAAAATAATAGAAGCTACTTCACTTTGAAAATTGCCTATCGCAAAAAAAAACATAAGGCATTAGTCACTTGCACTATAACCGGTAATGCTCCATGATGCTTTTGTTGCTCTCTGCAATGCTGGTTGCAGTTCCTGTGCTAACTGTAGTATGTTGTGTGGCAGTCTGTAATTACCTATAAGTGTTTTGTCATCAAAATGTAACACATCTTCAGGGTCCTCCAAGAGTCTTTATACCATTAAACAACTCTGTTCTTCATTTTCAATTATTAATAAATATAATACCATTGTTGGACATCACAACTGTAAGCTTTTTTTTTGTTAGCTTTCAAATAATTTTGAAGTTAGGACAGCTGTGGGGTTGTCCTAAAGGTTTTTTTGTCAAGTTAGGAGGTTTCGGTAATACCCCCTTCCTATCTGTAGTTAAGATAAGATAACACACTTAGGAAATGCTGTTCTGTAATAGCTTTTGTCCTAATGGTTACTACCATTACTACCATGGTTACTAAACAGATAAGATAAGATTTTAAAGCTAGGATCTTTCTGTAATACGCCCCCCCAGGTGTTCTGTAGATTTCTGTAGACAACACTGACATACACATCTACACATTCTTTTAGCGGTTGTTCAAGGTAATCAGTCTAATTTTACCCCTCACCTTGGGTGCTTCTGTCTCACTGTCTCCTATATTGGGTCAAGGTGTCCTGCTTTGTGTGACAACCAACTCTGCCTTTCAACATCCAACATCCATCTTTTTCTCTCTTGGTCTCTCTCTGTCACTTCTTAGGTAAAGACATACTGCGGGAGACTATAAAGTTCATGTACACAGATTGGGCTGACCGCGACAACGGGGACATGCGGCGTAAAACTCTACTTGCACTTTTTACCGACCACCAGTGGGTGGCGCCAGCAGTGGCTACAGCTAAGCTGCATGCTGAGTTCCAGTCCCCTGTTTATTTTTATACCTTCCACCACCACTGCCAGACGGAGGCAAGACCCGAGTGGGCAGATGCAGCACATGGCGATGAGATCCCGTATGTGTTCGGTGTACCCATGGTGGGTGCCACAGATTTATTTCCCTGCAACTTTTCAAAGAATGATGTCATGCTCAGCGCTGTGGTGATGACATACTGGACCAACTTCGCCAAGACAGGGTGAGAGTTTGATCTGTCCAAATTTGTTCACCCCAGTGAGACCAAAATACAAATGCAGTTCTGTATGCTTCTTCTCACTTTGTTTCAATATTTTTTTCCAGTGATCCGAACATTCCAGTACCGCAGGATACCAAGTTCATCCATACTAAGCCCAATCGCTTCGAGGAAGTTATTTGGACCAAATTCAGCTCTAAAGACAAGCAGTACCTCCACATCGGGTTGAAGCCTCGCATCCGGGATAATTACCGTGCCAACAAAGTTGCCTTCTGGCTTGAGCTGGTTCCTCACCTCCACACCCTTCATGAGGAGATCATCAGCTCCATAACCACACGACTGCCACCTGGCAGCCCGCACCGGCCCGACTGGAAGGGAACAGTTCAGAGCCCAGGCACACGCTCTACTCGCCACCCCACGGTCTCAACCTACCCACCCGACCCAGACCTCGATAGCTCTGAAAACCCTCCTGAACGATTCCCATTCCCTAGTGACACAAGGGACTATTCGACGGAGCTGAGCGTGACAGTAGCAGTGGGTGCGTCACTGCTCTTCCTCAATGTGCTGGCATTTGCCGCATTGTACTATAAACGCGACAAACGGCACGAGCTGCTGCAACGCCGCCATCGACGCCTCTCACCTCAACGTGGGGCGGGGCCAGGCGTCGGCATTGTGGGGGCTCCACCCCATAACGACCTGGCATTGAGTCAGGAGGAGGAGCTAATGTCCTTGCAGATGAAGCAGCAGAGGGTGGAGCTTGACCACGGTACGCCTCTACCACCGCGTGGTCTACATGGTGACTTGGAACCTCTGAGACCACCCGTGTGCCCGCCGGACTACACTCTGGCACTACGGCGGGCACCTGAGGACGTGCCACTTATGGCTAATGCGCTTTCCATGATCCCCAGCACCATCACTGGCATGCAGCCCCTCCATGCCTTCAACACTTACCCCCCTGCACCTGCACCAAGTGCTGGACATAGCAACAATGCCCTGCCCCACCAGCACTCCACCACACGAGTATAGTAACCCCTCTGAGGGGACCAGGCCCCCCAAACACATAGGAACACAGACCTCCGGTACTAAGAGTGGTGCTCTACATGGATACTGTCCAATACACCGCTCCTGTCCTTTTTAAGTCCACTCCCAGCACACTGTCTTTCTCTCTCATTCTTTCTTGTTTTACTCTTCCTGCTCCTCTCGTTCTTGGAGAAGATTTTGTGTGGTGAAATGTTGGCCATTTTCCCTACTCAATACAGCAGCTATCCCCTACCATTTTTTCCCCCTCAAATTATATTGCCACCTTTCCCTTATTTTTATTTTCTTCTCCCCGAGTCTTTTGCTCTGCAGTAGCCATTTCTAGTCCCCAAAAAAACAACAGTTTTCCTACTTCGGACTGTTTTATAAATCAAGAAAACATACATGTAAAATATGTATTATTGATAACGTTATAAGGCTATGAATGAAAAAAAGATTCTACTATCTAATTTTTACCAGCATTCTTGTGCCAAGTACTGTGATAATCGTCCAATCAGACGCAGTCTAGTGGACGGACATGGAAAGAATCACCTGAACTGGATTTATTCAAGGAATTTGCAGAATTGAAAAAAGTTTTTCTTTTCTTTGGTCTCTCTCATTTTTTATGTTTATTTTTTGCTTTTTGTTTTGCACTGTCACTGTTATTTGCCTATGGAGAGAAATGAACAACACTACAAATATATATATATAAAAAGATATAGATTATTTAAATTTATATCTTGATTGCGCTTTGGGAAATTTGCATGATTTATTTTTTAAGAGGAAAATGGACATTCGAGATTCAAGACTTCTTTCTTTGTCTTTTTATTGACTTTTTCTGCAACAGTCTTCTCTCTCTTGCTCTCTTTCTTTCTCTCTCTCTCTCTCTCTCTCTCTTGTTTTTACATCAGCTGTATTTTGTGCACTTCATTTGGAGATTCTTTTCCCTCTGTAGATACATGGTCATATCCGGAAATGAAACTGATTCTTGACGATAATAAAGAGGATAAATAGTTCCCTTCTTCTTTTCATTTATAATTATGGAAGCTGTGCGACAAAGCTCTCTCCCAGAGAAGGACTGATCAGATAGATCCACGATCCCCTCTTCTCCTTTTTTTATCCCTTATATCTCTCTCTCCGCTCGTATAGTCCTCTGTAGTAACCCACGCATTATGCTACATTGAGTTAAGGAACGTTCACTGTGTCACTCTCTCTCCATAAAGACTCGGACTCTGCTGAGTTGGACGTCCAGAGCAATGGGATCAACACCTGCGCCCATTCCCGCACAGCTGGAGTCTCTCCGTCTCTCTCTTTTATCCAGAGCCCAAGAGAACTCATGACGTGTCCAGAACATTCTTCCCCCTCACTGACACTGACCTTTGAGTGATTATCTCAGTTTGAGCTCTCTTGTCATCAGGCGGACATCTTGTTATATGCCCTGTCACAAGTCCCGTAAGACCTTCTGATTCAGCCTCTCACCTCTGAACGTGTTTTTTTCTGAAATCTCTCTTTCAGGGTTCCAAGAATTATCTGGCCGAGAGGAGGCGGGAGACAGGGTGGTTTGCGCTCATGTGTGCTCATGTAAGTGTGAGTGTATGAGGAGCAGGACAGATGTGGCCCTAAATGAGCTCTGGATACTGACTCTGGAAGCTTTGTGCATCAGGTTTGGGCTGCGGTGGCAGTCAGAAACTAAACGCAGCCTGAAGAGCCGTATTGCCCTACAGTGGACGAGGCGTCACCCATCATGCCACTTAAATATACATTTACGATCCATAATGCAAGCAACTGTGCATACCGCTTTCATCTCCATCCATTTTTTGTTCTCTCGTCGTCTTGTTTTTGGAGTTTCTTGGGTGGATGGAAAACACACAAGACCAACTTCTGTCATGCCATGACAAAAAACCCAAGATGCAAACTGTAAATTTTTTATAAGTGTAAGAGATGAGAGTCTTTGTAAATATTTTGTTTATTGTTGGGTTCATGGCCAATCGTACCCACTGTAAAAACAGGTGCAAGCTCATTCAGCCAATCACATTCCTCCATCCACGGTTCTGAAGACCCTTATTAGATTTTCATTTGAAGGTTTACAGATACTAAAGCTTCTTTTTCGACAAAAGACATTAAATCGTAATGAATGTTGAGAGAAGCGGAAACGAAGCGAATTCCACATTAGAGAATATATTGAGTCAAGAATGAGTGAACTTGATGAGAGTAATTGCATTTGGAATTCAAATTTGCTGCAAGACCCGACAATGTGGTGGACAATAGAGTCACTGGCTTCTGTTTCGTTTGATAAATGGAGGGTGGAACCGATCAGGGCCTAATCAGAATATTTTGTTGGAGAGCGTTAAATGAGAAAGTTTCTGTGGAGAAGCTCGTTTTATTTCCTCGTACGAGGCCATAGGATGTAAATCGCTTGAGTCAGCCCAGTTTTTTTTTTTTTTTTTTTTTCTGAGAGGCCTGCTGTTTGAGTCATTCTCCTGGGTGTTCTTCATTACGCTTCAGTGGACTAAATGACACTGTGGGGTGTTTGTTTTCTCTTACCTGGTTGTAAGTTCTTAGAAATTTAATGTTACCCAAACCATTGGAGATTTGTTGGGAGTGAAGGTGGGATTCCACAGCGTTCTGGCTTATCTCTTTGTTGTGAATTTGAGCTGCATATATTTCAAAGTAGAGAATTTAAACAGTTCATATTTTTCTACAAAATAAAGGGAGAGAGATGATTCTACCGGCAACTGACAGACATATAAAGCACACTCTCACCAGACATACATGGTGATACTTTTTGTCTGGGTATGTATTATAGAGGATTTAAAGAAAAAAAAATATGAAGAAAAAAATACTGAGAAACACAACTGTTGATTATTAATGCTTGGTCGCCAAAAAAAGACTTGCACCTGTTGAGTTTCATTTTGTTGAATTTCAGCAACGTAAAAAAGGCTTGAGATGAGGGGAGGACTGTATGACCGCAACGGGTCTAAAGAATGGAATTCATATTTCTATTTCCTATACAGGTTACTACACACTGTATGTTGTGTATCTGAACTGGACAATATTAAAAAAAGGTTATTAAACTTACTGACATTCTCATTATTTGCACGTTGTTGTGCTAAACTGTCTACTTTCTACTAAAAAAAAATTTTATTCACTAATTTGATGTATACTTACATTTTCATTTAAACCGTGTTTTGTCCTCTAGATGGAAGCATGCAGCCACATAGCATTGTGTCCACTTGGCAAACCCTACTGAACCTTCAAAAAAAGACCTTTGGTCCTTCTGTTAAATGTACACAACTCAGAAAAGGACGTGTTCTGTAGAGTGCATACACTGCCTACTAAAAAAGAACAATAAAATAGCAGCACAATTCATGGATTTGTAGGAAACTGAACATACAAATATAATTAAATAAACGTGTCTCCGATGTACTGTATTCCAGAAGCCTGAGTCCACTTGTGAGCTCTGAAATGTTCCTCTGCAGGATCTTCTGCCATGTTCACCTTGTTGAAGGAATCACTGCTGTTTTGCTTCTCTCTCTGCATGATGCATACTCTAGAAACATGACTGCAGGCTTTCGAATGCAGAGGACGATTTGAAGAGCGACACCTGGAACGCATAAGCTCTTTAAACATTTTAGACTGGGTAACTTGTCACAAATAAGTGTTCTTGTCCGGGTTTGTTGTATATGTGTGACTGCTGTAAACATTTCCCGAGCTCCTCTGCGCTCACTTCAGCTGTTTTGCCGTTGGCATGCTGGTGCAGCTGAAAGCAGGAGTCTGACTTTCCCTCGCAGGAAACTGCTCTGCACCTGCAGAAGTTCTGGGAGAGAGGAGACCTCCTGCGTCTGTGTGCTGGCAGGAGCTGAATCATCTGGAAGAACTGTAGACCTGGCCTGCTGTGGAAACAGAATGGACTCATTAGGGAAAATGTATCATCCCAAAAACTAGAATTGAATAGATTGCAGCTCTCCGATCTGATTAGATCGCCTCATGAAATAATCACAACACACATAACAAACCAAGACTATTTTCTACTGCTAAACTACTTTGGTTACTAAACTAGTTTCCCCTCCCATTTCAAGTGTATTGTGTATAGTACCCTATATTTTAAGCATGATTCATATTTTAGCACAGTGGGAATGGTTCACTGATGATTGAAATTTATTGAAGCAGCCTTCAATTAATTCCCACAGTTACAGAAAGTAATGATTCATACATTGGAATTTTGGTTTACTATAGTTGGAAAAATCCATTATTTACTCATTTTCATTGCAGTATAGTATGGAGTATATATACACAAGCTGTATTTAGGTATCTATTTTTGTATGTATATATATATATATATATATATATATGCAGCTCCACAGTACAGCATGAACCGAAGCTTTGGAGAAACAAAACACATTTCCCAGAATCATGCCGCCACTTTCACTGCAGCCAAAAAAGAAAGAGGGGGGAAGTAAAGGGTAAACCGACTGCGCTGCACGTTTGCACAATTTCCTAGAATGCCAAATTAGAAAAGAGACTGGGTGTGGATTTCAGAGCAGTCAATACTGTCAGAATAGACCTTGCTGTGACAGACACGTGTCCTCATGGTCACTACACATCAGTGGTCACTACACCTGTAAATCAAGACTGTGCAGGATCTGGCCGAGGCTGTGGATGTTACTGATGTTGTTATCCAGCGCACTAGTCAGAGGAGAGTTGCTCACTGTTTTCATGGCATTACTCAGGGCCTGATCCAGCAGAGACAGACCAGTCTGGACCTCCATGGCCTGTCCAGTAACCTGGAGACATAGATTTAAACTAGAAATACTTTCTATGATATACACTGGCTTTAATCGTCTAATAAAATACGCCAGTCCTAGAAATCAGGTTTCACTGATATTAAGATGACATGAGAAATGAATTAAAAATAGATTTGCATGATGAATTAACACATCAAAGCCTTTACTAGTAAATATAAAACATAAATGAATTACATATGCATGATGGAAATTGATGTTGTTATATTATGCTGTATTACTGATTTGCATAATACTGGTGTTAAGTATTTTATGTATTTAGGTGTATATATACATAATGTTTTTCATATTATGTTAAACACACAGTACATCATGACTCACATCCATATGTTCCCAAACAGCAAAGTCAACACTAGTCAGAGGAACAAAATAGGATTTCATCACGCCACAGCCTCCTCTGCAACCTCGCTGAGAGGAAAAGGAACAGATGAAGTGCCGTTTCTGAAAATAACCTGACATTCTGTGTGAAGCACATGGAGACCTCACCATGATGACCTCAGAATCTCGAGCTTCTCGTACAAAGTGGACCAGAACCCTCAGGTCACAGATGGGTCGGAGGGGTGAGACCAGGTTTCCACCCAGCCAAAGAAACACGGTCAAAATTGACACCAGCCCTCAACAGAAAAATAAACACTGTTATTACAAATACTCACTGTAAGTAAATGCATGTGGGAAGGAAATAATTAATTAGGAATTATAATTAGTAGTAATACTAGTATTTTCATTAATATTTTTATATGCAAATAGGGAAGTCAACACTATATTTTTGAGTAATTTTCACTGTGCCTTCATTCCATTCACACAAGCAAGATGCATAACACCAACGAAGCTTTCGTGTCGGATCAGAATTTTCAAGTGATGGCAGCAGTGGAATTCTAACCCACGCCTCCAGAGAGGCTGGAGCCTAAATCCACTGCCTTAGACCGCTCGGCCACGCTACCCACGGTACACAAGCTGTACATTGTATGGAATTGTACACTTGTACTGATAAACTAAGCTAAATCTCAATCCACTTTATGCTTTTTCATAGCTGAGGTCAAATACTACATTTCCCGGAGCTCATTGGTGTTTGTATTAACCTTAGATCACAGCCTTCAAACGTCTTCGCCTCTTTGTCTCAAGGATAAGCTTCTACAAGTCATCTGATTCATCGTTGTATGTCACTGACACTGTTCCTACTGGGGTCACCGCTCTAAACAGTATGACGCAGCTCCTCTTTTAGTAATATAGCAGCTTGGGAAAGCCACGGCAGATTTTGATTCATCCAAGTGACTCAATTCCTTAGAATCAGAATCAGTATATTCAGTGTTACTACAGAAAATTCCTTCATGATAAAGGGGTGATATGATGCGATTTCAAGTTTTCCTTTCTCTTTGGAGTATTACAAGCTGTTCGTGAATAGATACGATTCCTAAAGTTGCAAAGACTAAAGTCTCAAACCCAAAGAGAAATTCTTTATAGAAGTTAAGACTTGTCCACTCCCCCACATGTCTACATCAATGTGTGGGAAGATTTGCGTTCATAAAGGAACCAGTCACTGCTCCTATAAGCGTCTTTCTATAACCTAAGAATATAGGTAATAAGAAAGATCATGTATGGCCCCTCTACTGCACAAAGACAGAACAGAAAGTTCTAGTAAGTTGACTGAAGCCATAGGTCATGCAACTCTTCTGAGCAGCAGCACTACATCATGCAATAAATGTGACCCTGGACCACAAAACCAATCTTAAATTGATGTGGCATATTTGTAGCAATAGCCAAAAATGCACTGTATGGGTCAAAAATATTGATTTTTCTTTTATGCGAAAAATTATTAGGACATTAAGTATCATGTTCCATGAAGATAAATTTCCTATTGTAAATATATCAAAATGTATTTTTGATTAGTAATATGCATTGCTAAGAACTTCATTTGGGCAACTTACTAACTAACTTACAAACTAAAGGCTATTTTCTCTATATTTAGGTGTTTTTTTTACACTCAGATTCCAGATTTTCAAATAGTTGTATCTCAGCCAAATATTGTCCTATCCTAACAAACCTTACATCAATGGAAAGCTTATTTAGTCATGTATAGTGCATGTATAAATCTTATGGCTGGATTTGGGGTCCAGGTTCACAAATATGAATAAAGTGTTATTTACATGCATACGTGTGATATTGGAATCGTGGGTGGAGCATTTATTTATTTATTTATTTATTTTTAAATGAAGAAAAAAAAATGCACAACAAACTCTAATAAATAATTTTTTTTTATTTTTTATTTTTTTTTACAATTACAAACATTTTCTGCATTTAATTTTTCCCCCCTTTGATAAAAAGCTTGGCTTACCTGAAAATGTTTGCATTCGCAAGGTGCATCTTTACTGTGCATACTGTTCTTAAATCCTTATTTGCGATGTTTTTGTGTTCCTGCAGACTACGCAGATTTGAGCTCAACGCATGACTCCTGCGTGACCCTGTTCCTCGTGCGTCCTTGATAGTATTTCAGCGCGCGCTGTTCTGTCTGAGCTGTGTTTGGCATTCACTATCTTGCTCAATATACTTTCACCATTTCTGTGTAAAATCCTGTGACGACAGTGGTCTCACGTTTCAGGGCAAACTTGTTAAACTTTCCTAGAGGCACTTGCATTTAGTGACTGTATAAATTAATAAAACGCTAAATAAAGACATTAAAACATACGCCTTGTTGAAAGATCATCAAATCAAATTTTCCCCTAATGTATGTAGTTAAATCTATTATTATGCAAGATTTAATCAAAAATGTTTCTAGTAACTAAAATAATTTTCAAGATTTTTTTGTTTTTTTGATAGGACTACCATCTAGCGTTCAAATACTAAATTACAGCCAGCCACGCACCTCTTGGTCACATCTGTAGAAATACTGTAGGTTACCCTACTCAAGCATGTTTTATAGGCCGAGCCCCGGGGTCCTCTTTAGCAATAGTCCTTTCTGAACAGCTATAGCCTAGCGTCTTTAATGATATATATTCAGAACCCTTGATCAATTAAGTCCCTGACTTGGGGCAATGTGATCGTTAGAAAGCATCTGATTTGTCAATGTGGTTTGCTGATCTGGGATCAGGTCTTCCAGAACAGAAAAAAAAAACCTCTATAGTACCTCCATCCTGCGCAGAATGTAGCAGCCAAGAAAGAAGCATATTTATTATTCCCTTGTGTTCTTATACACTACAGACACAAAATTAATGATAAAGTAATGATATCAACCGAAGACAATTTATAGAAAGGAATACAAGGGAGAAGAAGACTATGAATTAGAGAGAGATTTAAGGATTATACAGCCTTATTCGCTTTATGGCATTTGCATGTCCTTGCTCATTTGTGTCTCTCTGAGATTAGATTATGCCCTTAAGAAAAGAAAACAATGTCCCACAAGCTTGCTAATCTTGTTCATGGTATTAGCTTGCACTGGTCAGTCAATGAAAACTCGTCCTGTGTGACCTTTACATTCCTTTGAACTTATGTTGCTTTAAAGGCAAAATATAGATAGTTTGACCAACCCAGTAAGTTTCAAATTGTCCTCCTTTTTGTGGGTTTCAAGGTTCTCTGCACAGGTTTACACTTTTTTATATTCATTTCTTCACATTTTTTTTTCCATGACATTTATTTTTCCTCCCATCTTTACAAAAACTGCAAAGGTCTTGAATCAGAATTTTTATGGAAATGATGCCTGGTATTAATGACTGAATTATCATGAAACAAACTATATATGGTTGTAATGATGAATTGTCCTCAGGTTTTTGTTGATGTGTATCAGTTTATTGAAACAATAAAATGAAAATTCCATAGAAATAGGTTGAAAAAGCATGACAGCTTTTGTTGGTTTCTTTGTTTTCACAACCCAAAATTAATGTGGTATCAGTCAATTACTAAACATGTGTGTAAACTGAGACTATTAAGGTGAAAACAATACAATAATTATAGACATAAGGTGGACAGGGAAAGAAATTACTTACACAATCACTGTTTTAACATGACAATTGTTTTCTTAAATATCCTCAAAATATCAATTAGGTCCTACTTTATAGGGCTATAAAAAATGAAGCCAGTAAGATTTTTATCTCTTATGAGATTTTCATCTCTTATGCTCAGCAAACTGCTTTTTTTAACTGAAAATAATGTAAAACAGTCATAATGTAAAATATTATTACATTTTAAATGAACTGTTTTATTGGTCTATTATTATTTTATTATTTATAAAGTGTAATTTACTCCTGTGATGGCAAAGCTGAATTTCCAGCAGCCATTATTTCAGGGTCAAAGAATCCTTCAGAAGTCATTCTTAATATGATGATTTGGTGCTTAAGAAACAATTCTTATTATTTTTTATTATTATCAGTGATGTAAATAGTTGTGCTGCTTAACATTTTGGTGGAAACCAAAAACATTTAACATTTCTTTTTCTCTTAATTTACTTTTAATTTCTTTTAAATCTTACCAACCCCAAATATTTAAACAATATTGCATAACATTGAAAGACATTAAATTTAACATTCTGCAGATCTTAAAGGACTTAGTTTTAAACTTGTTTTCTAAAAATTGTACAGAAATATACAGAGAAGCTACAGGAAAGAAGAAAATAAGAAACATTTTACACCACAAGCAAAGCTATAATCTGGAGGTAAGACAGATCATTTGGCATAATTAAGGTAGGGAGGAAGAGGTGAAGGTGAGTTGCAGTTATCATAGAACAGCTGGAAATTCTTGTCTACGGCCATTTTGTTAGTCAGGTAGATCTCCAGTTCCTGCACAGTGATCTCTTGGACTCTGTTCCCCTCCTTTGCGTTCTTGGCGAGGGCTGCTTGTGTGGGGAAACGGATGCGTATGTTGTGTGGTGCGTTCCGGTCGTAATCGGTGCAGCAGTAGGCAGACCACACGTCTTCAGGGATACCAACCCGGTCCTGGTTGTTGCGCCGGATCATGTTTCCAGTAGTGGTAACCCCAGTTACAACATAGGCTCTACCCCGGCAGAAGTTGTTGAGGCGCACACGGATGCGCTCTTCGTGTTCGCGCCATGGTCCGATGTTAAACTCACGAATTTCTGGCACAACGTTGGTAAGCGTGTAGGTGGCTGCTCGGTCCTGTGGGTCTGACTGGTGCTGGTCTGGATTCAGATGGCCTCTCTCATACAGAACCACATCAGAGTAGTCATCCAAAACCGCCTGGCTGTCCTCAAACTTCATGTGTAAGTATCCGGTGGGGAACGGCAGCATGTTCCCATTCCCATCAAGCTCTGCAAGCTAGGAACAAGGTCAAAACATAATTACAAAGAAAGAAATCCAGTCCTCAAGAAAAGCTTTCACTGGGGTTTCAAAAGGTACACCTTTGTATCTTTTTTTACTCCGAGGATTTGAATTAGTGCCCACATTTTACATATACCTTTCCAAAGGGTAGCATCCCAGTAACAGTTTTTGTACTTTTTATATTCTGGGAATGAATAATTTCATACCTGCGGTTCATACATCCAGGGATAGTCCACACGCCGATCGCCCTCTGTTTTCTTGAAGGTGTATGCAGAGTAAACCGGGATACGGTTTTTGGAGTCGTACAGGGTCACGTATCTGGGTTTGTCAGCATAGTGCTGGCAGATCTTCTTGAGTCTGCTATCTCTGAAGCCTCGTGGTGGGGTGCCCATATACAGCGATTCCTTGCATCTCTCAACATGGTTGAAGTCTTCAACTACAGTTGCAGTTCCCCAGTGTTCAGAGAGCCAAGTTGTGATGGCAAGGGCCAGAAGGATGACCGAGGGACGCATTTTAGTCGACAATCTCACTTGAGTGCTTCTTTGATAGAATGAGAGAGTGAGAGGAATTCGAAGCTAGTTATTTTGAATAGCATTGATTAGATAAGCAAAACAGAACTGATGAGACTTTGCCTGAAAGAGAAGAGTGCGTCCTGCAGGTGAACTTGAACAAATGTGGCTTTACGTGGATCTAGGCTACAACATTTTAACTTTTTTTCTAGCTCAAGGAAAACAATACGTTATTGTTGTTGTTTGACCGTTGCTTTGATCTGTAACTTGTCCTGCACTATTGGTGTTCTGGAAATGAATAATTGAGGAGAGTTGTCTTATTATCCAGAGACGTACAAAGGGCCAGAGCCACATCAAGAAGTCACGGAGACTTGAGGGTGGGCCATGTTGACTTGTCTTGGTTTTGTAAGAAGCAAGAGCACACTAGTGGTACCCCTCTGTAGAAATCATGTTTGGGCACCTTCTCCCTCATCATGACCTTTCATGCACCAATTTGGGAGGTACCAACTGGGAACTTCCAACAAGAGTTGTGTATGTAAATGTGGTTGTCTCATTTACTCCAGAGTAAATCACACACGTAATAGTTATCATCTCCTTTAACCAGCAGCTTTCTTTGGAAGAGCCTGAGGTAATCAGTAAAAGGAGGGAGAGACATGATGGTTCAGGAAAATACTGTGCAGAAACCTTATCACATATTCCCAGAACAAATGATTCTCTCTCTCTCTTTCTCCATATATGCAGGTCCTCTTTTCTGTAGAGCTAATCATCTTTATGGCAGTCTTATAAAATGTAAATCAGGTTATTCTATACTCCCCATCGCGAGAGAACAAACAGTCCTCAACAGAGTGTGAAGAGGTGATGAAAGAAAAAGGAATACAGAGATAAGCCTGTCTGTATGGAGTCTGTGTCCTGTGTGGACAAGGGATTAGGAAAGAATGGGGCTTCGTTCACCTCCTCTTTATGCCACTTTTATTTGGTTATCTGATATTACATGAGCTATCTCATATTCATGCCATTGTTAATCTTGCATGCACACACAAAAGCATATTTTTCCTTTGAAAAGAATCAGTAGATGGTGTACTTATTAAATTGATCAAGCAATAGGAGTTTGATACCAGCTTTATTTATTATATAATTTTGAAAATCTAGAAAATATCCAAAACGCCTAGAGCTTTTATGTTATTGAGTCTTCATGTTTTTATGTTGCTAATTGACAGAATGTAGGCAAACAGAGAAGACTAAGTGGTCAATTTTTTATTTTAGAAGAGTTTACAATATTCAGATAAATTACAGTAAACATGCTTACAAAGTGAGAAAAGATTTAGCTGTTGCAGTCTTATAAAGAAGTTAATGGACCTAATAAAACCCCTAAGGCCCCAGATGATTATAGTCATTAAATCTCTCTCATTTCATCACTCTTTTCAGTCCTCTCGTGGACAAATAGTCTTAATTAGAAGATATCAAATATTTCTGAAACTGAAATTGGATCTTCATTCTACCAGTAAAGGCTAAAGGACATGGATACAGATTTTCACCCTTCAAATGAAACAAACAAACAAAAACAAAATGAGAGAGAGATAACAGGGTTATATCCAAATAAGTTAACATTGTTATATCCAGTTATTTTAGGTTTTGCCCGCAATCATACACAATTAAGTAAAATGCAATATTCTTCAGGGTCTAATGCTCAAAATCGTATTCAGTAGACCCTTAAAATTGAAATGTTATGCAGTGGTTCTTTGTAGTTCTTCAAACTACAGGTTCTTTAAATCACATACACTTCCAATAAAAGGTGTGCTTTATGTGTGTTTATAATTTTAAAAAAATTATTCAGCAAGGGTGCATTAAAACGATCAAATGTGACAGAAAATTCATTTATAATGTTACAAAAGAAAAGATTTCCATAATATTTTTCTTTTGAATCCTAAAAAATGGATAATGGTTTAAAAAAAAAACGTATTGTTTTTAAAGGATTCTGTGACACTTCAGACAGCTGATAAACATTCAGATTTGCCCTCAGGAAAAATGGACAAAAAAACTTTTATAAGAATTTTTCATATTTCAGAATTTTACTGTATCTTTCATCAAATAAATGCAGCCTCTGTAATGTTTGAAAATGTGTTTATGAATTTAGGTTAAGAGAAGCAAGACGAAGACACCTAAGTCTGGACTTTCATTATGGCATCATTAGGCTCACAGTTCCCAAAGAAAATCTGAAACCTCTTGTCCACAAAGGTGTTCTTCTTCAAAAACTCTTCTAGTTGCTGCACAGACATCTCTATGACCTCCGCTCCTTCTTTCTCGTTGAGCCCATAGGCTGCAAAGGCCGGGAATTTGGATCGCTCATCAAATGGGGCATTGTGATCGTAATCGATGCAGCAGTAGGCCGACCACAGGTAGGTGGGAACGGCCACTCGATTGATGTTGTATCTACGGATCATCCTGCCAGATGTGGTGACCCCCGTGACTATGTAGGCCGTACCGCGGCAGTAGTTGTTGAGTCGACGGCGGATGATGTGCTCATGTTGTTTCCAGTGGCCCACGTTGAACTCGCGGACCTGTGGGACCACATTGGTGAGGGTGTACGTGGCTGCCTTGTCATCGGGGTTAGCCTGGTGCTCGTCGGGGTTCAAATGGCCTCGTTCGAAATCAACCATGTTTGAGTAGTCTTCCAAGACGGCCTGGGCGTCTGAAAAACTGTCGTGGACATCATCGGGAGGAAATGGCTGCATCTCACCAGAGTCTGATGCCGTGGAGAGCTGAACAATTACAGAATATTTATGTAAAAAAAAAACAGCAAGATTTTAAGGTAGTCTATTTCCAATAAAATATGCACCATATAGAAAATATATACAATTAGATATTTTGATGTTTTTCATTGTAAAGGTGTTAGGGTTAGGTGTTTTCATGCTCTTAGACTGGCCATAAGAACAGCAAATCAGCTTACCCTGCTGGTACAAACAGCTTAAACCAGCCTAAGAGGGTTTGCTGGTTTTATATGGTTTAAACTGGTATCTCAGATGGTGTTTATCTGGTTTAGTATTTGGCAGCTGGTTTTTCAGCCTGACCAAAGCATTTTATGGTTTAAAACCAGCTAACCAACCAAGCTGCAAGACCAGATAAGTCAAATTAAGCCTTATAAAAAAAAATAATAATAAAAATAAAAAAATCAGCAGGTTGAGTTGAAAATAATTGCTATAAATCTAACCTGTGCCTTGTTTTAATGCATCAAATCTACAAATGTTATGGATACTTGCAGTTTTACTCATTATGAGCGAACAATGAGAACTCGACAGTTGGTTACCTGAGGCTCGAACATCCAAGGAACGTCAACCTTCTTGAAGCCGTCGGAGCGTTTGAAAGTGTACGCAGAATACACCGGGATGTGGTCCACCACATCATACAGAGAGACATACCGGGGCTTGCCGTTATAACGCTGACAGATCTTTTTAAGTGAGCGGTTCTCCAGACCCCGAGGAGGAGTGCCCATATACATAAACTCACGGCACTCAGGTGAGAAATCATTCTGCACTTCTGAGCGCACAGTGACGAGCAGAAAGCAGAGAAACGCCAGCAAAACAGTCCGGTGATCCATTAGACTGAAATTAAACAGCTCTCCTTCAAAATCTCCTTTGAATAACTCCTAAGAAAGTGTACCGGGGTGCTCATTTTCCATACTGCAGTGATAGTCAAATAACTGCTCACCTCTCACCCAACACACCTGAAGGTCCTGCAACTGAGTGGATATAAAAAGACATTAAAAAAAATCAAGATACTTTCAATTTAAACCCAACAAAAGACTTTTCTTCAATATATAAACTACTTATTCTTCTTTCACTTGCTCCTCTTTAATAAAAAAACTTATACTGCATAGAATTTAATAATTTAATAAAAATATATAAAATATAGAATTTAATCTTCAGACAGTTTTATATATATATATATATATATATATATATATATATATATATTTGTGTGTGTGTGTGTGTGTGTGTGTGTGTGTGTGTGTGTGTGTGATAGTACAGTAAATACATAACAGTAGGCTTTTAATAATAAACAATACAATAGCTAAAATAATAATAATATCATTATTATTTATTTATCATATTTATTATTATTATTATTATTATTATTATTATTATTATTAGCCTATTATTAACAGCAAAAACAATGAATATCGTTCGAGTTTGATTATGTTGTTCGAAATGCAGTGAAAATATCGCACTCAGCAGAACAGAAGGGAAACAGTTAATATTAAATGCATGAAATATTGTATGGCAGATATACTGGGATTCATGTCAAACAGGAAGGCATTATCACAAAGTACAAAGGAGTATAAAGAGAAGAAAAATCATTCATAAGTAGAAGGGAACAAGTCATTTTAACACATATACAAACAGGACATTCAAATCTTAACCAAACAATAGGCTATACAGTATAGGGAAACATAATACTGGACTATGTGATGTTTGTTTAACAGAGGAATCAGTGGAACATGTTATGATTACACGTAGGCTACAGCATATGAAAGAGAAAGCGATCGATTTAAAGATGAATTACAATCCTTAAGAGTTAAAGACATTTCTTTAAGTAGTATTCTGAATGATGGTCCAAATACGGTACATTCTCTTCACACTCCATCACTGTAGGTGGCGGTATGCACCTATGAAGTTGGTTCGCAACCCGCCATAAAACCAAAATAATAAGAAGAAGCATATATGCAGTGATTCTCGCGCATGCTAAGCAGTAGGTGGCGGTAATGCGCTGTTGTAGTTTTCAAGTCGGCGTCAAACAAAAAGAAGAAGAAGAACTTCGCGATTCATTGGATGAATTTCTCACGTGGTTCATGTCCAACAGCCATTTTTGTAAAACACAAACAACAAGACGACCTAGCGAGACATAAAAAAAAACTCATTTCGACCGTTGCAGATAACTACCTGGGAAAATATATAAAGAATTCAGCATCGAACTCACACAAGACGAGTGTTGAAAACACAGACATACCAGTAGTTCAGACCATCGCTTCCTGCGAAGCACGTTCGTGCAAAAGGAGTGAGTTATTTAAAGAAGATCCAACTCTGCAGAAAACAGTGGATGGCTAGTTTAGCCTAGCTGGCCAGCAGGCTCGCAGAAGAGGTGCGTGCTAAATCATCTTCAACTTTTTAAAGGGAAGTCTGCTTTGTGCATTTGTTGGTAATCACATTTTAGTGGTAATCGCACACATATGTCGTCGGAGTTAATCGCACTGTAGCAGATGGTTGAAGGGCTCGGTGTGGAGCAGAGAAGGCCTGCAGCGAGGCGCAGCGCGAGCAGATATCAGACGTTACTGCTTCGTTTCCTGCTCTCTTGATCTCTTAAAACGTCTCGGACTTGTTTCATTGTTTTTAATTAGATTACTTATTTACCTTCATTAGAAAACGCCTCTCCGTTTCAGGCGTGTTGCTTTGTTTGTGTTGCATAACACCGCGGTGAGTGTTACTCGCGTTGAGTTACACTGTTGCTTGTGGAGTCATGACTAGTTTGGAAAGTTCTCACACAAGGGTTTTTGGACGTTTTTTGTTATTTAGTTCCTTTTAGGCTTTTGCAAAATGTTACTTAACCCATTTAATCCCACCACCAACTATTACCGAGTGTGACGTGTCTAAAATATTTTGTTGTTTTTTTACACTGAGTGGTCAATTATAAAGAAAGTGCAGAATGTCTTAATTTTATCCGTTTTTGTTCAAGTTTTGTGTGAATGGTCCATGACCAGAGCCGTTTCGTTTTATTTGTCTCTCTGAAAAGTATGCGTGTCGAAAATGCAGTACAAATAAAACTGCTATTTTGGTGCATGTAATATTTGAAGGGTCTACTTTTAAAATTCCAAGGTACTTAACGAGGTAACTTGATCCAATTAAATCTACAATTTAAGAATATGTGTGTATTTTATATATTTAAACTGAAATTAAAAATAAAGATAAACAGAATTTTTTTTTAAAGCGCATTTTAAATTTAATATGTACTGTTATTAAACTTGCATGTCTTTTTTTATATTATTTTTTTATCTGATGCTTTCATTGTAAGTCACTTTGGATAAGTGTTTGCTAAATTACTAAAGCTAAATGAAATAGTTAATAAATAATGCCTAAAGATGATAAAGTGAGAAGTGATAAAATAGTTTTTAAATGTAAAAATACTCCATCCAACTTCTATTAACATGAGGCCAAACTGAATGAAAATGTTTTTATTTTAATGTGAACTACCCAAAAGTTAAATTGATAATTAAAATATGACTGTACTCTGTCTTATGGATGCGCTTGCATGTTTTGCACAAAAAAACAATCAGTGTTTTTTTGTTTTTGTGTGTTTCTGCAGGTGTTTGGAGTTGAATGCTTGGCTATGAAACAATAATTCACAAAAAAATAAATAATAATATAAGTAAAAGAGATCAAGAATTGAGAGAAGTTAGCCAGCAATATTTATGGCATAACAAACTGCCCTGCAAGTTGTTTTTGTTTTTCAAGCAGCGGTTGCTGTTATTTATGCTGCCACAAATTCTTAACCATAGTGTATTTCTTTTTCTCTTTAAAGTGTTTTCAAATATCTGAATCTTTAGTTTTTTAAAGATCTGAAGTTACTGGTACATTAGGGTGGCATGCCATCTTTTGAAGGTCTTATATCTGGCTAGATATCTATCAGTCCTTATCTCTTTGAAACTGGCAGCTATTATAATATTCATACAGAGTTTAGAATTACCACCTCAGCACACAGAACCCCCGTACCGGTCCTGATAGAACCAGCTCGTTCCTGTCCCTCGTTCATACCGGTCCTTTACAGTCCTGTTCTGTGGACAAGGTACGCACTTCCCCATCATGAAGACATGCTTGTTATATCATTTCAATCTCATATTTTGGTGTGTTTCTGATTATGATAAATAAGATTCAAAAATCTGTGCTTTATTTTTCATTTCATTTTCCTTTGGTTAACAGAAACCCTGAGCCCTCTGGACATATAGAATATGACTGCTGAGACTCTTACCTTCGGTCCAGAATGGTAGTATATGTATTTCAGATAGTATGACTTTAAATTAACATGCTCATTCGTGCATATGTGCATTTATGGTCAGGAATTGTGGAGCTATGATCCAAAATTAAAAATGTTGCCGCCCCCCAAAAAAATCATTTTCATTTTCTGACGTAGCTTTTAGCCAGAGAAGCGGTTTTAGTTACCAATCCCTCTGGCAAATATTTTTGGTTTATTTACTTGCCAAAACATATTTTACTGGAATTTGGCAAAAAAAAGCAAATTTTTTTCTTCTTCCATTGATCTAATTTAATTTTTTTTATTCTTCGCCACTAAAAACAAAACAGGTTTTTTGCACTTATAAACATTTAGAATGTGTTTTTCATAATCTGACTTTTCCCTTTATTGGTATCCTTTGTGATAAATATTTAGAGTGCAGTAAATTAATGAACTGCCACATGATTTTTTTCTTCTTCTGTTCTACTTGCCTGTAAGTGTCAACATGAGGAAACAGATGTTTCCCCTACGTGTGATTTTTTTTTTTTTTTTCTTCCCTTTTTCTTTATATATATATATATATATATATATATATATATATAATTAAAGCTCAATCTCTTCTGTCATTTTCTGCATATACACACTCTTGAATCCAGAATGATTCATTGTTTTTAAATGGGTGATGGAAATAATAACAACGATGTCTGTTTTCTTCAGGCTCCGTGCACTATCCAGAGGGGGGAGTGTGACGTCCCCTCCCCCTTCCCCTGCAATGCCAAAGTCCAAGTTGGCCGACTACCGCTATGGCCGTGAGGAGATGTTAGCACTTTATGTCAAAGATAACAAGGTGAGGTGACTCATGGCTCCTGCAGTAAAAGTAAAATAAATAAAACTGAACAGTAGGGGTGTAAGAATATATCAATACACGTATAGTGTATTTTGTTTTTGGCGATACTATATCGAATCTCAAAAAACAGAATATGGATGTTTAAAAATAAAAAAAAGTAAAGTAACTACAAGATTCGTGGCTGTTGTTTCATTTTGAGTTCATGTACCAACCGCTAGGTAGCAGTCTTCATCTCTGAACTTAAACAGTGACCGGAAATACTAGCATTAGGGCACGCCACTAATGTAAGCGTTAATATAGTTCGCTGTCCCTGTACAAAACTAAAGTGTGGCATCATTTGGGCTTTTGTGTTAACGTCCACCCTGCGACTATGGCGCGGGCACCACCTCGCTTTCACTGCTTGCCGCATCCTGCATGAAGAGCCTTTGTGCGGGGCATAGTGGGTGGTAGCGTCGCAGCTTTCTTAAAAATATATCCTATTCCTAAAATAAGAACTATCTCAATATATCACCTTGCTTACAGTATCGCAACATATCGTATTGCAACCCCTGTATCGTGATACGTTTTGTATCGCCAGATTCTTGCCATTACACAACCGAACAGGCCACCTGTATAAGGCAAGGGCCTTTTCATTATAGTAGGTCAAGTGTTGATATAAGAGTCAATAATTGTATGTCGATTACATACCTAATTGAGATTTTGTTTGCGTGTTCAGATCCCTGAGGACATGCAGGATAAGGAGTTCGCTGCTATCCTGCAGGAAGAGCCTCAGCAGCCATTGGCCTTGGTGCCCCTGACTGAGGAGGAGCAGGTGAGTGATGCATATTGTAGTCATGGGTCAAATTTTTATATATTGATTGTCATATGTATAACACTGATTTTTATTTCCCTCATCTTTCAGAGAAACTTCTCCATGTCTGTGAACAGTGTGGCTGTGCTAAGGCTTATGGGTAAAGGAGGTGGAGCTGTACCAACAGGTGTAGCTAGAGGGCGTGGAAGCACTCGAGGTGGTCGAGGTGGGTTGTGACCAATGGTGTGAATTAATGCAGATGACATTTTTGTAGGCCAACCTGGAGGTTCATACTGGCAGCCTCGACAAAAAACCAATAGGATTTTTCCACCAGCTTTGGGATTATTGCAGAAAATAAGCTCTGTGATCGAAAGATGTTGATGATTCTTACATCTTTTGTTCACCATGTTAATCTTCACAAATGATCAAAATAATTATGAAGTTTGAAGCCTAAATACAATCACCAGAAGTAGTGATTATAAACCAAGCATGGATGTAAAAGAGAGCTTATAAGTAGATGGGTTTCCTGTTGGAAATGGAATTATATACATTTTATAAAGTATTTCAAAATGTTGTTTGTTCAGGGAGAGGAAGAGGAGAGGGTGGATTCTACCAAAGAAGTGTGGATGAAGAGGCCGGTTTTGGCCGAGGACGAGAGATGCACCGCAGTCAAAGTTGGGATGACAGGTGGATTTATACATCATAAAGTTTTATATACAGTGTACATATTTGTCTGAATAACAATGTTTATAACATGCATTTGTATAACGTAAAGTCATCAAGACATAATGAACAGTCAATCTCAGATTAGATGTCAGATATTCTGTTGTGCTGATCATCAGTATTTGCTATGTCAGGGGTGAGCGGCGCTTTGAAAAGCCCTTGAGGCGTGATGGTGGGCGTGGTGGTTTTGAGGAGGGAGTTGCAGGAGGAAGGAAGGACTACACGCGCTCAGACAGCGATAACTGGCGTATACTCAGAGAAGAGCAGGAGGACGAAGATGGGGCAGAACCTGGGGGAAGCTGGAGGATTGCTGGAGTCCGCCGTGATGGTACATTCACTTTTATTTTATTTTCATTTATATAATTTTTTTTAATTTGTCTTTAATCTCATCTAGACGGGGCTCCTCGTTCAGCAGGTTGGCGGGATCACGGTAGTGGGGATGGCCGTCGTAGGAAGTTTGACTTTGACTTCCGAGATGGAGAAGGTGGACGTAGAAGGACCGGAAGTGAGGGAGGAGAGGAAGAGCGAGATGGCCTGCCTGAGTGGTGCACCGATGAAGAAGAAGGGGAGATGGGAACATTTGATTCTTCTGGAGCCTTCATGTGCATTAAGGTTTGCTTGTCTCGCAATGCTTTTATTTAAATAAATTTCAGATGCATTCTTGCACATGACTGTTAAGTAAAGAGATGGATTAAATCAGGTTTGTGTGACCCTTTAGAAAAGCTCCAGAGATGCAATCCCTGAAGACCAGGAACTGGAATTTGAAGCTCTGGAGGAGGAAGAGGAGGAGGGTGGTCAAGAGAAGAAGGACAGTCCTGCTGATAAATGTAAGAAAAGTCTTATTTGATGTTGTATCCAATATATTTACCAGAAAGTGACTGTTCCCCTTTGTTCTGCATCTTTTGACTTGCTCTGACCAAGATTACTTTAAATGAACATTAAACGTTTAACATCCTCCCTTTCTCTAGCTGATGTATTCCCTCACCTTTTTTTTATTTTTATTTTTTGCTGTTTTCTAAACTCGCCTCTCTTGTATTTCAGCGGACACATGTGAAGCAATAGTTGTGTGTGATGGAGACATAAAGTCATCATCTCTTCATGCTGTGTCCACTCCTGCCCCTGTGCAGCCTGTTGCAGAGGAAAAGACTCTCAAACCCATACTCACTCCTCCTTCAAAACCTGCACCCCAACCATCTGAAGGTTCTCTATCTCTTGCTTTTTAACTTTTTGTGCATTTTCCCATTTTGTTCCAATAACGTGCAATGCTAAAAGCTCTTCACCAAGACTAAGTTTGTTTTGATAGATGCAGCTCCAGCAGGTGGCACAACAACTCTGATGCAGAGGTCCTCTCCTCCCTCAACCACTGTTACTGACCTTCCAACAGTAGGGGGAGACACCGAGGAGGAAGATGGCATGAAGCACCTTCAGCAGGTCAGCGTGCTTGCTTTTTTGTTTGTTTTGTTGCTCTAGCAATAGAAGGTCAAATAAAAAAGATTTGTCTTTTAAAGGAGGCTGAGAAGATGGTGGCGTCCCTGCAAGACACATCTCTTGAAGAGGAGTGTTTTACTCAAGCTCTTCATGAGAGCCACATCACTGCGACACACACTCGCACACACCCGAACACACACAAACTCTCTCACTCCACCTCACACACTCTCCCGCACTCTGCCAGTGCTCTGCCCCTGTCCCATGAATCCGCAATGAAGTGGTTCTACAAAGACCCTCAAGGGGAGATTCAAGGTGATTGTGACTACCACGTTAATCTTGGAGGTTTTTTAAGTGTTCATTCCGGCATTAAATGGTGGGCTGTATTGGTTGTCTCTCTTTCAGGTCCATTCACTACAGTGGAGATGTGTGAGTGGTTTCAAGCAGGGTATTTCACCATGAACCTGCTGGTCAAACGTGGTTGTGATGAGGGATTTCAGCCCCTGGGTGAAGTCATCAAGATGTGGGGACGTGTGCCTTTCTCTCCCGGCCCCTCCCCTCCTCCACTGCTGGTGAGGAACACTGTGAAATATCCAGAAATGGGTTTGATGATGCTTTGTGCCATGTATTAGTAATAATCCACTCAGGGCTTTTTTGAAACAATGATTACACCATGTTCTTAAATCGTTAACCATGGTAAAATCAAGCACAGCCTTGAGTTGCTTTATTATATTTATTAATATTTAAAATATTCAAGTATGTGTCAAGAGCTTTTAACCTTTTAGGGCAGTGCTCTGACATATTGAGGTCGTGTTACAGATGACCCAAATTCGATTCCCTTTTAAGGCCTTTTCTGGATCTCATATTCTCCCATTTGACATTTACTGACTGTTCTTTTCTCTCCAATCCTAAAACTTGTGCAAAATAAAGTATTTTAGTTGGATGGAGATACAAGTTTTTGTTCTGCTTTTCTGTTACTTTAGGGGAACATGGATCAGGAGCAATTGAAGAAACAATTAGAGCAAGCTGCCACTGCAGCCCTGTACCAACAACTTCAGATGAAATTTCAGCACATGAACAGGTATCACCGACTAGCAGTAAATGCATCAGCTGACCAGGTATATACTTGTGTTTTGGGTTTATGAGCGATGTGTTTGGGTCTCAGGTGTGGGGAGACTGGGATGATGCCTGCGATGAACAGGTCCATGTCAGTGCCAGACACCGGGCCCATGTGGGACATGCCTACCTCAGGCTCTCAGCAGTCAGGTACTACCAGATGCATTGATGCTTCGTAATAGCCACTTTATTTTATGCTGTGCTTTTGTTACACCATTAGTTCTTCTGTGTTGTAGGCGTTGAGACCAGTCTGTGGGATTTAACCATGAGTAACTCCACTCAGGGTCCAACTCTTGAACATTTGCAGAAAGTACGTAACATATGTGATCTTGAAAGTGTCTTCAACTTATGCTATAGTAAAGCTGTCTGTCCTGCTAGAGTGCATTGATCTTGTCTTGATCAAGGGCTCATTGGTGACTAAATCCCAAAGCATTACTTAATTTTTTAGATGAAGGTTTAGCCGTGTATAGCCTGGATCTTGTCCAGTGTCTGTGCTATCACTCTCCAGAAGTTACGGATAAAAAAATAGTTTTGTACCAGTTTAAGTAAACTTCAGTTGACTTCAGAATGACTGTGATGTCACCAATCAATCACTTCTCTCTGTGATCACATTTCATGTTGAATGAATGAACTTTACCCATATTGCTCTTTCGGTAATTGAGCCCTTGCTGCCCGTGTGTTAGCTCCAGCAGGAGAGGCGTGAAGCTGAACTCAGGAAACGTGAAGAAGAGGAGAGGAAACGGAGGGAGGAAAAGCGCCGGCAGCAGGAGGAACAGAAGAGGAGAGAGGAGGAGGAGCTTTATAGACGAAAACAGGTGAGCGCATTGACACGTTGGGCTACAACGGTTGCACTTTTACATTTTTATGATGCGTAACACAGTATGTTTGTGTTTTACAGCAGTGCCGTCAGCAGCAGGAACTGATTATGAAGTTTCTGCAGCAGAGCCAGCAGCAGAGTGTGCCAGGGGGCACAGGGTGGAGCGGAAGCCAGGCAGGAGCTCTGTCTCTGGGCAAAGCTACTGGAAAGAGCATGGGACTCCTGGAGCTGGAGGCAGAGAGACTTCACAAACAGCAGCAGCAGAGAGCTCAGCAGCAGCAAAGGGTAAAAACATCTTGAGCAGTGAATTGTTTAATATGTATCCGAATGGCTGGCAAATAGTTTTGAGTTACTGTTGTTTTAGTTCATTATAACATTGTTTCGTTCAGCATGGAGGTTTGACAATGGGCCAGTGGAGTGATGGGCCATCTGGGATGTGGTCAGGAGCTGGCATGGAAGGGAAGGTCGGAGGTGGCAACCCTGCTATGGGCATGTGGGATGAGCCCATGAAGAATCAAGCCAGCCATCGCAGCATTAGCCTGAAGAACAGCCACAGCAGTCCCTCTCTCAGGTAGACAATTTGTACTCACTCAATTGAACTAGTGTTTTTATACACAATGTTCACCCCAAACATCTCTTGTGTTCTCAGTGATCAATACATGCTGAATCGGCGTAAACGTACTGACGATGAGGATAGGCTTCTGAAGCTTCTTCAGGGGATGAAACCTCAAGATGGTTTCACCACTTGGTGTGAACAGATGCTCCACGCTCTCAACACCTCTGCAAATAACTCCTCCTCAGTGGACGGTAACTGTCACATCTGCCGTTCGCATCGTTCGCATGTCTTCTCCAAAAGAAATGGAGATTAAATGTATCATGCTTGTATTTTTCTTGATAGTGCCCACCATTGTGGCATATCTGAAGGAGGTGGAGTCTCCATATGAAGTTCATGACTTTATCCGTATTTATCTGGGCGATACAATTGAAGCCAAAGAGTTTGCCAAGCAGTTCCTGGAGCGCCGTGCCAAACAGAAAGCGAACCACCAGAGACAACAGCAGCAGGTTTGTGAAGGACGATTTTTCTTGTTTAACGTTTGTTCGATTCTCCACACTGGGTGAGTCTTAATGTACTGAAACTTTCCACAGCTGTCCAAGGAAGTCTCTGGATTAAACATGAACTTCCCCCTGCAGGTAGATTACATATCGTTTTACTGGATTTATAAAGAAAACCTGCTTTATTATTTTCTAGTTTTCATTTTCTATTAGTCCATTGTTTAAAGTCTTCCTGTTTTTTTTTTCTTACAGTCAATGTTCCAGGCAGCTCACATGAGTAAGGGCGGCAGCGTATACGACACTCAGGGAGTGAAAACGAAGAAAAAGCCTAGCATGATGCTCCATTCTGACCCCAGTATCCTCGGTTAGCGTGCACGCTCACATAAACACTCACGAACCCCTACTGGGTTCCATTCAGCTTTACCCATCAGCATGCATACATTACCCAGAATAACCCTTGAACTACTGTTTTTTTTAATCTGCATTCTGGCTCCTTGTCAAATTCTTGCTGTCTGGGTCATAGTGAGATCTTCATCTAACAAAGAGGATCTATTTGCTGATGTACTTATTGAAAAGCATTTTCTGCCCTGCTTCAAAGGGGAAAAGTTTATGAATTAGTCATTAGTATATTCCCAGATGGGAAATTTCTTGTAGAAATTCAACCCTCAGACCTCTCAACCTCTGTTCTCCTGTTTCCCACCTCCGCAGGCTACTCATTCCTGGGGGGAGGTGAGCTGGAGCAGGTGGAGGATTACTGACCCAGCCCGTCTACTTGAGTTTACCTGAGGCCTTAAACCTGGAGCAAATCAGCAGAAGAATGTGCACTGCTCAGTGAGGGAAGGGGCGGGCAATATTTGTCCATGCCCCCTCTCTCTTTCTCCCTCTTTCTCTCACTCTGCACTGTGAGAGGAGCAGAAGGAGGTTATTGGGAGGTTCGGTGTGAAGAGGAGATCCTCTTCTGCCTCCCTTCAGTAAAGCACCTTACCTAAACCATGGCACTTTAATGTTTTCATATTTGAAATGGAGTTGTCTTTGTTTTTTTTTTGTTTTTTTTCTTTTGTTTTTTTACAATGCAAAAATGTGTGAATATATTGTTGCATATATTATGTGTAGAATATTTGTATGAATATACATACGAGAGGTAGGAACAGAGCGGTTTCCGCCGTATCAAACATGGAGGTCGAGAAACGTTGGGGAGAAGTTGAGCGTCTCTCCTAAAAGACAAACACTGTTGTATTTTTATGTTCATGGTAAAGCTATAAAAATATGAAATTGAAAACTTGAAGATTTGCACTTGTTTAAAAAAAGTAAAAAAAAAAAAAAAAAGTTAGGATAGGTTTTTTGTGAGCGCGTGTGCAAGAGATGAAGCCTGCACAAATTTTATTGCTTACTGACATGTATAAAACAAATGCCATGCTTTTATTTTGTTCAACCCAATTTTATACTTTATTGAGTGTGTGCGTGAATGGACAGAAGTAGTGTTGGCGCTTTTTTGTACATAGGCTCTTAAAGAGACCGATAGGACAGTCAAGCATTGCGTTTTACCCTCCAGTGTTTCAAAGTCTGACTGAGGTGCTGTTTGGCCCGTTTGGCTCTGTTCTAAGAGGGCAATCGGGATGTGTAGGTTTGTGTTTGATGTATAAATGTAGCACCTCTGTTGTCTGTACACAAACTACTTTACAACTCTTCCCCTTTCACTCATTCTCAGTCCACGATGTGAAATGTTGCCTTTTGTCCAGAAAGTGTGTGTGGATTCTGGGGCACTGTGATTCTGTATGTCAGTTGTGTTACTTTTTGTTGCTGTTGAAAAAGGATGAATGATTTATTTTTTTATTGTTCTATACAAAGTATTTGAACTTTGAGTTGGAGCACTTTCTAGGCTGCTACCTTGTACTTTTTTTGCCTCTTGAGGATGTTGTATTATGAATGAATGTATTCCAAAACAAACTATCTATAACAGTGTATCTAAAGACAAGGCTTGAGTGTCTCTGAGATAAACGGGACACGCCTCACCATTCAGAATATGCCTAGTGTCAGAGGTCAGATTCTGGGATGCGCTTGGCCTGTATCAAGTTGACAGTCTCCGGCTGCTAGTGCTCTTCCAGAACTTTCTCACAGCACCTAGAGATTCTGTTCATCTCCCAACATCTTGATGGAAATGTTGCTCTGTCGTCTTGTTACTTGCGCTCTTGATACAGGGCCATTGAGAGCCAAGTAATTGTGTAGCAGTAATTATTAATTTTTTTTTTTTTTTGAAGAATTTACCCCCCCCCCCCCCAATACATGAGTTTTGGGATTGAAATATGTTATGTTTTGCATCATAAATGTTTATTCACCTGAATCCTCTGAATAGGAAGAGACTACGGATCAGAAAAGAGGAGATTTTGGTACTTGACTAGAAGAGAGAAAAAATCCTGCTTTAAGTGTATTTCACTCTATTCTGACTGGATTATATTTTTGTAAAAAGAAAAATAACAAAAGACAATGACAAACAAAAGCAAAGCACGGAGAGGTGGATATCAGCACTAACTCGTACGCCATACTGGAGTCTGAAAGGAGTGGCAACCAGCTGCATTTAGTGCTACAGAGCGTGACACACAGGGAATACGTGCGGATCCAGTTCATCCTCATACCTAAGGGATGGAGTTTTTTTTGCATCCTTTTGAGCTGCGATCCCCACTGCTCTCAGCAGCACTATCAAATGAAGGATATTCCTACAGCATTTGGGGAAAAAAGGTGGTCATTTTGAATGTTTGATTTAAAAAAAAAAAAAAAAAAACCTTTATGCCTTTTTTAGAAGATTACTGTGCAGAGAAACTCTCATGTGACGTGTCTATCAATAATATTTCTTCACAAACTTCCCTGCTGTGGGTTGATGAGTCTAGATGTGATGAATGTTTGGAGAGGAGATGAACTGAAGCAAAACTCTCCTCGGTTCTTCACACTTCACTTGAACTAAATCTCAAGGACATGATTGCATGTCAATGCAATGAAAAATTGAAAGTATTACAGCAATTGTTGACATTATAAAGTTCATGGATGCTTGTGAAACAGCTGAACTGCAATGAAGAAGGTGAGATGCGACAGATCGAGACTGAATTTTTTTAATTTACTTACATTGTAGTTTAATCTGGTTCTTGTTTTTCAGTTCTTCCAGGATGGACGTAACCTAGATCTCCCTGCTGGGACCATCACACCCACCAGAAGGCATCATATGATGTCGTCGAACTGGATTTAGCAAGAGACCACAACTCTTTCTCTACTGTTTCTCTCTTACGCCTGACAGCATAGAACGGGACCCACAGACAGACTAGGTGTGTTCATGCATGTGAAGAGACTTTGTATGTGTCTGTACAAAGACACCCGTACATTCTCCCATCTCGCTTGTGGGTGAGGTGGAGACTGGATGTCCTGTAAATAATGTAAATGACTTTGGTCCCCATTTGTTGAGTTCTGTCCATCTTAGGCCATCATCTTGGGTGTTTCACATGCCTTAACTGTACAAAACAGAACTGCCCTGGCCAACATCAATGTAACACTCATGAAAAAATCAGCAGAGACTATATGTACACCACTCATCTCAAGGAATCCGAGTCTGAGGATATTTCCCCTTATGTTGACTTCACTCAGCATACTAGGTGTTTTCTATGTATTGTTGGTATGTTAATGTTCAAGTGAATAACTGCAATTATTGACATGTACAGATAGGTTGATGGTTGATGAACTTTGGTATATGCTGAAATTTGAAAAAGAAATTGTAATAGTACAAAAAAAAAGAAAAAAGGTAGTTTGACTTCCTCTACCAGTTCAGCATTGGTTTTTTGTTTTTAGTTTTAAATGATTAGGTGGGTACCTACAGAACATGGGGCTTAGTTTTGCTTTGCGAAGATCAAAATGTTAAACTGAAAATAAAATAAAAAATTAAAAGCTGAATTTGTTTTCTGTCATTGTTACAATTATTGTTGGCTTAAGACCCTCGTTTAGTCTTAAATGTAGTCATATTTGACTGCTGCTTTGCTGCTGTTTTCCTCTATGAGGCAGTACAGTCACACTTCTGCTTCACGACCTCAGGGAGTGAGTTACATTATAAAGATTCGAGGATAGTAAGATCTTGATTTCCTGTTGCCAAATGAAACTAACGTTACTAAAGATAAAAATCATTGTGCTTTCAATCATAGTGTTAGGAACAAATTTTAGATTCATGTTAAGTCTGCACCGCATAAACCTCCATCATTTGATTCCCCAAGGTAACCCAGCATCACTCTTTTGTACCGTTTTTGACAGATTTTAGATTAGACATAAGGCATAAGGTTTAACATACACAAACCTTGTGCTGATGTGCCTCGAGCTAACTGTTACCTCAATAAAGTTGAGGCAAAGTCCATGTTTCTTGGAAATACTGAATTGAATTTGACTCAAGCCCTATCGTCTTCGCATGTTACATTTTAGTTATTTTGATTTGTTGGCCGTAAAGCTACAGTGACATTTAAATTCAACAGTATTGAAAAATACTTCAGAGAGGAGCTTTTCTCAAGACGGCATCCACAAACTCTCCCCGAGTCCGCCAGTCACCAGCACGCGCGCGCACCACAGCTGTTGCCATGTTCGCTTATTATAAACAACTGAAAATAGCTATGTATTATTTAAAATTTAAATGTACTATTTTAATATACTATCTATTATTTAATAAAATACGAATCGTGGAAGTTTGTAATTTAGCTGTTTTAATCCAGACTGTATTTAATCTATATATATATATATATGTCTTGATAAATGAAATTATGGAGGTATGAAGTGACTTCCCCATAATTAATAAATAACTACTAACCCTTTAGAAATGAAAAACAGAGCTCGCCAATTTCGGTTAGGCTTGTTTGATCAGAATCGGTTGTTTGTTTCTCCTGGGATCTGGCAACAGTGCTTCCGGCGCGCGAGTCAAAGCGCCAGACAATCGCAGAGCAGCAGAGAAACGGAGAGCGCGAGCGGCACGCGTTGTGTCCATGGACTACAGGAATATCTCGTTTCTTGTCCACAACGTTTCTGCATTTGTTGCAGTAGACTTTTATCGATTACTGCCACTTACCTCCTTACAATGACCTAAACGGGTTTTGTTTCTTGTTTTTCTTGTCGGACTGTAATTAATTGGGTAAGTAAGTGCTGGTGGACATCCTCACTGTTGTTTCAGGACTGGAACATCATATTTGCGTGCATAATTTGGATATTAGATGAGCGAAAAGTTCTGGACCTCTCATTTTGGACACCAGGTGCGTGTTCTTCACCAGCGTTAAAAGTACGATCTATCTTTGACACCTTTGTCCATCGAAAAATTGAACTATTTCTACTGGGTGGGTGTTATTTTTTTTCAACGGGAGTAAAAATACAACTCCAAGTCACTGACAGAAATGCTAATGCTGCGGTTGATGGAGAAATATTTCTAAAAAATCACCCGCAGTGGACCTGGCGCCCCGCATCAGTCTGTGTGCGCTTTGAAACATTTAACTTCACCCCATGTACAATCATAATATTGTTTGAAATCCATCCCAAATCAGATTCATACATTAACCATATGGCTTTGCCTTCTCAAATTTGAAAATTACTTGGGACTTTCAGTTGAGGTCATTGACTCCTTTGAATGGAAAAAAGGAGGTTGATGTTTCTGAATCTGCTTTCTTTTACAAACATTCAGAGATTTGTTCTCCGAGACTTTCTGATGTGGATGTTGCGGTCACACCATCTCCTCAAGCGCAGAGGGATCTAGTGAAGTTCAACCCTCCGCCAGTCTTTTGTCTCTATTAGGTCCCAGGCATTTGTCTTGAGGAACATGGGAGTCCAGACGAGGGGAGCCTGGGTGGCTATGGCGTTCTCGGACTGGGTCAGTGGATTGGGAATTCTCTTAATCTTCCTGATGGAGAGTTTAGCAGTTGATGCGACCAACATGGAGCCAGTATACTGGAACTCTCTGAACAGAAGGTATGTTGGTGGTTGATATAAAACGTTCAGTCGTTTTTCTTCAAAACTCTGTGGTAGTGTAAATAATACAATTTAGAATCAATTGTAGTATTAGCAGTGTTGGGGAGTAACTAGTTACATGTAACGGCGTTACGTAATTTAATTACAAAATTATTGTAACTGTAATTAGTTACAGTTACTACGAAAAAATGAGTAATTAAATTACAGTTACTTATGAAATTTGTAACGATTACAAAGGGGATTACATTTGAATATTTACACACATCCACATACAGATTTAACTGATATCTTTCCCAAATTGCACTGGCTATTCTGAGACATACCGCCCTAATCATTTCCGGGATGAGGAAATACAGTCTGGTTCGTAGAATCCAGTCATAAAAACTAAATGCCTAACGCGGACGAATATGCCACATTTTGGATGACTAAATCAAAAGTAGGTCAGTACACTTGAATCAAAACATGACATCGACTAGTGTCTGTGAATATGGAGCCCCAAAAATGCAATATATGACTTGCACATTCTGCGTGTCTGTGGAAATCAGGCGCAGACTGGACACCGGGAGAACCGGGACAATTCCCGGTGTCATGACAGCCGATTTTGCCCCACTATTTAATATCATTATTGTATAATTGCCTGCCGAATGTACTAAAGCGATCATTTTCGAATCCGCCATTTGATAATTAAATCTCTAATAAGTCATGAATTGTTATTAGGCGCTCTCCGCGCCTCCGCCAAACGGTTTGGATCAGACTCCGAGTAATCAATGCGAGAGAGAGAGAGAGAGAGAGAGAGAGAGAGAGAGAGAGAGAGAGAGAGAGAGAGAATACAGTGGACTGCTGGAGCAGAGAGGCAGAACTCCTGTTCAGGGTTTCAGGTCAGTTTCATCTGTAAAGATGCTTTTTTGTCTTTGTTTTTTTTATTTATTTAATCAAGCAGCAGCACGTTGCTCTTCAGTCATCACTCAAAATACTATATAAAGGACATCATTATTATCAGTTGTAATGTTACAGTAGTAATTTATCTGAAAAAAATTCCGATTTTTTATAGGTTTAGGTGGAGCTACGACAGACAACAACACAACCCTTACGAAAATTTACATTTTAATATTTAACTATAAATCCACTTGGTTACTATTGTTTAAATGTGGTAACCAAAAATGTAAAATTATTTTACAAATGTATTTATTTAAAAATAAATACAAATCCATTTGCAAAAAAACAAAAACAAAACAAGGTTATTTTACTTTTATATAGGCTAATAGAAGCATGGTTAATTTTTGTAAGGGAAAAACATGACTCGTGTACAGTATTAGGATTTTTCTATAAAGATATTGTAGTATTGTAGAGTATTGTATTGTAAAGTATAGTTTTGTTCAATCTTGAGTATTAAAGTCACGAGAGAGATGGATAACAGGGCAAAATAAAGAGACTGAAGAGAAAAAAGGAAGTGAAGGTGCAGTTCAGGAGAGAACTTTTAATTATTTTGCATGTCCCCAAATTAAAGATTAAAACCTTTTTTTTATGTCAGGTCCATACAAAAAAATAGTTTTGTCCATGAATTTGTTTGTATGAGTTTGAATTTTTCAGAATTTTTTTCCCAGTCCGCCCCTCCTGTAAATTAATGGCAAAGACATGGTTTCATTTTCTACACATAGGCCTACATTTTACATTTACATTTATTCATTTAGCTGACGCTTTTATCCAAAGCGACTTACAATTGCTATATATGTCAGAGGTCGCACGCCTCTGGAGCAACTAGGGGTTAAGTGTCTTGCTCAGGGACACATTGGTGTCACACAGTGGATTAGAACCCGGGTCATTCACACCAAGTGCAACCAAAACCCTACTGAACCTCGCAGTGTTTTCAACCTGTGCCATCTCAATATAGGAGTACACGAGCACATAAACATAATTTCTAGAACTGCTCTGTCACTTGTGCATGTGCATTTTACTTATTTTGAGAAAACTATCATCATATACAAAGAGACAGCAGTTTAAAAAAACACCAATGTTTCAGGAGTTTAGTACACAGAATACGTCATATGCTTATTAGATAACTGTATTGAAGTTGATGCATGCTTTCATTTATTATTCTTTAATTTTCACAAATTTAGAAAAGTAATCAAAAAGTACTCAAAAGTAATTAGTTACATTACTTTAATAAAGTAATTGAAAAAGTTACACTACTATTACATTTTAAACAGGGTAACTTGTAATCTGTAACCTATTACATTTCCAAAGTAACCTTCCCAACACTGAGTATTAGTCAGTTTGCATTCATGCGTGTAATCCTAGTAATAAACTAGTTGGAACTTGGAAGAGATTGTTGTACGTATCATAGATAGATGATTCTAATTACATTTAGATTTTGATTCTATTAGTCAAGTTCATTGTAAACCACATAAAGGTTCATGGGAAATCAAAAAATATATAATTAAAAAGTGTGATTTTTATAGTCAATATCAATTTTTGTAAACTGAAAAAAAAAATTGGTGTAGAACCAGTTTCACTCAGAAATTGTTAGTAAGTTTCGCAATTAATTACAAAGAAACTTCAGTTAACAAATTGAATTAAACGTGAATTTTTGAAGTAAAAAGACTGAAGTAATATTTTCTTGTAAAACATACTCCAGTATATATATTTAGATTTTTTTTTTTACTTTTTTGTAAGTGTAGTTGTGCTCCATGTTCTGAAGTTTTTCTTTGTCTAGATGTTTTTGCAAGTATATTTTCTATAAAATTATTTTTAAAATTCATTATCAAGCCATTATCCAGCTTTGAAAAGTAATTAAGAAATCAAGGAAATGCCTCAGAAAGTGTGGGAACTAGAGTATGTACCTATAAACTCAACCCCAGTTGGGACAGGGGTGACTTTGGCCTGGGAGGGACACAGTCTAGTTAACGGTTTGGACAGACACACACTCAACTGAGAGAGATGGGGGTATTTTCTGGCTGGCTGCGTCCCGATTATGAGTTGTGTGCATGCCCTCCCTAGATAAGGCATTTGTGCCTTACCCACAGTGACACAATCTGCAACCCATGCATAGGTCCTTTGATTTTTGTCTGTGCTGAGGAAGCTCTCTGAACAAGAGGAAAGGAGAAGCCACATTATGAAGAGTGTAGACCTTGGGGAAGAGGCCGAATCAGGACATCTCTCAACCCTGAAAAGGACATGAATGAATAAGTGGAAGAAAAAATACTGGTTAGGCAACTAGGCAGTTGGTTTGTTTAAAAAAAAAAAGAAAGAAACTGCCTCTGAGAACTTCAGAGCTTCACACTGACAGACGGATGGTAGAGAAATATAATTAGAGAAGACAAATAGATCTGAGGCGGAAAAGATAAACATGGTTGGCTAAAAGAGAGAAAAAAAATAAAGATTAAATGGATGCTGAGCCAGAGTTTCAACTTATGAAGTAGAGAGAAGGAATTGAGGGGTTTGTGCAGATAAAGTCACATAGAAAAAGTGACAGAGAAAGTCATTCATCCAAATGAAATAAATGTTCCTCTGATATCTGAAAAGGTCAGTGTGTTTACTCACACCCCGACAGCCACATCCCTCTTAGGTCATCTGGCTCTCTTTTCACTCTCTCAGTCTCACACACATACACACACACACACACACACACACACATTTGACACATATGCCCACAAGACAAATTAACATTTCATCATGCACACAGAGATGCCAGAATATTAATTAATATAAAAAAGCATTATGAATAGCAACCTACGGCAATGTGTTAATGTGTCATTTGTTTTCATAATCTGACGTATTGATTGCATGAAACTGAATGCTCAAAAAGAGAAAAATGGTAGTCTGAGACATTGTTTTCCATCAGGAATTGATTGGATCATGACATGACAAAAATGGAAAACACGACCGAATGCAAGTTTATTGAAACAAGGCTTTGAAGGTTGCCTGGCAATCGGTTAATATAACATAATAGACCACAAGTCAGGAGGTTTCAAAATGGGGTACAGGAACCCCGTGAGGGCTGCAAGAGGATGCTAGAGGGTCCGTGGACAATTTAGTAATTTTTTAGGGTTGTTTGAGTTAATATGTTAACATAAAATTATGAATTTTAATATATTTGTAACACAAAAAAAGTACAATATTTTTAAAAGTATTTAAGAAATAATTCTGAAATTAACCACTTACACACAAAATCTTTACTTGGCACAATTTCTGAAACCTGACACTCAAACACCAGAACCACACACCAAATCTGCGAAACCATACACTTTCTCGGCCATTGACTAAGTTTCAATTTCATAAAACACTTTTTGCAAAACGCAACACTATTCCCTATGTAACAAAAATCTAACAGGAATTAAAATTATGGCAAAGGTGTTTGCAAATCTATGCTTTTGAGATGTTTGTGATATTTTGATTGCAGTGCTTCATTTTGCAAGAGATGTGAGGCATTTTGCAATTTTGAAAATGTAAACTGTTGAAAAAGAAAAACTGTAATACAAAGATATAAGATGTAATACAAATATTTATAATACAAAGATAATATATTTACATTGGGTTTGGTTACAGTAAAGTACAGTAATACTTCTGTAATGATTAAAAAGGTGTATATATATAAGTATATAAGTATAAGTATATTGATGCATAATTTACAAGAAGACCGGAAACATTCATTAAAATGTAAATAGGGTCAGGTTTTTTTTTTTTTTTTTTTTTTACTTTAACCTGACAACATTCACACCTGAGAAGGTCTTACTAAGTCATGTCTGGAGAAAACCATTAGTAATTCCATAGAGCCTGTGTCGAGAGAAAAAAAATGACGTTGAAACGGGTCAGACAGGTTATGGGATGGAGGGATGCGTGGGAGGAGAGGAGTGGATTTCGGCCCCTCAATGAGCGTAATCAATGGTGAGCACAGACTGTCTCTATGCATCGCTCCAGGGGAAGTTGTTGTACAACTCTGTGCCTCAAATGAACATTAAAAATTGAATCCTTCATGGCTCCCTCAATATTTAATGAATCAGCTGCTAATTGGAGACAGATAAAAGCTTTCTTAACTGGGTTAAGCGTTTCACATTAAAACATTTTAAGGGTAGGAAAAGATACTTTGGAAAACTGACAAGCAGAGCACAGAGCCTACATCAAATCTTCAGACTTTTGACCGTTTTACTGTAGTCGCGGTAGGTTTTTTCTGGCGAATCTTTGATAGATTGGTTCTCCTTTGCTGAAAGATCTTGTATAGAGCCTTTCTAGGGACCAAGAGCAGAGCAAGATTAAACATTGTTAGTGAAAAGAATGGATTTAGGGTTTGTAAATGTGCTTCACAGTGCAAGGCCCTCCCACATCTCCTAGCCATTTGTGTGCGAGAGAGTGTTTTTTTGAAGAGATAAGACCTCATGGAAAATGTTACATTGTTAAAAGAGAGATTTTGATTGTGGTATTAAATGGACTGAAAATGGAATTGTACCACTTGACCTCAGTTTCCAGGGGTGCGAGAGTGGGAGGATAATCCTCTACACAACACCCCTCCATTAGTTCATCATATGGACTGCTCCATCATCAGACAGGCAACAAAGCCATCTGTGAAGGGATTACTACCTCTATACACACTTTCTCTCTTGCACTTTTTCTTTCCGGGGTTAATGTCTTTCTCTCTCTGTCACATTCCCTTCACCTATTCATCTTCTTATTTTTTTCTTTCCTCATTCATTACCTCATTCTTTTGTGTCACTGCTCTCTCTGTGTCTTTCCCAGAGGATAATTCTATTGCTCAGAGGTTGCTCTTTCATTGCTCATAGTATCAGCTTTATCTCTGAGATTTCTTCTACAGTGTTTTTGGGGAAATACAAGTGAGATAATTATTGATGTACAGCAAGGAGATTAGTCAGATACTTCTGAAACTTCCAGACTTTTGTGTAGGCGAATCTGACAGTGTAGTCTCATTAATAATCATATATTTGCAGGTAAAATGCAGCTCTAGCACATTTTCATAGACCCTGACATGTACATTATTCTTGACAGCATGTAAACTGTAAGCATTTTACCTTTGAACAGCTTTAACATGCAAATGATTTAGACATTTTTAGATAGTTAGAAATTGAATTTGTACATTGATTTTTTTTTTATTTTATGGTTAAATATGTCCAGTCTTGTCACATTTATTTAATGTATTACTTAATGTTACATTATAATGGTTTCATGCTTTGCTATTTTCAACTCCATTCAAAGGATAGCATTACTTTACCCAAGTCTAAACTTTAAAATAGTGAAATCAGTGTCATCCAACGGCATCCACGGAAGAGTTCCAAGGCAAACGCCACTGCTGACCAAACAGAACACAAAGACTCGTCTTACATTTGCCAAAAAAATCTTAATTATCCCCAAGAATTTTGGGGAAATATTCTGTGGACTAATGAGACATAAGTTGAACTTTTTGGAAGGTGTGTGTCCCATTACATCTGGCATAAAACCAACACTGCATTTCATAAAAAGAACATCATACCAGCAGTCAAACATGGGGGTGGTAGTGTGATGGTCTGGGGCTGCTTTGCAGCTTCAGGAACTGGATGACTTGACATTATTGATGGAACCATGAATACTGCACTCTTATCAGAAAATCCTGAAGGAGAATGTCCGGCTGTCAGTTTGTGACCTCAAGCTCAAGCACACTTGTGTTATGCTGCAGGACAATGATCACAAACACACCAGCTAGTCCACCTCTGAATGGCTCAAGAAAAACATAATTAAGGTTTTGGAGTGGCCAAATCAAAGTCTGGACTTAAATCCAATTGAGCTGCTGTGGCATAATCTTAAACAGTCCATTCATGCTCAAAAACCCTCCAGTGTGGCTGAATTTAAACACTTCTGCAAAGAATAGTGGGCCAAAATTCCTCCACAGTGACGTGAAAGACTCATTGCCAGTTATCACAAATGCTTGATTGCAGCTGTTGCTGCAAAGGGTGGCACAACCAGTTATTAGATTTAAGGGCAATACATTTTCATGTAGTGCCAGGCAGTTTTGGACAGCATTTTTCCCTTAATAAATGAAATAATTACTTTAAAACTCCATTTTGTATTTACTCGGGTTGTCTTTGTGTAATATAATTTTTTTTTGATCTGAATCTTAAGTGTGGCAAATACATAAAAAAACAGGAAGTTGGAAAAAACCTTTTCATAGAGCTATATATTAAGAAGATAGATCTAATATAAGTGTTTATAACGTTTATTTTTGAATATGTAAATGTTACATTACAGATGGCGTCACTACATCCAAATTGTACGTTTCTCTGCATATCGAAATAAAAATATGTAAATGTAGAGATACTATCCACTATTATGTTAATGTTATCAGGCTGAATCTCTTGGAGACTATGTTAATGTGTAGACACGACATTACTCGGATCTAATTAATTTACACAAGCAATCCTTGAAACTTCATAGTTTGACTTCTTGAGTGTTCAGTTTCAGTGTTATTTAGCTGGACCTGCCATCTTCACGATGAAAACCTCCTTCTCTTGTTTCACTCACATTTAATTTTCAGTTTCAAAGGTGCGTCTCTGGCATGCCTTCAAAGCCCTGGCATGATAGTGTGCTGTGTGTGGAAAGCATAATTACAGTTTGAAGATTAATCCGATGATGGTTCTGAACCAAGAGGGGAGGGGGGGTGGTATTTTCAGTGAATTACAGAGACAAGCATTGCGCTTTACATCATCTGTTAACATCAGCACCCCTTGTAAAACACAACATTTATGATGACGACAGTGATTGTTTCGCTGCATGTCATCTATGGATTGAGGCTATACAGGATTTGGGTTTTGATGTCATCCAATTTATTGGAAAAACTTCTCTCTCTTTTTCTTCCTTAGTCGTCTCTTGCTTCCCATCCTCATAAAGGTTAGATGAGCATTTGTTTCTAAAGGAACAATGTAGATAATTGACAGACCTTATATGTGATTTATGAACAACAGATTATCAAGAAAGCCAATGAAGAAAAGTAAACAGACAGCGATGAGAACATGTATCTGTTTTTATAAACTACATGAATTATGGACATCCTGGTTTTAACTCACTGATGTCTTATTAATAGGCTCAGATGCAATCTACGGAATGGATAGAAATGAATGGTAGACCCACACACTTCCGATCTGCCAATGCAAAGATGTGCATATACTGAACAGGCCACTTTATCCACAAACTTTCAAAAGAATCAGAACTGGTTAATTCCCCCGTGGCTCAGTTCGAACATGAAAACCGAGAGCTGAGAGAAAGTGAGAGAACACATGAAAAGTGAGTTGGGAGTTATCCTTTCTCCCTGTGCCCTCCCCTCCTTCTCTTCCAAACAAAGGGAAGGTTATTTTTAGTGACGTTCATTTTTAATCATCTGAGTGTTTGGAGCTTGATGAGTCTTTTTATGTTGGAATGAGGAGTCAGCGGCCTCTGGGCCCATCAGCTCCCTGGAGCTACTCGACCGGACCACAGCAGAAGACCACCCAGTAGACACATTTTGTGTAGAGGTAGCATATGTTACTGGCCGATAAATGATTTGCCAATAAATTGGTAAAAAGTACATAATTATTTACAGTATTGCAACATACAACACGTTGTAATGTCCCTGTAAGTCCTAACAAGTATCATGCATCAGAGAAAAGTAGTTCAGTTTTGAAAAAAATGGGGTTTTGTCTCCTCTGCATTTTTATTTTCTTGCTCTCCATCTAGCTGTTTTTGATCACAAGGACCCATCCTTTGTCAACACCTTTGTTAGGACATATTAAATTGATCAAAAGCAAAAGTTAAGACTTCGAAAAAAACCAAATTCAAATAAAAGCTGTTCCTTTTGAATTTTCAATTCATTAAAGAATCAAAATAAATGTACATTTTTGTACAATATTGAGAAGCACAGCTGCTTTCAACTATGATATTAAGAACTGTTATTGAGCACCAGAGTTCAGCTTTTCCATCAGAGGAATAAATCACATAAAAAAATATTAAACTGTAATATTTCACAATATTATCATTTTTAATTGCATTTTTAAGCAAATGAAAGCATCAGTTTTTAGGAGTTGACCAGATTGCATTTATGCTGTGTTTTTTTATTAGCTGCTATATTTAAAAGGGTTAAAATGCAAAAAGTAAAAATCTGTCATTGTATCAGCTATAGCTGGCCACTGATTGTTTACCATTATCGCCCCCAGAAGTTCCCTAGGTTTAGGCTTTTGTTTTTGTGTTTACATATGTGTGAGTCACTTTGCATTTGTGGCATGCGGTTCTCAGTCGTGTGGTAAGTGGGTTTCAGTCCGTCAGAGTTCAGGAATGTGCAAGTTATCTCCAGCCCTTAGCTAATTAAATAACACTGATAAGAACATGAAACAACACTCTCCAAGCCCTTAAAATAATCTGGGTGCACTCAGCAGGTCTTGATGACCATAAACCACACACACACACATTTAAATGATGATATACCTTCTATCGTTTTAATTAAAGCTCAACACTGCAGTCTAGACCAACATGGAATCAGATTTCCATATGGTCACCCCTATCATTTATGAAATTATATAAATTGCCATCCGTTGCATTCTTTTTTTAAATCCTTTATTCTGTTATGCCTCAACTACTGACAAGAGTGTAGAACACTTAGTTCTGCTTTGCATGTTTACCTTGCTTAAATATGTTCACATTTGCACAATTTTCCTTCTGAATCAGTGCAGAAAATAATATAAAATTCCTCATATTCAGTTTAGATTTTACTTGGTACACATTAAACCAGACCCTAAAAGAAAACCTTTTGAATTTAATTATTTACTGCATTATTTGTATTAAAAGGGATGCTCACACATGCATACACACGTTCTTAGAAAACCAGGGAAAGAGAGGATATATCCCCAGTTTTGTGTAATTACTAAAATTGTAATAAAATAGTATCACTATATAAACTCCAAATAGAGGTCATTTTCCACATTGCTGCTGTGAGGTGAAGTGTAATCGGTGGCTCAAGTTTGTTTGAGTTTGAGCTCCATCATCCTTTTGTTGCTTTACTGTGGCATGAGGAAACTTTAATACCCGTGATTCTGCAGTGGTGAATCGATAATGAATATGAGCCTTGTGAATTCTGATCCTGCTCTGTGACATTTACATTTAAAGTGCTTAATCACTGATTTGTGAGGGTTTATGTCTAGGTTGCAGAGCTGTTTTTTTCCCCCATGTAAGAATGCTTTTTCTGCCTGTCTTAAATTTCAATGTAAATGAAGATAAGCATTGGCATTTCATGCAGCATATTTCATACATAAAAATATCAGTTTCAGATGGCGGTGTATTGAAATAAGAGTTCATGGAGCTCAAGGAAATATACATATGTAGGCATTTTTCACTTTGATTGTGTGTTTATTTCAGTGCAAAAGGAGGTCTGATTCGACTCGAATTTAAACCAAAAATTACCTTTACCATGAATAAATATGTTTGCATAATCCACCAACACCAAACCTAGAGGAACTTTAGCATTGTCAGGCCTGATAACCACTGCAAGGAACACAAAATATTAGCTTTTTCGCTGAAACCACTAACAGACAAAGACTGTCAGTTCTTTCAACAAGCAAAGCTGTTTTTTTCTGCGGAGGGAAGACAAATGCATTCAGCTCGTCTACTGGTGATCACATCACAGAGCAATTTTGACATGTTCAAAAGCCGTTGAAAAATCAGTGTAGTGTAGTAAGAAACAGATGCAGCATGTTACGTTTGCTTCCATCAGTAAATTGTATTATGCTGATTTAATTTTTGTCCTTTGTTATCCTGGGGTGGTCTTGGTAACGACCGCCGTGCTTCGTATGTCTCAGCAGGGGTCTGACAGCTCTCTGATAGAAATGTCTTCCGTTTGGACTGAAAGAAAACAGTTGGGATCTGCAGGGTGGCAGGATTTGAGGTTAATGTATCCATTTGCTTGAGCTTAAAGTAAACACAAGTAAGATGAAATGCACCTTTGTCCTTAAAGGGGCCATTTTCTACACTTTTGACAACATGTAGTGCACCAAAAAGTCATAATTTAGGATTTCATGACCATTTTCTACACTCTCTCTGACCCTTTTAACATTGACAGCCGTTTGCAGCAGCCAGAAATCATTCATTTACAATGAGAGTTCGTGTTTTGAGGCAGCACAAGCTTTTTTTAGATGCCGTGTCGAGTAAAAAGTACATCAGCTTTGTAAAATGCGTCTAGAGATCCCTAAATTTGAATGCAGGAACCCGTCCTGTGTGAACGTTTCCTTCAAGCTGGAATTTCTTATGGATATGATTCATATTTTATTAAATCGCACTGACTTGTTAAATTCACAGCCTTCGTTTATTTGTACTCGCGAGTGGTTATGTGCTCATGGTTGTCAAACTTAATACAGTGTCAGTTTCAGGTTGATCCATTTTTGCAGCTTAGTACGTCTATATCGTTCATTGAACTTTTGAATGTTTTTATTTTTGAAACTGCAAGGAAATTCTTTTTCATGATGTGTTCTGTTAAAGTGATGTAAGGTAATACACAAATAATACATTTTGCGGTGTATGTAATTTTTATTAGGGATGTACAATATATTGTTACCATGTCAGTTGGCTGAAATTAGACATTTTTTATTCATTCATTTTCAATCGATATTTAATTGTTCTTGCTCTTTTCCCTTTTTTTCACATTTATACTGCTGCTGGCATCATCTTACACTCGTTTAAAGTAACATTTCAATTTAAACAAATAATTAAATCATTATATTGTTAAATGTAATCTTTTGCAACTCTCAAAATTATCTCACAATGTTGTGATTCGCTTAAAGCATTGTGAAATGTCCTTCTTTTTTTATTTAAACATAATAGTGTAAAACTTTATTATCAGCCATTTATCAGTTACAGTCTTTTTTTGTCTTTGCATTATGCACAGACAATATCCTTGTCTGCATTTTTCGAACAACGTAATACACTTAGAAAGATAATGCATGAATTTGAAATTATGATTTTCATCTGCGTTTTTGGTCGCATTATCTTGCTGAAAGCAAACTTTGGAGAACCCGGTGTGGGCTCATGGGAAGATGTTGGGTTGGTGCGAGTGAAGTGGAGGTTTGTTGATGAGTGAAAGGGGAATAACAGAGTCTGGATTCAAAGCTTCCGACGGCCTTAGAAACTCAAGGGCAGCCCAAAGTTACTCCATCTCTGCAGTGCAAGTGTAAAGGAGCCCTGGGTTTCAAACCCACCAATGAGAAGCATCAAACCAGCACAGAAACCCGCAACGCCTCAGTATGTAATCAGGTCAACCACCTCTAACCTTTATCTAAACAGAATCACACAATCCGGTTTAACCTGGACACAATTAGATAAATATATCAGAGACAAAAGGATTAAACAAGTCTGTATAAATAACTAAACATACAGACAGTCTGATATACCCAGATCATCTTATATGGTCAAAGAGTGTGTGTGTGGTCGCCATAATTCACAGGCTCTGGTATATTGCTTCGTTTGATGCAAAGCACAATGTAAACACCGAAGGCCTAGTGTATGTTTTTCACCAAACAGTGATGAGTGAGTTTTTGTTTTGATGAATTAAAGTGTCTGATTATCAGATTACGATTTCTCCCCTCAGTCGGAGCCCAAAAGTTAGTAGCCAATGAAAAGGCAGAGATCACATTGACTTTTGTCTCGTCTGTGACAGATGGCTGATTGAGGCCTAACCTCAGTGTGTTAATACATTTACATTTATTCATTTAGCAGACACTTTTATCCAAAGCGACTTACAGATGAGGACAGTGGAAGCAATCAAAAACAACAAAAATAGCAATGATATATAAGTGTTATAACAAGTCTCAGTTAGGTTAACACAGTACATGTAGCATGGGATTTCGAATAATATAATAAATAAAAAGAAAACAGATAGAAAAAAAAGAATAGAGCAAGCTAGTGTTAATAGATATGTGTTGATCCACAGATAAGGTGCTTTTGCTCTGAATTTTTTTTTTCTGACTAGGAAGCCTTTCTGTCTGTGCAAAGGTGTCTTACACACTGTGGTGTGGTTAATTGGAGTTTTGCATGGATGTCTCAGGCTGATGGAAATGTCAAGCTTTGTACACTTAGCGTGAGAATAGAGGGGTCTGGAAATTCCTTCTATCTGCAGTAGTGTTATGTGTGAGGTAAATTTTCAGCTCCAGAACAAGACTCTGTCTCTGAATAGAGCTAAAATGTCAGTCTGCTAAATGCCAGAGCTTTCTTTCCTCAAGAGGATGAAGGTATAGGAGCTTTTAAGTGCTGTGTTTCAGCTCTGGCCTTGGTTTGACTGAGAATGTACTATAAAATACTGAATAATTGTTTGTTTTGCTCAGTTACGTTTTTATGAAAGCGTTCATATATTTGGATCTGCTCTCGTCACATACACTTTTTGTTTTTTTATTGATTACTTGGTTTTATACCAAGTTTTATTTATGTATTTATCAAAGGATTATTCCATCCAAAAATTTCAATTTAGTTTCAGATCCATATGAAAGACATTATTCTGTGGGACGCTAAAGTATACAAAATAAAATAATGAAGACCGAGGTTGCCAAGCTCCACAATAGCGAAAATGTGCCATAAAAATTCTCCATTACTTAGTAGGTTCATGAAAGTAATAGTGTTGTTCTTTTGAGTTCATTTCAAATGGATCTGTTGATTCAGGTTAACCAACCAGGGCCGCATTCCCAAAATATTCTTAAGAGAAAAATTATTTTTAACAGCTAATTTTTATTCTATATCCTAACTTAAGAATAAAATTATAAATGACATATAAAAAGACAGACTTTATTTAAGATCTTAATAAGAACTGGTCAAAAATTGCTCTTACTATTAGAACATTCTTACAAATGTATAGCCAATTCTTTACGTCTTTAAGAAGATTTTCCTGAATTCAGCCCCTGGTCTGAAAGATTAATTCAGGTATGAAAATGATCGAGGTCTCAAGTTCATTGACTCAATGATCCGGACACAGCAGTTAACGTCTTGCTGAAGGGATGAATAATGACTTTGAAATTTCATTCAGTTTCTCACACAAAGCAGTTGTATGACCTCAGAAGACTTTGAATTGAGTGCACAAGTTGCATGAATTAGTTTTATGATACTTTTTTTGTCCTTTTTGCAGCTTGATAGTCTCCATTCCTTACAAGTCAAGTAGGCTTTTATTATCATTTCAACCATATAAAGTACAATGAAACGTCACAATGTTCCTCCAGGACCAAGGTGCAATCCAGAACAACATAAATTGAAATAACAATATAGATAACATCAGATCATTACGATTTTCACAGAGGAAAGTCATACAGGTTCGCCATTGACTTGTCCCCACAATCGAAGCAATTTCGGGTTTTTCTATTGTAGGCAAAACGTTATCCCCACATATGCTCATTTTCATCACATTGGCAAGCAAAGCCACACATATGCCCTCTCACACACTCTCCTGAACCAAAGGGCATGTATGTTTACATTTCGAGTAAAAAATGTATGAACAAAAGGGCAGTTTTAGCTTCAGACAGGCCTTGCGGTTTCATATGCACGTACACGCAAGCAAATATCAAACTGTCAATCTCAGTTTCCATGGAAATGGTCGTTTCTCAAACTTCATCTCTCTTTCTCTGATTCTACAGGTTTGGAGATGAGAGGGGCTACATACTCTACCCTCAAATAGGGGATCGTTTGGACCTCGTTTGCCCTGCCATGAGTCCATCAGGGCCGAACTCTCCTCCTGAGTACGAGTATTATAAACTGTACCTGGTGTCCTCACGAGAGCAGGCCGACAGGTGTGAGGTGATGGGCGCCCCTAACCTGTTGCTCACCTGTGACAAACCCAACAGCGATATGAGGTTTACCATCAAGTTCCAGGAGTATTCGCCCAACCTATGGGGTCATGAATTCAAGAACTTACGAGACTATTACATCATAGGTGAGTTAACCAATATCGCAATATAGTGCAACATTTATTTGAGGGAGTCATTTCCGTACTTTGGGTCCACCCGTTCTAACTATGCAAAAGTTAGCAACACGTGTTCGAGGCATAATCTTCCTTGGTGCTTAAGTTGATAACACAGGTTCAAGCCCGGTCATGTTTCATAATCTTTAATTTTCACTTTCTTGTTTTTTTTTTTTTTGTGCTCCATTATAACGGTTCTTAAACTATCTGCCCACAAGCCAAATTCATCCCACATGTTGTGCTATCTTGTGCCCTCATTAAATGCTACGAATAATTTATCCACTCGTCCAACTCTCAAATCAATTTTTCAAAAAAATAAAAAAGTAAAAAAGATATTCCCACGTCTTAATTTGTTTCCTTCATTTCAAGTAAAATCATAGCCATGTTGTACTAATTTGTTCCCTCAAATTTAGTTCAATCGATTTGTTACAATGTTTTAACTAAAACAAGGGAAATTAATTGTAAATGTTGCCACAATATCACTGAAATGAGGGACAATGTACAATGTTAATAAGTGCATTGTATCGAATGGTTAATTCATGTATTTATATGTAAGTAATAAGTAGTTAAGGCCACTTAATATAAGGTGGGATCTGACTTTATACTACATAAAGCCGTCAGTTATTATGAATTTGAGACCCATGATTCATATTATTAAATATTAAAAATAGAGTTTAAAGCCCAAGAATTAAGATTGCAAATAAAGTGATCATTTCCACTATAAAAATGATTTGAATGGACAAACATTTTTAGGGAATATTTGCTAATTACCCAAGTGCAATAATACCATGTGTCAGCCGCAGGGGTTCTGCCCCGTCAAATTTACCTCATAGTTGCTCCACCAAAAGATGAATCCATCGATAAAACACCCAATATGTGTGCGTTACTGTTTGTTCCCCAGGGAAATCACTTTTAATTAACCTAAGTTGGCAGTTGTTAATTTCTACAATATGCCTGTAATGAGAAAGAGAAAGACAGAGCGTCGGGTGCTGTGCAGTTTTGCACACGCTTGTGATTATGTGGATCTTAATTGGCTGTAATGGGCCTGTGAGACTCAAGGGCATTTAAGAGCAGCTAGACACAACAGCCCGACCAATGGCAAACACACACACACATAGACACACTGTGCATTTCCCTTTCCAAATATCCAAGTATGGTGTCTGCGCTGTCATAAATCACGGATGTAAACCGTTTATGTGTTTTAATATAGGATAAAAGCACCGCTTATTAGTGTAGGTTTTTGTGGTTTCGTCATGTTGTGCGAGGCTGCGAGTGATGCTTTTAGCTGGTGCTTGTTTCCCCTGTGATCTGCACCGTTTGAAGCCGAGATCTTCTCCCTGCTGAGTGTGTATCAGAGTGTATCAAACGCTCCGAGCGCTTTTGTCAAAACTTTGATCACTGGGCGCTAACTGAGTTCCCAGGGGAGCACTTTACCCTAAAAAGCGCTCAAAAAACCCACTGCATTAGAATCCCTCTCTAAAACATCCCCTTTACCATCATATTCTCCAAAGCACATTCTCCCGTAGTCAATAATTCACAATAGTAGTGTGAGCGCTTGCCTCGTTGCATCACTGTCTGAGTTAATGGTCAAATTAAAAGTGTATTACCGTGGACTTACATGTATGGCTTTATTTGCCTGTTTTACAGCTACTCGTTGATATTTCGACTTCAGAGCTTGCATGTGTGTGTGTGTGTGTGTTTGTCACACTGTATTAGACTTGTGGTAAGGGCTGTTAATTATTGAAAAGGTCTTGTTGGTTTATTTATCAAGGTTAAACTGAAATATTAGAGATGAACCTTACTCCCACCCTAACCGGTGCATGTGTGTGTGTACAAATGTATAACCCCCCACCTCGATGTCACAGTGTGATACTCCAAATGAGTGGCACGATGCACTAAAATGAGAACACTTCCATTTTAATCAATGAAAGCACATTATCTGCAACTGAGCAACATCTTTTACATTTAGATTCAGATTTAACATTTTACATTTAGATTTTAACACTTAAAACTAAGATTTAGATTTAAAAATGTAATTAAAATGTAATTAATATTTAAAATGTAGATTATTTTAGATTTGTACTTGTATTTAAGATTTAGATTTAAGATTTAGATTACATTTATTTTTTACATTTAAGATTTAATGTAAGATTTAAGTTATTCTTAGATTTTAATTTAAGACTCAAATGTACCATTTGAATACAGATTTTTTTTATTTCTTTTAAGATTCAGGTTACATTTAGATTTATCACTTAAGGTTTTTAGTTTAGGTTTCAGATTTAAAATTTGCATTTAAATGTATGATTTAGATTTTTAAGATTTTTGTAGATTTGTTCTTGCATTTAAGATTTAGATTTAAGACTAATTTGAATCTAAGAGTTAAATTTATTATACAATTTATGAATTCAATTTATTTTTATTTTTTTAGATTAGAACTTTAATTTTAGATGCTAATAATATTTTGGTTTAAGATACATTTTTTATCATTTCACCCATTTAATTTATTTTATTTTATTTATTTATTTTTTGAATGTATAATTAAGTAACAAGGTAACACTTTATTTTAAGGTGTCCTTGTTACACATGTTACATGTACTTACTATGATAAGAACAATAAATTATGCATAATTACATGCAAGTAACCCTAAGCCAAACACTAATCGTTAACCCTTAAACATATAGTAAGCATATGCTTAATTAACATTACTCTGTACTATCATTAATAAAGTGTAACCAGTAATAATTGTAAAATTAAAAAAAATATATATATATACATTATATATATATATATATATTATATATATATATATATATATATATATATATATACAGTACAGACCAAAAGTTTGGAAACATTACTATTTTTAATGTTTTTGAAAGAAGTTTCTTCTGCTCATACATTTATTTGATCAAAAATACAGAAAAAAATTTAATATTGTGATATATTATTTTATATATATATATATATATATATATATATATATATATATATATATATATATATATATATATATATATATATATATATATATACATATAATATTTTTTTATACTGTTCAAAACAGTGTTGCTTAAATTGGTCAGTTTTTGTTATTAATACTCGGATGCCATCTCGCAACCCACAACATTTGGTGCCCCATATTAATTGCAATGTAGAAATAAGGTTCTACATACCAGTACATATTACGCATTTTAGTGGCAACATTTAGCAGACCTTGCTGCACAGTTGGAAGCCATGTCAAAATTAAAACCGTACTATTTAATTTCACACGGATGCCACTGCTCTCTGAGTTCCAAAGTTCAGTGTTTGTGGTTGTGTGTTTTTGTGTGTGTGTCTGCCATGCTGAGCCAGTGAGTTTGTCGTCTGATGGCTATGAGTAGTGACAGGTCCCTCCCAAACTAGGTCAGCAATCAGAGCCCCATGCCACACTACGGTTGGTGTGTAAACATGTGTGTGTGTGTGAACCATGTGTGTGTGTCACAGTGTAGAGTCTGTGTTTATCCCTGTAAATGTGTCCGTTTGAATTCCCAGCTCTATTTCGATTTCTACATGTGTTGGCTTGATCTGAGCGATCTGTGTGTGTGTGTGTGTGTGCTAATATTCTCCTGATAAAGATCACGCTGTAGGTCTCAGGTTAATGGGATATAGACGGTTTAACACAGTGATTCATTAACCTTCTGGCATCTGCAGCTGCACTTAAAGTCATTAAGTACACAAAAACACACATGTACATAAAAACACACAAACAAACCCAAACCATACCTTGTGTAAATGTAGAACCATTTAAAGTGAGTCTTACAAACATATGATCTTCATAAAAACCCTGCGGACACTGTGGCTGGTGTGTTTATTTCACTTAATTAGATTTTTATATTACTAAACTCTCTACACAGCTAGGTATAATGCACACAGTGGCATCAGACATAACCCATCACACACACAAACACACACACACACACACAGCAGCAGAAGCAGGGATGAATAAAGGCTCTTTTGATGGATGGACGCATGAGCAGAGGGAGGGAGATTACGGTGTGGGGGATTGTGGGAATTCTCCTCACCAGCTGTTCACTAGAGACTGGGAGAGAGCAGATGAAGGGATTGAGGGACGGATGAAGAGAATGGAGTGAGAGAAAGAGAATGGTGAAATCGGATGGTTATGAAGGTGAAGGTCTCTGAAGAGTAGAAATGGAAATGATAGTGAACATAAACACACACACTGGCTGCACTCACACAGCAGCACAATACAGATGTTAGTCTTATTTTAAACAAAGTTATCGTTCAGAAATTTGGGGTTGGTAAGATTCTTGTGTGTGTGTGTGTGTGTGTGCTCTTGTTTTTGTGACATATCAGGACACAACTCTGTATAATGACATGGGTATGACACAGGTATTACAAGGAGAGGGTGACTTATGAGGACATAACCCATGTCCCCAATTTTCAAAACCCTTTTAAACCATACAAAATAAGTTTTTTTGAGAAAGTAAAAATGCACAAAGTTTCCTGTGAGGGCTGGTGTAGGGCAATAGAATATACAGTTTTTGCAGTATAAAAACCATTACGCCTATGGGATGTCCCCAATTTTCACAAAAACAAACGTGTTTGTGTGTGTGTGTGTGTGTGTGTGTGTGTGTGTGTGTGTGTGTGTGTGTGTGTGTGTGTGTGTGTGTTTAGAAAATCTTCATGAAGGCTGCATTCGTTAAATGATATTTTCTATATTTAAATACATTTTTAAATGTAATTTAATCCTGTAAATAATCTGATATTTCAGCAGCAATTACTTCAGCTTTCAGTGTCACATGATCCTTTTGATTTACTTTTATTTTTTTTAATCTGATTTACTTTTCAAGAACCATTACTTATTAATGTTATTAATGTTGAAAACATTTGTTCTGCTTAATATTTTTGTGAAAACCATGATACATTTTTTTACTGGATTCTTATATAATAAATAGTAAGAATTTCTTAAACGGAACATTAGAAACCTCTTTAATTTTGATCAATTTAATGTATCCTTGGCAAATAAAAGTATAGATTTCTCTCAAAAATTAAACTTACTGACCCCAGACTTTTAACGGTACCTTCACTGTTAAAATGAGTGTCAACCAGATTCTGTCTCTTACATTTTCAAAAACACAGTCAATAAAATAAAATGGTATAAAAGAAATCATCTTTTATATTGACTTCAGTCACTGTGGTTACAAGTGATATTTACAGCTATCATGAGAAAATAAAAGGTAACAAGAAAGCCTGATTTTTTGGTTATTTGTTCTTACTGATCCGCTTTTGTAAAGTGTTGTGTGAACAGATCATTTTAGTATTTTGCCTGTTTTCTAAATACAGTTGTCAATCCCAAACACAGTCTGTATGAAAACAACTACTCACATACAGTGCAAAGAAAGCCTTCTCAGTGAAATATTAATTAGTCTTTTTGGCTTGTTTTTAAGTACAAATATCAAGCAATTTAGAGAAAATAATAAATGAAAACAAGACAAATTCACTTAAGAAGCAACACTGCATAAGTTATTAAGAAAATGCTCTGGCAGATGTTTTTTAACTTGTTTATACTTATGCTATGTTCCACACAGCTTGAAACTGAATTTTTCCACCTCCTACTTAAAAATAATGACTGGAACAACACTCGAGGAGCATCATTTCCCAACTGCAGTACGTTGTCTGAAAACAAGATGTTTCTAATACATGTTATTCTTTCAGGCATATTGTTGGTCTAAACACAAGGTGAGATTTAATGACTTTTGACCTTATCAGGACAGCTCATTTGGGCTCTCTTGGGTTTGGTTTAGACTGAGATTCACAGGGCCTTGTGTGTGTTGTCAGGTTCTATTTCCACATCCCATCCATTCCATCCCTCCCAGACCATTGACACACTTCTGAGAGGTGCTATTAGTCAACCTATTAAGATAATTACCTCAGAGGAAGCGAGACAGAGAAAGAGACAGCCCTCCTCTGACATACAGCGCCTTTGTATTTGTATTCATGGATCCAATCCATTTGAATTTCCTCTTTATTGACCAGGAAATGAGATGGACAATGACTGAGAGGAGCCAGTGCTCTAAAAATCTCCATAAATGTAGTAGATACAATTTATGCACTATATTCCAAATCTGAAGCCATGGAAGGTTTTAGAAGACTTGCCATAAAGTTGCTATTTTAAATACATTCTCATCTTGACTGAATTACAGATGGATATCCTAATAGCCATTGTTCATTCTGTTATCAAGAAGTACAAGCTATATCACACCAGCCAGCCAGCAGAAACCTTGTTCTTCAGAACTTTATAGCGAAAGGCCAACAGTTGCTTTGAAGAAGCCACAGAGTTCAATAAGCAAGAATAAAATATAAAGTCAATCATATCAAGAGCTCTGGCCTACATGGGGTGGTGGTACAAAAGAAGCCATTACTCAGAAAGAACCATGTTGGGAGAGAGAAAAAAAAATGTACTGCAGACCTAGGAAAGATATTGTGGTCAGATGAGACCAAGGTAAAGCTTTTGAACAGAATTCAAAGGTGCAGAGCTCACGCTGCCCACACCTTAAAACACCATTCCTGCAGTGAAGTTTGCTTGTGTAGCATCATGCTGTGGGCCATTGTTGACCAGCAGGGACTTGGCATCTTGTTAAAATGGAGTGAAGACTGCATTGTGCCAAAATACAGGGAAACACTGCAGGTGAACCTGAGCCAGTGCTGAAAAACTCAAGCTTTGAGATCAGTGCCTCGATGCAATCTCAGGGAATGTGAACATCTCCATTGTTTCTTTTTAAGAATATTTGTAGTATACAACAACGTGACACTAAAATAACTAGATTTGCATTTCCAGAAGAAAAAAATAACATTGCTCACAAGGCATAAATTTAATTCCACATCAGAGGTGCTTTAGCACTACAAGATTCAGCACACACATGTATTCCAGTTTCAGATGGCTAAATGTGAGAAAGAATCCCAGTTCCAATTCATTATGCAAATACTGCATGAACTAGGTTGGCGAGTCATCATGTATCTGATATAAAAGCATTTCCTTAGTGATTTACATCTCACAGTATGATATTTTGTCACACAATTGCCAAATTTTATCTCCTAACTGACACTTTATTTCTTGTAATTAAACTTCATATCTTACATTGTGAATTTATGTTCAAAATAATTGACAACGAGCTGTTGAATTATTAGAAAAATAATGCACACCCATGGTGGTGATGCGGCCACAATGTGATGTTATTTTCTAATAGCTCAATAGACCAGAGTCAATTATTCTGCTTATACTATGGTAACCACACCTCAAATATTGTTCAGATGTTGCATTTCAGGACATTTGTCAAGTTTTTGTCCTTAAAATGCTTTTGTGAGTTGGATTCGTTTCTTATGCATCTCACCCAACATGTCCTAATATCAATACGTCATTTTAGACCTAGCAATAGAGGCATACGCAGTTAATAATGAAGTTATTAGAGACGGTCCTCTCAACAGGGTTTGGTAACAGCGTCTCTACTTATAGCTAAAGTGTAAATTAATCTGTTACAAGAGCAGTGGTATATTACCTCGTTTATTAACTTAACTTTGTGGCTAAAACATGAATTTTTTTTGGGATTTTTGACCTGTTCTTTGCTCGATCACTGTCTTTGTGGGTTTTGGTTCTTTTGCTATTTGTTGTAGGCTGTAAGTACCTTCGTAAGTAAATCATTTGGTGAACTGATATGGACATGTAATACGGTCAAGCAAGTGTGGAACTACTTTAGTGTGTTTCTCTGAAAATAATTGCAAACCTTAAAACCTTTGTCAGCCAATCAGATTCAAGCATTCAACAACGTGTCAGCATCATTATCATGTGATCCTTCAGAAATCATTCTAATATGCGTATTTTTGCTGCTCAAGAAAATGTTCTGTATATTATGAATTTTGAAAACAGTTGTGTTCTTTGTGGAAAACGTCATACTTTTTTATTCTTCAGGATACTTTGATGAGTGAAAGTTCAAAAGAACAGCATTTATTTAAAGTAGAAGCAATGTAAAACTCTTTACTGTCACTTTAGATTGTTAATGCAGCCTTGCTGAATAAAGGTATTCTTTTTTTTTTTCTGACCACAAAGTTTTGAACAATGTATTTGAAAGTTTCTAAAGACCAAAAATAGAAGACGCACTCAAAGCTGATATTATCTACAAAGAAAAGTTTGAATGCGGTTCGAATGTAAAGCAGATTTAAGCTGAATTAATCACAGACATTTCTGGGCAAGAACTGTAATTAATTCAGAGCTGAAGTGCTTAATATACATCCGATAAGTATATAGACACACGCACATCTTTCTAAAGACAGCAGAGTACAGAAACTGTCACAGTTTGTTTTATCATGCATATGGAAAAGTTTCAAGGTTTGTTTTTGAAATGTCTCATATTACACTTTTTATTTGAGTCAAATGCAGTGGAATGCCTAAAAAACTGAATAAATTATCCGCTTTTTTTTTCCAATGAGATTACAGGTTTTCCTCCGGTTTATGATGTTTAAAATAATTTTCACACAGCCAGATTTAGTAGAAATATCAACCTTGAAAAAAGATTTTTGCCAATAGGGATGATGCTTTCATTAATTATAAATACGCTTTCAGAACCATGTTTGCTGTCGGATGGCAATGAATAAGGACTGCTGCTGTCTAAAATATGCATATTTCATGATGTTAATGTATAGCACTTTAGTCCGCATCAAGCTGTGGGCAGATCCGTGGAGATCTGCGATGTCTACTGCGGTACCTCATCAGCGCAGAGTTCATAGAGTTTCTCTCTCTCTCCTTCTCCCATCTCCGTCCTTTATAACTGTTCTGCGCGCCCTCACCTCCACGCTGCTGGCTGCGGGCTGACTCAGATGTCAGAGCGCGTTATTTCAGCAGGCTGATTCTCAATAATGTGTCTTTATCTGGGCTCTTTGTGGTACAGGGTTTTGGTGGTGGGGCCGCACTGGGATTTGGATGAGGGAGGAGGAATCGCGGAGCAATAATGGGTTGAGTTTGTTAATGCCTCTCCACACCTCTTCAAACATGCATCATATACTCACCTCCAACATGGGGACAGATTTCACACTGCTGAATATGCAGTTTGAGTTCGCTCGCTGTGTGGGTTTTGTCTGAAAGTGTGAGGGTATGTGTGTATAAACGCGGCATTGATGTTAGACAGGTAGTGTGTGCAGGTTCTGCTGTTGATTGACAGGTGTGCTTGCGCTTTAAAAGCTGTTTAAAAGTGCGACAGTAGATCTGTTTTCTGCCTTCCTCTTGTCGTCCTCGTCTCTGCAGCTCCTCCAAACATTATTGACATGAACATGACCTAGAAAAACCTTTACCATCTCATTCTTGTTTCACTCAGATTGTTCCTTCGAGTCATTCCCGCTCTCGCTTTACTTCTCTGTAGCTTGGAGAAACATGTCAAGAGCATATCCATGTCTTGTCTGGCCTTCCAAAAAAAAAGAAAGAAAGAAATGAGAAATTGCAATTATCATAATTTTTTTGTAAATTAAATTTTACATTTTTTAAAAAGCCTTATTAAAATAATACGTTTCTGAGAACAAGTATCTTTAGTTATTCATTTATTTCTTATTGTTATTATTATTAAAAAAAAATTAAGATAATGTCACAATCCTTAATAATACAAATAGTATATAGTTAATATTAATATAGAAGTGTAAAAATAAACTGCTTATTTTCAGTATTAATAATATTAAATATTTTTTATTATTTGTATTATTTAAATATACATATTATTAATATTATCAGAAAATAATATTAACATAACAAATGTGTATGTTTTATCACTTCCTGTGTTATTTAAAGCAGAACAATCCTTCTATACAAAAATTAGAATAAAACATCTGAATGCATTTTGGTGATGAGAATTTTCACCAAATCTTAATAGTCCTTATTTCTTTTATTATTAGGGTGAAATATGATTTGGACATTCTTCACTTACCTGTCTGTCGTTTCCCTTATATTAAACTCTCTTAAATTAGACTGTAGCCTCTCACCTTTCTCATCCACTGTTCTTCACTCCAACATGATGTTCTATCTTTTACTCATCTCATCTCGATCCCTCTCTCTCTCTCTCTCTCTCTCTCTCTCTCTCTTTATTATCTGTGCCCGTTTAGATCATTAATTCTTAATGTTGCCTCATGAAAATATCCATTAAAAGCAGTCCTGAATGTACAAAATGCATGGATTCACTTGAATTTTTGACTACTTCCTGTAATTATTTAACCAAATTTACAGAACCTCTGCCACCGAAGTGTCTCTCGTATAAGCTGCAGGGAGCAGCAGGCCTGGACAGCACAGTTAACTAGGAGGGAGTTATGTCTTCTTTCATTAGTTGTGGCTGGATTTATTACTCTGGCTGTGAGTTTATGACCTTGTTAAAGAAGTAGTTTGGTATTTTGTTGTTGTGATAGTAGAAGAGTCTAAGTTGTGTCCCTGTCGCCGTTCAGTTCTGTGCACCGCAGGGGTCGCAGCTTTGTGCGCTGTCTGGACATTTCTGCACTGAGCTACTGGACGGGTCAGTCATTAAAAAAACAGAACCCACTGTGTGTGTGTGTGTGGGGGGGGGGAGAGGATGTCAGACAGGATTAGCTGTTAATACCTGTCAATTGCTCACCAAAGATGACATTTAAGATTACAGCTGTGGGATTTTAGCCCTGTTTCCATAGGGACTGGACTGTCACTCACGGTGTGTGTCAGGCAGTCTCATGCTGCCTTCAAGACAAGCCGGAATGACGGACGTCGCCACGATGTTGTTATTACCACTGGAGATACTTGGGATTTTCTTTGAGGCTTGACTTATAGGCGTTAATTAAAGAATCACAGCGGAAGAAAATTGGTATTGGTCTTAATTAATCACCCCATGAAATTGCTAGACAAGTGCATTTTGTTTGTTTATCTGTTTTTCTTTTTGACGTTTCCTATTCAAACAGGAAGTTGGGAAGGGACATATTAAAGGGCTTTTTTTTTTTATAAATAGTCAATATGTTTTGTGGAATTGTGGAAAAGCAAAAAACAAAACAACAACAATAACAAAAATTAATTTAATTAATTTAATTAAAATGATATTGTCTGAATCGTTGTTGTTTTTTTTCCAGCTAAAATGGTTGGTTAGTTATAATTATGATATCTGAATGCATAAGTATAAACATTCAGGCTAACATTTTTTACCAAACATGTGTTCCCTGGGAACTGAACCCACAACCTTGTGCTGCTAACGCAATGCTCTACCACTTAAGCCACAGGAACACTAGGAATGTTCAACACTTGAACATTACTATTAGTGATGTAAGTGTACGCTGATTGGCCAAACGCACACGAAACACCGGCCACCGTTTTTTTTTTTAAAAAGCCATGTAAACATTTACTCCACGAACATGGAAAACAGTGATAATGGTATTTACCTGTTGTCTGCAGTTTTCTCAGCTTAGATGATATGTAACATTGCAAGTTTTCATGAAAAAATTTGTCTCTTAGCACAACTTTTTGCTTTTGCAATTGTGTAAATTGTGCGTTTACATCTTCATCTCCGTTATAAAAAGGCATCACTCTCGGGCGCTTCAGATCTCCTGTAGCCGGTGCAGGATTCTCTAGTGCTCTCAAGGAACTAAATTCTTAGAACTACGCGGTGCAAAAGCCCCTAACGAGGGCAGAATCTTGATTTTGGGTGGACTATCCTTTTAAGCTATTCCAATCATTGCACAGCACAGTGAAGCAATAGAACAACTGTTCCTCATAAACGCGCGCACTTAGTGCATCACATCTGCGTACCGGCTGATGAAAGAGATTTATTTAACCACAATCCACTGCATGACAGGACTTTATGTGTTACAGATCACAGCAGCAGGCCCGAAAACCAGAACATCTGAACTCTATTGCAAAGTTCATTGCATTCCCACAGTCAGAAGGTGATGTTTTAGGTCCAATATGGTTTTGACCTTTGGAAAAAAGTTTACGTTCCCAGCTTCAGGACACTTTAAAGAAAGCTTTCTGACAAACAAGCAGTAAGTGGTAATCCTACAATGTTTAGTGCAACACTGAAAACAATGTGATGTAGAAAAATGTTCACTCTGAAAATGCTAGTAAACTTGAATATTCTTTTTTTTTTTTTTTTTTTAAGTAAACTTGATTTGATTCCTTTTACATTGGAAATGGTTCCTCGATTCCAAAGTGTTGGGAATTAAGAATCAGTTACTGAAATTGGAATCAATTCCATTGAAGAGAATCAGTTCCTCTTTAATAGCCTCTTAATCATTTGGGAATAGTGATAAGTTAGATTCGTTTCCAGAAACCAGTTCTTTCAGAAGATTTGTATAAATGATTCTGTAAAAAAAAAAAAAAAATGTAAATAAAATTTATGGTGAGTAGACGTGATTTGCAAAATAAGTCACAGCGACTCCAATCTTTTTTAAAAAAAGATTTGAAAAAGAATAAGAAAGAAAAAAGAGTTAATTCCAGAACCAGGAATTCCAAAACTTTGGAATTGAACAGCTCTAAAGTAGTATTGTCTTGTAAAACATACTCCAATAGTTTTCTTAAAAAAATGTTACAGTGATAGAGTGTATCTTTCAGCAAATCAGGTGACCAGTATAACATCACTTAATTAATATTCATAAGGAAAATTAAAAGGTTCTTAATGAGATTCTCATACTTTCAGATCATTTGCTATGTCCCTATGTTACACTGAGCTACATTTAAAGTGATTTCCCGAGGTGTCCTTGAACAGTCCCGCTCTGGCTTGGTTTTGTCTGAGATATGTTCTGTCACTGGAAGAATGTGTTCTCACATAATCTCTCACACACCCACAGTGTGTCTCATATTGCGTGCTGCCCCCTTTAGGCCTGCCCTGGCACAGCTGCAGGATAATGAGGTCATGGAGGCCCTCTTGCCAGCAGGAACTTGAGCTTTACTTAGGAAAATTACTCTGGGTTTGTGCAGCCCAAACAGATTGTGCTAATTCCTAGCGGGCTGAAAAGGTTGACTTGGCCACTGGCCTTATTTGTCGGGGGTTAAAACCATCTTTTCGAGCTGTTGCTGCTTCCATCTTGGGTCAATCCCCTTTTCTCAGGTGGGGGTTGTGTAGGGGGCTGAGGAATTTTGGGAGAGGGGCGGAACGGGTCAGTATGTGGGTCATTTCAAAATGTTTTTTTCCTTCATCTCAGTTCCAGACACGCTTTTCTGTACATCACCGCAGATCATCGTCTCAATTACTGAAGTCATCCGTTGTTCTCTCTCTTCTTTTCGACTGCTTGAGAGAACATGTAGACTGTAAAGTCTGCACTGCAGTGTGTGTGTCATGTCTGCTTTTCATCTTCCTTTTAAACCCACGGCCTCTTGTCTACCACAACCATCATAAGAACCTTCCAGACTTCTGTTTTTCTACGCCCACTCACCTTTCTGCTCACCCTCTTCCTCTTTTTATTTTTTTTCCTCGTAGTTCCTTCTAGGGATGTCAGAAATACAGGTACTTGGTACAAAGTCAATGATAAACTGCGGCAAACTCAATGTATTTATAGCTCAAGTTTTACAGTTGCTTTCAGATGCTCACATTCCAATGTTTTAGTGAAATAAAAATGTATTAAATCATGAATAAAATCCATTTACAAATCGAATAAACTAGTCAACATGAACATATTTTGGTTATATATTTAATTTGTTTATTCGTCTATTTTTGTCATTTCTAGATAATTACTTGAACATGATACTGCTGATCAAAACATCAAACACTTATTAATTTCGATATTTGTTCTGTTTTTTTTTCTATTGCTTATTTGTATAGGTTTCTTGATATATACATTTTCAGATAATTTACTCATCACCACCATGTCATCCAAGATGTTCATGTCTTTCTTTCTTCAGTCAAAAAGAAATTTAAGAAATTGAGGACAACATTCTAGGATTTTTCTCAGTCTAGTGGACTTCAATGGGGCCCAATGCGTTGAAGGGCCAAATTGCAGTTTCAGTGCAGCTTTAAAGGGCTCTACATTATAAGCGAATAAGGGCATTATCTAGCAAAATGATCAGTCATTTTCTAAAAAAATGCAAATGCTTATCTTGCACTTGCTCAACCTCATGCATTACGTAGTAACGTTGGAAAGGTCACGCGTGATGTTGGCATAAGTAAAGAAAATCAGACGTCCTTTGCAAAAAAAGGTAAAAGACTGATGTCGGATGATTTTAAAGTTGGAGGATAAAATGAGACCCTACCGTACCTTTTTAAACTGGAGTACACAGACGAAGAACTAACCGCGTGTGACCTTTACCATTTCTTTTTGTAATTACACAATGTGTGAAATCTGCAATTTGGGTCCCACTGAAGTCCACTATAGAGAAAAATCCTGGAATGTTTTCCTCAAAAACCTTAATTTCTGGAAAAACTGAAGCAAGAAAGATATGAACATCCTGGATGACATGGGGCTGAGTAAATCATCAAGAATGTTTAATTTGGAAGTGAAGTAATCCTTTAATTGATAAATATGTAAAAGCTGCATGCCTTTTTCATTTAATTTGCTAATAATTCTATATTTATTTTGCT